>NW_016107366.1:9688561-9691795 GCF_001604975.1 Cebus imitator | reverse complement strand
AAAAAAAAAAAAAAAAAAAATACTTAAAGTAGGAAAATGAAAGAGCTCAATTTCCATTTAAGCCAACCCAAAAATATTCACTGACTAGCTCCTAAGCACTTGCGTTGCGTGTGTTTGTGTGTGTGTGTTGGATAGATAACCAAATGGTTACCTCCAAACTACCTCAAATAGGTACTGTGTAAGGGTTTCTGCCTTCAGGAAGCTTTACAACTTAGTTTAGTCTCACAGCACTAAGAATGCAAAAGATAATGAATGTAACTATACAATGAGTTCAGAGGGTGGAAGTGAGAATTCTCTTTACTGAGTGAGTTAGCTCTGAAATTGTCTTCGAAGGCTAGATGGTTAATATTTCTGAAGGTAATGGCAATGGGGAGGGTGAGCAGCTTACCAGGACCAAAGATCAGATGAGAAGGCCCAAAGTCAGTTTCGGGCACAAGACCAGTTTGGTTAAAGAGGCATAAAAAAGAAGGTCTCCATCGCAAAATGCCTCTGAGGTAGAATAGCAAAACTGCTGGCTACCTGGCCTCGATTCTGCAGTATGCTCCACCTCCAACTCCAGTCTTCAGACAAACAGGGTTCTGCATTCAGCTGAATTACACAAATCCCTCTGATTAGCTCTTCATTTTAGCTCTTAGCAATACAAGAAAGGGCCTTTCCTAACAGCCCTTCTGACAAATTGGAAACAGGATTTCTCTAACCTGTATGTATTCATCAAAAAAGGAGTTAGAATTGGGAGGCCATCTTCTAAGGCCTCATGTGAGAAAGGCCCAGCGCGAAATGAGAGAAAAGCCAGGATGAGAGGCCAAAGAATCCTCTCCATCTCCAGAAGACATGACATGAACAAACGTCCAATTGTTGTCCCCCAAACTCTATCAACTCGTTCCAACATGATGTAGTAAAATGAGCACTGATTTGGAAGTCAGGTGAACTGAGTTCCAAACCTAACTGTATAACCGTGGGCAAATTACCCACTATCTTTGAGTCTCACTTCTGCCTCTCTAAAATGGGGATATTTCTCATGGTGCAAGTCTTCAGATAATAATAAACTTTATAGGGCCCTGTAGGATTAATGAGGTAATGTGAAAGCATCTAGGGCCTAAATGTTCAATCAGTGGTATTCCCTTTTTCTTCTCCCCTCCTGCAGTGAAATCCCTAAATTCCTTGTAAGGGAAATTTTCAGGAAGTTAGGGTCAAAGAGAAAAACCATATTTTCTTGCTTTCTATTAAAGAGTTGGTTTTTCCTTTTCCTTGCAATACTCAGTTCTTTCTCTTAATCTTTATCCTTCCATTCTGTCTTCATTCCCTTAAAAGCTACACTTTAAGAACCAATGACCAGAAGTTTAAAAAAGGGCCTATTTCCCACTTTACTTCACTTCAAAGGGGGCAATTCTAATCATGACTCATTAGAAAATTATAGCCTCTTGGGTGATTTAAATGCTGGTGACTGTTGCAGATGCATTGGCTCATGCCTCTAATCCTAGCACTTTGGGAGGCTGAGGCAGGAGAATCACCTGAGGTCAGGAGTTTGAGACCAGCCTGGCCAACATGGTGAAACCTGTCTCTACTAAAAATACAAAAATTAGCCAGGTGTGGTGGCGGGTGCCTGTAATCCAAGTTACTCAGGAGGCTGAGGCAGGAAAACCGCTTGATCCTAGGGGGCAAAGGCTGCAGTGAGTGGAGATCGCATCATTGCACTCCAGCCTGGGCAACAGAGCAAAAACTCAAAAAACTAACACCTAGAGGGAACATGGATTTCTTCCAATCATGTCTGTAAATACCTCAAATGTTAAAAAAAAAAAAAAGCATCTCCTCCATAAACCTGTTCCTTATATATTTCTCTTAATTCATGGTCCACAACTCCTCATCTGGAATTCTGAAATCAAACGAGCTCTGAAGGCCACGTGTGATGGCTCACACCTGTAATCCTAGCACCTTACCAGGCCGAGGCAGGAGGATTGCCTGAGGCCAGGAGTTTGCAACCAGACTAGGCAACAAAGCAAGACCCATCTCTACAAAAGGAAATTTAAAAAGAAAAATAAGCTCTGAAAATAGGAAAGTTTTTTTTAGTAAATATGGTCTCAGAACACATTTAGCAGCAAAACCTGAACTAACCTCAAACGAGATTATCTATAGTCTTTACTCCACTCAATTATTTTCAACTGGGTATTTTTTGCTACAGAAATATTCATATTCTGAATTCTGTACCTAGTGTATTTTAGTTTTAATTTTATAAAAAATAAAAAGAAATATTCATAATATTTGACTATACAGGGTTCTATCCCAGACCTCACTGGAGGTGTTATACAAGTTATATGCGCCATAATGCCTTTCTAAAATTCAAAAAATTAGGATTCTGAAATATCTGGCATAATTTCTTAAAAGGCATGCACTCTCGCCGGGCACTATAGCTCATACCTGTAATCCCAGAACTTTGGGAGGCCGAGGTGGGTGGATCACCTGAGATTGGGAGTTTGAGACGAGCCTGACCAACATGGAGAAACCCTGTCTCTACTAAAAATACAAAATTAGCCGTGCGTGGTGGTGCATGCCTGTAATCCCAGCTACTTGGGTGGCTGAGGATGGAGAATTGCTTGATTAAACCCGGAGGGCAGAGGCTGTGGTGAGCTGAGATCACATCATTGCACTCTAGCTTGGGCAACGAGAGTGAAACTCCATCTAAAAAAAAAAAAAGGCATGCACTCCCAATGGGGACAATATCGCAACCAAAGGGGCAAAATAGGTTTGTCAGGGAGAGAGAGAAAAAGTTAGATATTAAAATGGTAAGTAGCCCTCCAAAGCTCAACCTTACCCAACAAAATATTACTATTACATGAGCAGGAGTAACAGTGACTTCATGAAAGGCAGACAAAATATATGCAGAATCTATGCTACAAAATTATGGTGACCACATGGCTATGACTGGGGAACTTTCTCTTGATTGACTGCTGGATCTTGATATGGCAAGAGATGGCCTGTGCATGCCTGTTGGCTGCCATATGAATGTTATGTTTCACCTTCAGAGGCCGAGGCAGGTGGATCATGAGGTCAAGAGATCAAGACCATTCTGGCCAACATGGTGAAACCCCTTCTCTACTAAAAATACAAAAATTAGCTGGGTGTGGTGGCGGATGACTATAATCCCAGCTACTCAGAGGCTGAGGCAGGAGAATCACTTAAACCTGGGAGGCGGAAGTTGCGGTAAGCAGAGATCACACCACTACACTCCAGCCTGGG
>NW_016107366.1:9685021-9688178 GCF_001604975.1 Cebus imitator | reverse complement strand
AATTCTCCTGCCTCAGCCTCCTGAGTAGCTGCGATTACAGGCATGCGCCACCATGCCCAGCTAATTTTTTGTATTTTTAGTAGAGATGGGGTTTCACCATGTTGACCAGGATGGTCTCGATTTCTTGACCTCATGATCCACCCGCCTCGGCCTCCCAAAGTGCTGGGATTACAGGCGTGAGCCACCGCGCCCAGCCCTTCTTCTGGCTTTTTGAGATAAACTGTCGCCCAGGCTGGAGTACAGTGGCTCACTGCAACCTCTGCCTCCCAAGTTCAAGTGATTCTCCTGACTCAGCCTCCTGAGTAGCTGGGATTACAGGCATGCACCACCACGCCCAGCTAATTTTTTTTTTTTTTGAGTCAGAGTCTTGCTCTGTCGCCCAGGCTGTATTACAGTGGTACAATCTCGGCTTACGGTGTCCTCCGCCACTTGGGGTTCAAACAATTTCCCTGCCTCAACCACCTGAGCAGCTGGAACTATAGGCGTGCACTACCACGCCCAGCTAATTTTTTTGTATTTTAGTAGAGATGGGGTTTCACCATGTTGGCCAAGATAGTCTCGAGCTCCTGACTTCAGGTGATCCAACCATCACAGCCTTCCAAAGTGCCACCGTGCCCAGTCTCTCTTGGCTTTTCAGACACCAAGCACTCCTTGTTTTCTTCTTCCAGTTCTGATTGATGTTTCCTTTCTTCCTGTGCATCACAGCTGATCTACCTTAGGGTTCTCTTTTTACCCCAGCTTTCGTAACATTTTTCCTGAGTGCTATGAATGATTCCGTAGTTTTTAGTTGCCATGTATAGAGATAAACAGATAGATGATCAAACCTCTATCTCTATTCCCAGGCCTCATTCTTGACTTCCATATTCAATTGATTTTTGGACAGCTTTCCTTGAAGGTCAGAGAATCCTCAAAATGCACAAACTTAAATTTATCACAATTAACAGCATCACTATCCATTCTGCTCTCAAGGTAACAGGCATAGGAGTCATGCTTCATTTTTTTCCCCTTGGCTTCAGCCACCAGATGAAATCAATAACCAAGTCTGATGATTCAAATTCCTAACTCTCTTATTTCCTACTACTACCATCTCAGCTGCTGCCATCATCTCTTGCCAGGACTACCACTTTAAAGAACTCCCAGTTACAGCCAGGAGGCCAGGAGCAGTGTCTCACGCCTTTAATCACTTTGGGAGGCCAAGAGGGGCAGATCACTTGAGGTCAGAGTTCCAGACCAGCCTGTCCAATATGCTGAAACCCCATCTCTACTTAAAATACAAAAATTAGCTGGGCGTGGCGCCACACGCCTGTAATCTCAGCTACTCAGGAGGCTGAGGCAGGAGAATCGCTCAAACGCTTGAACCCCAGGAGGCAGAGGCTGCAGTGAGCAAGCTGAGATAGCACCACTGCACTCCAGCCAGGGTGACACAGCAAGACCACATCTCAAAAAAAAAAAAAAAAAAAAAAGAAAAAGAAAAAAGGAACTCCAGCCAGGTGTGGTGGCTGATTCCCATAATCCCAACACTTTGGGAGGCCAAGGAGGGAGGATTTCCTGAGGTCACGAGTTCGAGACCAGACTGGCCAACATGGCGAAACCACGTGACTACCAAAGATATAAAAAAATTAACCGGGCCTGGTGGCAGGTGCCTGCAATCCCACCTATTTGGGAGGCTGAGGCAGGAGAATTGCTTGAATCCAGGAGGCAGAAGTGCAGGGAGCCTAGATTGCGTCACTACAATCCAGGCTGGGCGACAGAGCAAGACTGTCACACATACACACAGACACTCTTAGTAAGGAATCTTATTGCACTTTAATACATTCTCACCACAGCAATACAAGTTTTAAAAAATTATATACATAGATCATGTGACTTCTGAGATCACTGTCCTCAGGATAAAGCCCAAATATCATTCCTCCAGGCTACCGGCCCATCCAGCTCATCAATCTTTTGCTTCTGAAATACTAATTCCCCTCTCCTACCCCACAATGAGAACTCCTATCCACAGGTTTAAAGGCACTCTCTGATCCCCCTAGGCTGGGATGAATTCCCTTAGTATATGCATCCATAGCGCTCTGGATTGCTCCATCCAAAATAGATCATTTCATACTAGCCTCCGAATTAGGGGACACAATTTTAAGCATTCGGAGGTGAAAAAAAAAAGTAGAGGATACAAGATCAACTGGAGTGTGGCAAGAAAAACACATACACAGAAGCCTTACTAATATTTAATATACCTAACTAACCTATTAATATTGACAATTTTTGGCAGGGCGCAGTGGCTCTCGCCTATAATCCCAGCACTTTGGGAGGCCGAGACAGGCAGATCACCTGAGCCCAGGAGTTTGAGACCAGCCTGCCCAACATGGTAAAACCTCACCTCTACTAAAAATACAAAAATTAGCCAGGCATGGTGGCGGATGCCTGTAATTCCAGCGACCTGGGAGTCTGAGGCACACGAATCACTTGAACCCGGGTGGCAGAGGTTGCAGTGAGCCAAGGTTGTGCCACTGAATTCCAGCCTGGGCGACAGAGCAAGACTCCATAGCAGAAAGAAAAAAAAAATTTCATTTGTTGGTCAGATGGCCAAGTTTTTCTGAAGACTAAGCATTATAACAAGCAGGTGATACTAGTTCATTACTATTTACTGTCTCACACTGTAGTCTATGTCACTAGTTAAGTGGACTTGTGGCTTACAGTCTCATCAAGAAATGTAATAGAAGATAATGCTAAATATGCAAGCACAAGTGAAACAAGGAAAATACAGGGCTAATGCTGCTAGAAATATGAGCTCTTAAGTACCAGAATTTCACCTGCCACATTACAATAAACAAAAAATACATATAATAACCAGCTAATCAGAACTAAGTCAGCCAAAAATTTCAATTATCTGAATTTAAAATATGGTGGCTCATGCCTGTAATCCCAACACTCTGGGAGACTAAGGCGGGAGAATTGCTTGAGCCCAGGAATTCAAGGCCAGTCTGGGCAACATGTCAAGACCCCATCTCTATAAAAAAATACAGCCGGGCGCGGTGGCTCACGCTTGTAATCCCAGCACTTTGGGAGGCCGAGGCGGGTGGATCACGAGGTCAAGAGATCAAGACCATCCTGGTCAACATGGTGAAACCCCGTCTCTACTAAAACTACAAAACATTAGCTG
>NW_016107366.1:9668754-9683189 GCF_001604975.1 Cebus imitator | reverse complement strand
AGAATATTAATTGACATAACATTTGCAAATAAAACAGATAATTCTCAGGCTATAATTGGTCTCAAATATCTTTTGCTAATGTTTTCAGATTTTGAAAGTTAACTTGTAACCTCTACAAAGCAGTAAGTATTATTTAAAAAAACAGATTTCCAGCTTCAAGAGGGAGAGGAATTGTGGAAAGGATGGGAAATCATGCAAATAAGACAACACTAGAACCACATTCTGCATGGCAGCAACAATTGGCTAGAGCTCAGTAGACAGGAAACAGGGCTGTCCCGTTCATCTGCCAGTCTCCCTTTGGTTTATTTCATTCAATTATCCACTAGAATGTAAAATCTGGAACTTCACCAGAAAGAGGTTTTGTCTGTTTTGTTCACCACTGTATTTCCAGGGTCTAGAAAAGTCCCCAGCACATAGCAAGCACTCAATAATCACTTGCTGAAAATAATAGCTGTCTGCCTGGTCCTAAAATTACGGGTTTCTAACAAGTATTCACAATATGTTTCTGTCCTCTCCTCAATGACAAAGACTCGTTAATTTAACTTTATATTTAATATAGGGCTTGGCTGGGTATGGTGGCTCATACCAGTAATGCCAGCACTTTGGGAGGCCAAGGCAGGTGGATAACCTGAGATCAGGAGTTCAACATGGTGAAACCCCCTTCTCTACTAAAAATACAAAAATTAGCCAGGCATGGTGGCGGATGCTTGTAACCCCAGCTACTAGGGAGCCAGAGGCAGAAGAATCACTTGAACCCAGGAAGCAGAGATTGCAGTGAGCTGAGACAGCACAACACTCCAGCCTGGGTGACAGCAAGACTCCATCTCAAACTATGCATGTATGTATGTATGTGTATATATATATATATATATATATATATATATATATATAGCTTGACACATAGAAAGTACTTTGTTTACTAAGTGACTAACAGCTATTAATTATCACTTACTGAGTACTTACTAAGTGCTAAGCACCGAGCTAAAATGCTTTACAGGCATTACCTCATTTAATTCCTGTAACAATCCTATTATCTCTATTTTATTTTATTTCATTTTTATTTTTATTTTTTAGAGACAAGGTCTTGCTCTGTCACCTAGGCTAGAGTATGACAGTGAGATCATAGCTCACGGCAACCTCAAACTCCTAGACTCAAGTGATCCTTCTGCCTCAGCCCCTAATATAGCTGGGACTGTAGGCACATGCCACCACACCCAGTTTTTTTTTTTTGTAGAGATGGGGGTTTTGCCATGTTTCCCTGACTGATCTGAAACTCCTTGCCTCAAGTGATCCTCCTTCCTGAGCCTCCCAAAGTGCTAGCAATACAAGTGTGAGCCACTGCACCTAATCTATACCTATTTTAAAGATAAGGAAATGAGGCTATGTAAAACAAGCAATTGGTCAAAAAACTAGTAACATGGAATGAAATAACTGTAATACAAAAAAGGATGTGAAAAGGGCTATATGGGCCTGGGCGCAGTGGCTCATGTCTGTAATTCCAGCACTTTAGGAGGCTGAGGCAGGTAGATCACAAGGTCAGGCGTTCGAGACCAGTCTGGTCAAACGATGAAACCCCATCTCTACTAAAAATACAAAAAAATTAGCCAGGCATGATAGCAAATGCCTGTAATCCCAGTTACTCAGGAGGTTGAGGCAGAAGAATTGCTTGAACCCGGGGGAGGGGTTGGAGTGAGCTGAGAAGATTGCGCCACTGCACTCCAGCCTGGGAAACAGAGAGAGACTCTGTCTTTGGGGGAGAAAAGGGCTATATGGAAGTTATGAACAGTCCAGGCACAGTGGCTCATGCCTGTAATCCCAGCACTTTGGGAGGCTGCACAGGGCAAATTGCTTGAGGTCAGGAGTTCAAGACCAGCCTGGTCAACATGGTGAAACCCCGTCTCTACTAAAATACAAAAATTAGCTGGGTGTGGTGGCACGCAGTTGTAGTCCCAGTAACTTGGGAGGCTGAGGCAGGAGAATGGGTTGAAGCTGGGAGGTGGAGGGTGCAGTGAGCCAAGATCACACCACTGCACTCCTGCCTGAGAGGGAGACTCCATCTCCAAAAAAAAAAAAAAAAAAAAGGGGTGCTGCACACTGTGGCTCATGTCTGTAAACCCAGCACTTTAGCAGACCAAGGCAGGTGGATCACTAGGTCAGGAGTTCAAGACCAGCCTGGCCAATATGATGAAACCCCGTCTCTACTAAAAATACAAAAAATTAGCTGGGCGTGGTTCAGGCAACCTGTAATCCCAGATACTCGGAAGGCTGTGGCAGAGAATCACTTGAACCTGGGAAGCAGAGGTTGCAGTGAGTAGAGATCGTGCCCCACTGTACTCCAGCCTGGGCAACAGAGTGAGATGTCTCAAGAAAAAAAAAAAAAAAAAAGTCGGAAGGAGAGTTCATTTCCAAATTGGAAGGCGTAAGGTATTTCGGAAAGGTTCATGAACGAGGCAGCATTTAAATTAGATCTTGAAAAACAGGTGAGATTTTCATAGGAAAGGATGGGTGGGGAAGAGATTGCTATAGCTACTTTCTCCACCAGGAATGCTTAAGCACAAACAGCCCATTTTTTTATTAGAACCATACTGAGTAAGTGTCTCTTCCATGTAGCAGCTATGAATTTGCTCAAGTTACTAAAACCTCTCCATCCTTTGGTTTTCTCAACAAAAACATGGGAATCTGAGAATTAAATGAATATATAAAGTACAGGCATATCTCGTTTTTTTTTGTGATTTACAGATATTGTGTGTTTTTTGTTTAGATTGAGACAGGGTCTCACTATGTTGCCCAGGCTGGTCTCAAACTGCTGAGCTCAAAAGTTTTGCCTGCCTTAGCCTCCCAAAGTGCTTGGATTACAGGCATGAGCCACCACACCCAGCCAATCTGTATTTTTTTTAAAAAAAAAAACAAATTAAAGGTTTGTGACAATCCCATGTTAGGCAAGTCTATTGGTGCCATTTTTCCAGCAGCATGTATTCACTTTGTGTCTGTGCCACATTTTGGGAATACTTGTAATATTTCAAACTTTTGCTTACAATTGTTTTATCAGTTATGGTGATCTGTGATCAGTGATATTTGATCACAAATCAAATTGCAACTGTTTTGGGATGCCACGAACCATGGTCATATAAGATGGAGAACTCAACTGATAAATATTGTGTATGTTCTGACTGTTCCGCCAACCAGCCATTCCCCAGTCTCTCTCCCTCCCTATTCCTTGAGATACAACAATATTGAAACGAGGCTACTTAATAACCCTACAATGGCCTCTATGTGTTCAAGTGAAAAAAAGCAGTTAGATGTCTCTCACTAAATTAACAGCTAGAAATGATTAAGCTTAGTGAGGAAGGTTGAAAGCCAAGATATGCTTAGTGAGGATATGTTGAAAGCCAAGATATGCTGAAAACTAAGCCTGTTGCACCAGTTAGCAAAGCTGTGAATGCAAAGGAAAGGTTACTGAAGGAAATTAAAAGTGCTATTCCAGTGAACACACAAATGTTTAAAAAAAAAAAAAAAAGCAAAACAGCATTATTGCCAATATGGAGAAAGTTCTAGTGGTTTAGACAGAAGAGCAAATCAGTCACGATATTCCCTTAAACACAAGCCTAATCCAGAGCCAGGCTCTCTCTTTTTTAATTCTGTGAATGCTGAGAGAGATGAGGAAGATACAGAAGTGTGAAGCTAACAGAGACTGGTTCATAAAGTTTAAGGAAAGGAGCCATCACTGTGGAGGCCAAGCTCAGTGACTCATGCTTGTAATCCCAATGATTTGGAAGGCCGATGAAGGAGGATCACTTGAGAACAGGACTTGAAGACCACATTGTCTCACAAAAAGTAAAAATTTGCTGAGTGTGGTAGCACACAACCAGTAGTCCCCAGCTACTGAGGAGGCTGACATGGGAGGATCCCTTGAGCCCAGGAATTAGAGGTTGCAGTGTGTTATCTTGCCACTGCACCCCAGCCTGGGAGACAGAGCAAGATCTTGTCTTTAAAAAAAGTAGGAGCCACCAGGCGCGGTGGCTCACGCCTGTAATCCCAGCACTTTGGAAGGCTGAGGTGGGTGGATCACGAGGTCAGGAGTTCCAGACCAGCCTGACCAACATGATGAAACCCCATCTCTTTAAAAAAAAAAAAAAAAAAAAAAAAGTAGGAGCCAAGCACGGTGGCTCACACCTGTAATCCCAGCACTTTAGGAGCTGAGGTGGACAGATCACCTGAGTTCGGGAGTACGAGACCAGCCTGACCAACATACAGAAATCCCATCTCTTCAAAAAATACAGAAATAGCTGGGCGTGGTAGTGTATGCCCGTAATTCCAGCTACTTGGGAGGCTGAGGCAGGAGAATTGTTGAACCTGGCAGGCGGAGGTTGCGGTGAGCTGAGATCATGCCACTGCACTCCAGCCTGGGCAAAAAGATCAAAACCCCATCTCAAAAAAAAAAAAAAATCACTAATAGTATTTCATAAATAAATTCAAATAATACATATAAGGAGGATAATACATAATATATATGTACATACTACATGAACAAGTAGTATTTACCTCAGAAACTTAAGACTCCTTTAACATTTGAAAATGAATCAACATAATTCACTATATTAACAGTAAAAATATGTATATGGAAATCTCAATAACTGCAGTAAAAAGTATTTGACAAAATATGTTATCTAAATTATGACCTGAATAAGCAGAAATGAGATCCACAAATTCTCACATAGTCCCCAGGGAACAAAAAAGTAGCAAAGTTGTAAGCCAGAAAGGCCTCAGATATTAAGAGCCAATGACTAACTTGCATTTATACCTGGAATGAAAGGATGGTACAGCATAAAAAAATAAATGAATGTAATTCACCACATTAACAAAATGAAGACTAAAAATCACAATGATGATCTAAATTAATACAGAAAAAGCACTTGGCAAAATTCAATACACTTTATGATTAAAAAAAAACCACTCAAACAAAGTAAGGATGGACAAAAATAAAAGTCATATATGAGAAGCCCACAGCTAACATCACATTCAACAGGAAAGACTGAAAGCTTTTCCTCTAAAATCAAAAACAAGAAAAGGATGCCCACTCTCACTACTACTATTTAACATAGTACTGAAAGTCCTAGCCAGAACAGTTAGACAAGAAAAAGAAATAAAAGGCATTCAAATTGGAAAAGAAGAAGTAAAATTACCTCTGTTCACAGATGACATTATTTTATATATAGAAACCCCTAAAAATTCCACACAAAAATCTGTTATAACTAATAATTTTAGCAAAGTTACAGCATACAAAATTAATGCATAAAAATCAGTTGCATTTCTATATACTAACAATGAGAAATCCAAAAAGCAAATTAAGAAAATAATCTCATTTACTATAACATAAAAAAATAAAATACTTAGGAATAAACCTAATGAAGTGAAAGACTTGCATAGTGAAAACTACAAAACATTGCTAAAAGAAATAAAAAAGATATATACAAGTGAAATTCATCCCATGTTCATCGATTGGAAGATGTAATATTGTTAAAATGTCCATACTATGTAAAGCTATCTACTGATTTAATATAATCCCTATAAAAATACTAATAGCATTATTTGCCAAAACAGAAAAAAATGCTAAAATTCAGATAGAATCTCAAGGGATCTTAAAGAGCCAGAACAATATTAAAAAGAAGCAGAAAGTTGGAAGCCTCACACTTCTTGATTTAAAAACATACTACAAAGCAATAATAATCAATATTATGTGGTACTAGCATAAAGACAGATATATAGACTAATGGGACAGAATAGGGATCTCAGAACTAAACCCCCACATATATGGTCAAATGAACTTCAAAGGGGTACAAAGACTACACAAAGGGAAAAGATTATCTCTTTAATAAATGATGCTGGGGAAAGTAGATATCCACATTTACAAGAATGAAGCTGGCCCCATAAGCATACACACACACACACACANGCAGCCATTTATTAAAGACTTCTCATGTTCTGGGAATTTATTATAGTCTTATTTAAACTTCCAACTACCCCGTGAGCTACCATTTTATAAATGAGAAAAGTGAGGCTGGGTGCAGTGGCTCACGCCTGTAATCCCAACAATTTGGGAGGCTGAGGTGGGCAGATCACTTGAGGTCAGGAGTTTGAGACCAGCCTGGCCAACATGGCAAACCCTGTCTCTACTAAAAATACAAAAATTAGCTGGGCATGGTGGTAAATGCCTGTAATCCCAGCTACTCAGGAGGCTGAGGCATGAGAATCACTTGAAACCAGAGATGGAGGTTGCAGTAATGTGAGATCATGCCTCTGCACTCCAGTCTGGGTAACAGAGTTCAAAAAAAGGGCAAGATGAAGCAGCATGTGCTGATGTAGAAGCTAAAGCAAGTTATCCAAAATATCTAGCTAAGCTCATTGATGAAGGTGGCTACATTGGCCAACAGATTTTCAATGTAGAAGAAACAGCCTTCTATTAGAGGAAGATGTCATCTAGGGCTTTCATAGCTATAGAGAAGTCAACACCTGGCTTCAAAGCTTCAAATGAGAGGCTCACTCTCTTGTTACAGGATAACACAGCTGGTGACTTTAAGTTGAAGCCATTGCTCAATTACCGTTCTGAAACTCTCAGGAGTTTAAAACTTATGCTGAATTTACTGTGTTTATGCTTTATAAATGGAACAACAAAGCCTGGATCACAGCACATCTGTTTACAGCTTGATTTACTAAAAAAAAAATATATATATATATATATTTTATTATATATTAAAATATATTTATATATATTATTATATATATTACATATATATATTTTTTTCTTTTTCTTTTTTTTTTTCTTTTGAGATGGAATTTTACTCTTGTTGCCCAGGCTGGAGTGCAGTGGCACAATCTCAGCTCACTGCAACCTCTGCCTCCCAGATTCAAGCGATTCTCCTGCCTCAGCCTCCTGAGTACCTGGGATTACAGGCACCTGCCATCATGCCTAGCTAATTTTTTTTTGTATTTTTAGTAGAGACGGGGTTTCACCATGTTGGGCAGGCTGGTCTCAAACTCCTGACCTCAGGAGATCCGCTTGTCTCAGCCTCCCAAAGTGCTGGGATTACAGGTGTGAGCCACCACACCCAGCCAATTTACTGAATATTTTAAGCCCACAGTTGAACCTTACTGCTCAGAAAGTTCTCTTCAAAATACTACTGCTCAATGACCATACACCTGTTCATCCAAGAGCTCTGATGGAGGTACAATAGGATTAATGTTTTCTTTTTTCTTTTTTTTTTTTTTTTTGAGACGAAGTCTCAGTTTGTCCTCCAGGCTAAAGTTACAGTGTTGTACTCTTGGCTCATTGCAACCTCTGCCTCTAAAGTTCAAGTGATTCTCCTGCCTCAGCCTCCAGGGTGGCTGCAATTACAGGCGCACACCACCATGGCCAGCTAATTTTTTCATACTTTTAGTAGAGTCAGGGTTTCATCATGTTGGTCAGGCTGTTCTCGAACTCCTGACCTCCAGTGGTCCGCCCACCTTGGCCTCCCAAAGTGCTGGGATTACAGGCATGAGCTATCACACTCCGCCTAATGTTGTTTTCCTGCCTGTTAACACAACAACCATTCTGTAGCCATACAGAATCCATCATTCTGTATGAATTAAGGAGTGATTTCAACTTTCAGGTCTTATAAGAATGTTCACAATTCATGAGGTCAAAATATCATCATAAACTAGAGTATGGAAGAAGCTGACACCAACTCTCATGGATGACTTTAAGAGGCTCAAGATTTCAATGGAGGAAGTCACTGCAGATGGGGTGGAAACAGCAAGATAACTAGAAGCGGGGCCTGAAAATGTGACTGAATTGCTACAATCTCACAATCAAACTTAATGGATGAGCAGCTATTCTTATGGGAGAGCAAACAAAAGTGGTTCTTGAGATGGATTCTACTCCTTGTGAAAATGCTATTAACACTGTGGAAATGACAATAGGCCAGGCAAAGTGGCTCACACCTGTAATCCCAACACTTTGGGAGGCCAAGGCAGGAAGATTGCTTGAGCCCAGTTCAAGACCAGCCGAGGCAACATCCTTTAAAAGCAATTTTTAGGGCCGGGCGCGGTGGCTCAAGCCTGTAATCCCAGCACTTTGGGAGGTCGAGGCGGGTGGATCACGAGGTCAAGTGATCGAGACCATCCTGGTCAACAAGGTGAAACCCCATCTCTACTAAAAATACAAAAATTAGCTGGACATGATGGTGCATGCCTGTAGTCCCAGCTACTCGGGAGGCTGAGGCCGGAGAATTGCTTGAACCCAGGAGGCAGAGGTTGCGGTGAGCAGAGATCGCGCCATTGCACTCCAGCCTGGGCAACAACAGCAAAACTCCATCTCAAAAAAATAAAATAAAATAAATATAAATAAATAAATAAATAAATAAATAAAAGCAATTTTTAAAATTAGCTGTGCATGGTGGTGCATGTCTGTTGCCCCAGCTACTTGGAAGGCTGAGGTAGGTAGCTAGATTGCTTGAGCCTGGGAATTCAAAGTTATAGTGAGCTGTTGATCACACCACTGAATTCCAGCCTGTGTGACAGAGTGAGACCCTGTCTAAATAAATAAATAAATAAAAGACAACAAACGATTTGGGGTTGTTTTGTTTTGTTTTTTTTTTTGAGACAAAGTCTTGCTCTGTTGCCCAGGCTGGTGTGTGTTAGTGCTTTCAAGGCTCACTGCATCCTCAACCTCCCAGGTTCAGGCAATCCTCCCACCTCAATTTCCTGAGTAGCTGGGACTACAGTAACTCACCACTCCACCCAGCTAATTCATAAAATTTTTTTAGGCTGGGCGCAGTGGCTCATGCCTATAATCCCAACACTTTGGGAGGCTGAGGCAAGCGGATCACGAGGTCAGGAGTTCAAGACCAGCCTGGCCAACATGGTGAAACCCGTCTCTACTAAAAATACAAAAATTAGCTGGGCATGGTGGGGGTGCCTGTAATCCCAGCTCCTCGGGAGGCTGAAGCAGGAGAATTGTTTGAACCTGGGAGGCAGAGTTTGCAGTGAGCTGACACTGCACCATTGTACTCCAGCCTGGGCAACAGGGCGAGACTCTGACTCAAAAAGAAAAAAAGTGTACTTTTACTGGACATATTATTGCACACTTAAGAGACTACAGTACAGCATAAACTTAATATGCATTGCAAAACAGAAAAATTCATGACTTGCTTTATTATATTTGCTTTACTGCTGTGGTCTGGAACCAAACTTGCCTTAGCTCCGAGGTATGCCTGTACTTAGAAGAGTAACTAGCACATAGCAAGTTCTGTATAAGTTTTGGCCATTATTATTATAGCTTTCCCATCTCTGTCTTTTTTTATGGCTCTCACATTTTGGTGCAACCTGGGTTAAAATACAAACTGGCAAAAAAATAAAATAAAATCTGGCAAGTCTCTTAAATAAGGAAAGCTTCTCCAGAAGTTCCCCAGGCTTCCCTTCCCATCTAATTAGGCAGAACTGCATCATATGCCCATGCCTAAATCAATCACTGTCTAGGGAGCTAAAGTTACAATGACTGGTTTAGAGTTTATATCAAGACCCACCCCCTGGGGTAAGGAAAGGTGGCCAGATTCCCAGTTAGCAAAGTAGTAGTAATGGTGCTAAGACAACTAGTGTCTGCTAAGACTCATGAGGCTGTAGTCTCTGCTAGAGACTCAGAATAAAGCAACCTCCAGAACAACAAACATCACCCCTACAGGGCACCTAGAGGCAGGAAAATCACTACAAAGGTCTGTTAAGGGTAATGAAGTTTGGGCACTGCAGAAATAGTGTAGGATATAAGACTGAGCTAGCGGAGAGTGCACGTAAGAGGCAGTTAAATACAGCAGGTTCTTTACTCATGGGCATGTGAAGGCAGGCTGTGTTAGTGTCTCCAGTGCCCACAGGATCCAGATTACTAGCCCTGGACTAGTCACCTAATCTTCTCAAAGCTTCGATTTCTAATTGTAAATGAAGATAACATAAGATACCTTGGATTAGATGTTAGGATTAAATAAATACATTAGTCTGATCTACATGGAATATAGATAAACAAAAAGCTGACATTCTTAAAGACAAGGTATGATGAGGGAGAGGTACTTGAGACGAAGCTGGAAAGAGGAAGTTACCTGACTCTAGGCTAAAACCCCCCTTCAAGACCTTGGTTGGGTTTTGTTGCTCCACTGAAGAACTTTCATATTGAACTATACCAGAATAGGACTAACTTTATTTCTTGACTCCTTAAGTCTTCTTAGAGATTTATGTTCGGCAAAATGGGTAAGAATCTTACTTCTGGCTTTGTGGCTTATTGGCTGTGTTATTTTCTCTGAGGCAGTTTCCCAATCTATAAAACTGAGTAAATTCCTACCAAATTTATTTCACTGAGCTTATTAAACATTAGTTCCTCCCCTTTGAGGCAACAGCGTTTCTGAAACTGAAGACCAATACGAAATTTACAACATAAAGTTTATAACATAAAAGCTCCTAAATATTCACTGATAGATGAAGCTCCAGCTACTAAGAAAGGCCTATCAGTCTTATTACTTAACAGAGAAACATGGAAACCAGAGTGCTTAAGGAAAAGGAACACTCTTGAAAGTGGAAAAGAATCTGTTCTGACATTAATAGAGCCCTTACTAGGCTCCAGACAATGTTATCTGCTTTTTGTTTGTTTTTGAGATAGAGTCTGGCTCTGTTGCCCAGGCTGGCATGATCTTGGCGCACTGCAACTTCCCCCTCCCAGGTTCATGCAATTCTGTCTCGGCCTCCCAAGTAGCTGGAACTATAGAAGCACACCACCATGTCCGGCTAATTTTTGTATTTTTAGTAGAGACAGGGTTTCACCATATTGGTCAGGCTGGTCTCATACTCCTGACCTCAGGCGATCCACCCACCTCAGCCTCCCAAAGTGCTGGGATTACAGGCATGAGCCACCTTGACCAGCCCAAATGCTGTTACCTTATTTTATCCCCAAATATCTTGATAACACAGCCCCACCCCTTTTTTCTAGAGATGAAAAAAGGCTCAGAAAGGAAGAACAACATTATCGTGGACTTTGCTAGATGCTTTCCATATGTGTTGTGTCTGGCATTTAAGTGACTTCCAATACCAGATCTGATTCTAAAGTCATTACCTTGAAGCTCAAGTGAATAATTTGTTTCCCTAGAATCACAGATCTTAAAAAAAAATTTCAATTCCAAAAATAAAATAAATAAATAAATAAATAAAATTCAATTCCAGGCAGGGGTCGGTGGCTCATGCCTGTAATCCCAGCACTTTGGGAGGCTGAGGGGTGGGTCACCTGAGATCAGGAGTTCAGGACCAGCCTGGCCAACATGGTGAAACCTTGTCTGTACTAAAAAGAAAAAAAAAATTAGCTGAGAGTGGTGGCGGGGGCCTGTAATTCCAGCTACTTGGTTGGGTTGACGCAGGAGAATTGCTTGAACCTGGGAGGTGGAGGTTGCAGTAAACCAAGATCAGGCCACTTCACACCGGCCTTGGAGACAAGAGTGAAACTCCTTCTCCAAAAAAAAAAATTGCAGAATCTCATTTTGCTTGCCCCACACACAATAGTTGGAGTTAGCAATTCACTCTGGACTCTTTCAGCTTCCTTCAGAAGACAGATTCCAAAGTGGACCAACATGCAAAAACAAACAAAAAACCCAAAACACCTTTACAACTTTGCCTAGGGTGTAAAAGCTTTTTTCCCTTCTTCCAGCCCAACCACTAGAGGGCCAGGTCATTACAAAAAATAAAATTAATTTTCAAAAAAGGCCGGAGGGCAGAGGCTCACACCTGTAATCCCAGCACTTTGGGAGGCCGAGGTGGGCGAAACATTTGAGGTCAGGAGTTTGAGACCAGCCTGGCCAACACGGTGAAAACCCGTCTCTACCAAAAATAAAAAAAATTAGCTAGGCGTGTCTGTAATCCCAGCTACTCCGGAGGCTGAGGCAGGAGAATCGCTTGAACCCCGGAGGCGGAGGTTGCAGTGAGCCGAGATCGCGCCACTGCACTCCAGCATGGGCAACACAGCAAGACTCTGTATTTAAAAAACAGAAAAAACAAACGAAAAAAAAAAAAAAACCCAGGAGTTACAAACTAGACTTGGGAGTGTTCATCCTGGCTTAGCCACTGTGTGATCTTTGGTAAGTTACTTTACCTTTCTAAACCTCAGCTTCCACATCTGTAAAATAGCAATAACGGTAGCATCTATTTCCTTAGGTTTTACAAATTAAGTAAAACATGATATGTAAAGCAATCAGCACAATGCCTGCACATAGGAAGACTTAGCAAATTTAACAGTTTTTATTGGTGGAGAGGAATTACCACTATTGGTTCTGTCTCTAAGTCCAAAGACTTCGCCATGGTAGTCTCTCTTAACAGAGGCCTTGCCAGCCAGAGTCCCCCCAGAAAGATCAACAGGTCGCTCCTTTTCTCCTTACCAAGGCCAGCCCAGAAACCTAAAGTCCCCAACCTGAAGATGGCCAAGAGAAGCTGGCCTTTGGTGTTCTACCATCACAAGAGATGCCACTCCGAGCCCAACTGAACCACACTATTTCCGCTTTGGTTCCGTTCTCCTGGCCTTCAGCGGCGCAAGCTACCCTCGGCCTGGGTGCCCATGGTTACTGGCCTGGTGCTGGCTCGCCTGGCGTCCCCTCACCAGAGGACTCCACCCCGCTACGTAGGTAGGACTTCCCTGAGTTCAGGGGAGCCACTGAATCTAGTCAAGACGCGCGTCGGCCAAACACAAGCCAGGAGAAAGCTACCTTAGCGCCGCCCAGGCCTGCCGCTGGGAGTCCGTCCCCCATCCCCAGTCTGGGCGCAGGGCGGAGAGTAGGCCCCTTTCTAGCTCCCAGGAAAACGTGAGCTCCTGCCCGAGGACACCATGTGGGTGGTCCCCAGCGTGCCAACGTGTCCCCGGAACCAGCACCAAAGGACTGCTCCCACCGCGGGCCCTAGCTCGGCCCAAAACTGGCTTGAGGGGCACTCCCGGCCTGACTTCTCCCCAGACCTAGCTAGAGGGATGCAGACATCTTACGCAGACCGGAGACAGGCTCTCGCCAAATCCTGCCTGAGCCCAAGAACCCGAATGCCTGGTCTCCTCACTCACCCATCGCGGCTCCGCTCGCTCACACTTGGCGGCGGAAGCAGCGGCGGCAGCGGCAGCAGCTTCAGCGGCAGCTTCAGGAGACAATATGGCGGATCTGCAGGACGGCAGCCCGAAATGGACAAACTACTTATCTACAGGACGAAACGCGTTATTGGTCCAACCGCCTATCATTACACCGAAGATACGAACTTAAAGAGACCACAGCCACTAAAGGTGGGGCGTGGATATGACGTACGAAGGGAGTGGCTGGGAGGAGACTGCGAGGGATACCTACGAAAGTTAAGTGTCTCTACGAGTTCCCAGCTGTTTCTGCTACTATTTCCTTTTTATAGTGAGATTTTTTTCCCCAGAACTTTTTCTGCCAGAAGCGTATCCCTTCTTTCCATAGTTGAAACCAATAGCCGGGCGCGATGACTCACGACTGTAATCCCAGCACTTTTGGGAGGCCGAGGTGGGCGGATCACCTGAAGTCAGGAGTTCGAGACCAACCTGACCAACATGGAGAAAACCCGTCTCTACTAAAAATACAAAATTAGCCGAGCGTGGTGGCGCATGCCTGTAATCCCAGCTACTCGGGAGGCTGAGGCAGAAGAATCTGTTGAACCCGGGAGGCGGAGGTTTCGGTGAGCCGAGATCGCGCCATTTGCACTCCAGCCTGAGCAATAAGAGCGAAACTCCGTCTCAAAATAAAATAGCCGGGCGTGGTGGTGAGCGCCTGCAATCCCAGCTAGTCGCGAGGCTGAGGCAGGAAAATCCCTTGAACCCTGTAGGCGGAGGTTGCAGTGAGCCGAGATCACGCCACTGCACTCCAGCCTGGGCGACAGGGTGACATTCCGCCTCAAAAAAAAAAAAAAAAAATTAGGCGCCGTGGCAGGTGCCTGTAATCCCAGCTACTTGGGAGATTGAGGCAGGAGAATCACTTGAACCAGGAGGAAGATGCTGCAGTGAGCCAAGATCATGCCACTGCACTCCAGCCTGGGAGACAAGAACAAACTCCATTTCAAAAAAAAACAACAACAATCATAGACCCTGGGCTGAATCGGAATAACGAATCATCTAGTTAGGGGAAGTGACTTGCTCAAGGCTATGGAGAGAAGGAAACGAGGAAATAAGACTAAACCCAGGTTTTCTGATTAGTTGGCAGTCTTACTGGGTGATAAAAAATAGAAAAATAGGCCTGTGCAGTGGCTCATGCCTGTAATCCTAGCACTCTGGGAGGCCGAGGCAGGCAGATCACAAGGTCAGGAGATCAAGACCATCCTAGCCAACATGGTGAAACCCCCGTCTCTACCAAAATACAAAAATTAGCTGGGCATGGTGGCGCGTG
>NW_016107366.1:9667528-9668604 GCF_001604975.1 Cebus imitator | reverse complement strand
AAAAAAAAAAAAAAAAAGAATAGGGCTAGGTGTGGTGGTTCGTGCCTGTCTGTAATCCTAACACTTTGGGAGGCTGAGGCTAGAGGATCACTTGAGGTTAGGAGCTCAAGACCAGACTGGGCAACACAGTAATACCCCATTTTTACAAAAGATAAAAGAAAAAATTAGTGTTGAGAAATATTAAGTTTACCCTGCCCCCATGAATCCTTTGTGGAGGATACCTTGTAGTTTGTAATCAGTGATACGTGGGTAACAGCTGCCTACATGGTATGTTCCTGAGTTATGTGTATATGTAGAACACCTGTGTATTAATAAGAATCACCTGTCAAAGAGCAAATAAATATGTGGAAGAATCTCTACTCAGGGCCTTCAGTCCTGGAGAGCTGCAAGCCCCGCAGGCTCTCAGGCTGTTGGTCCCCAGGAGAGATCCGCTCTGTTGGGCTATCTGGGTGTCTGCCTCTCAATACCTTCAGCCCGCCTGGGTGGGGGTCTCCAGATCAAGTTGGATCTCGGTAATTAGCCAGGCATGGTAATATGCACTTGTACTCAGGAGGATGAGGAGGAAGGATCACTTAAGTCCAAGAGGTCAAGGCTGCAATGCCATGATTGTGCCACTGTACTTCAGTTTGGTTGATAGAGTGAGACCCTGTGTCTAGAAAAAAAAAAAAAGAGAGAGAGAGAGAGAGAAAGAAGAAATAAGTGGGCAGCCGGGCACGGTGGCTCACACCTATAATCCTAGCACTTTGGGAGGCTGAGGTGGGTGGATCACCTGAGTTCAGAAGTTCAAAACCAGCCTGGCCATCATGGTGAAACCCCATCTTTAAAAAAAAAAAAAAGAAAAAAAGAAATAAGCAGGCCATGGTGGCTCATTCCTGTAGTTCCAGCACTTTGGGAGGCCAAGGAGGGCAGATTGTTTGAGCCCAGGAGTTCGAGACCAGCATAGACAAGAGCAAGACCCCATCTCTTAAAACAAAACAAAACAAACAAAAAACAAAACAATGAGACTCATGCAGTATAGTTGACAGAGTGATTTCATTTTTTTTTTTTTTTTTTTTTTGAGATGGAGTTTCGCTCTT
>NW_016107366.1:9663533-9666076 GCF_001604975.1 Cebus imitator | reverse complement strand
GGAGTTTTGCTGTTGTCCAGGCTGGAGTACAATGGTGCAATTTCAGCTCACTGCAACCTTCACCTCCTGGGGTCAAGCGATTCTCCTGCCTTAGCCTCCTAAGGATAGGTGAGTAGCTGGGATTACAGGCATGCACGACCACACCCAGATAATTTTTTCTTTTTTAAAAATTATTATTTTGAACAGAGTCTAGCTCTATCGCCCCAGGCTGGAGTGCAGTGACGTGATCTTGGTTGACTGCAGCCTCCGCCTCCTGGGTTCAAGCTATTCTCCTGCCTCAGCCTCCAGAGTAGTTGGGATTACAGGCGGCTGCCACCATGCCCAGCTAATTGTTGTATTTTTAGTAGAGACAGGGTTTCACCATATTGGCCAGGGTGGTCTCGAACTCCTGACCTCATGATCTGCCCACCTTAGCCTCCCAAAGTGCTGGGATTACAAACATGAGCCACAGCACCCGGCCTAATTTTTGTATTTTTAGTAGAGACGGGGTTTTGCTATGTTGGTCAGGCTGGTCTCTAACTCCTGACCTCAGGTGATCCACCTGCCTTGGCCTCCCAAAGTGTTGAGATTACAGGTGTGTTGAGATTGAAAGTGAGTAGTTCTTGCAGTTGGGTGCAGTGGCTCACGCCTGTAATCTCAGGATGTCTTTCCAGATGGTCAGGGTATCTGTCCTCTCCACTACTACAGGAAAAAATGAACACTAATTTTCCTTAGCATTTCACACCCTAATTTGCTCACCGTGTGTGTCCATCTTTCCTTGTTGTCTATGGGACAGTAGCTTCCTTATCTTTGTAACCATCCCAGTGTTCAGCACAGTGCCTGCCTCAACAGAGGCATCAAAAACATTTGTTGAGGAGTATGTCTCACATACACCATTGTGAGCTCATCTGCATACCTTATGGCCAAGAAGGGCTCAGCAAACGTGGGCTGAATAAATGAGAACTGCTCACTGTCCATGTTTTCTCTTCCAGCCTGAACCCTCCATCCTATACCCATAGGAGGCAGTGACCCTACAAGCAGCTGTTTCTACTCTAGCACATGACCCTGATCATACACCTTTGTTAGCCTAGGACTACTGATCCTCCCAGATCCAGCCTCTGTTGCCCTTTCCTACTCCTTTTTAAAAATCCTTCCTGCTCTAAGATCCACATTCTGCTTACCTTCCCCCAAACACACCAGAATGTTCCAAATGTATGTGCTACTGCATGTGCACTATTACATTTGCCTGCTTCTCTAACTGAAACACCCTTTTCCCCTCTTGTCCACCTAGGAAGTGGCTAATTCAGACTATCCCCTCCTCCAAGAAGCCCAGAGAACAATAACCATTCTCTTCCCTGTGCTCTGCTGTACCTTGTAACTGTTGGACTCATCCCAGTGTAGTGTTACTTGCTTGTTCCAGTGTCTTGGTATCCTCTCCGTCTACCATAGTACCCAGCAAGAGGGTCTCAGTGACTGTATGCTAAGAGAATCAAGACATCAATATTCTGCCAGGACAGTAGTGTCACCTTTCAGAGATAGAGATGGAGTGTTCCCCTTCACCAGGGCTGGAGTGCAGTGGCATGATCTTGGCTCACTGCAACTTCCGATTCCGGGGTTCAAGCAATTCTTCTGCCTCAGCCTCTTGAGTAGCTGGGACTACAGGCAGATGCCAGCATGCCCAGCTAATTTTTATATTTAGTAGAGACAGCGTTTCACCATATTGGCCAGGCTGGCCTCAAACTCCTGACCTTGTGATCCGCCTGCCTCTGCCTCCCAAAGTGTTGGGATTACAGGTGTGAGCCACTGTGCCCAGCCTATTTTTATTTTCTTTGAGACAGAGTCTTGCTCTGTCACCCAGGCTGGATTGCAACCTCTGCCTCTCAGGTTCAAGCGATTCTTTTGCCTTAGCCTTCCAGTAGCTAGGACTACAGACCACGCCCAGCTAATTTTTGTATTTTCAGTAGAGACGGGGTTTTGCCATCTTGGCCAGGCTAGTCTCCAACTCCTGGCCTCAAGTGATCCACCCACCTTGGCCTCCCAAAGTGCTGGGATTACAGGTGTGAGCCACCGTGCCCAGCCTTTCAGAGATTTTATGTTCAGCTCTACCACTTCCTAGCTGTGTTACTATGGGCAAAACACTGTAACTCTCTGAGCTCCCATTCTTCATTCATTGGAGCGACAGCACTTTCCTCCTAGGGTTGTCATAAAAGTTAGATTAAGGCAAGGCCTGAAATATACACAGAGCAGCATCTGGTACACAGTGAGCATTCAATTCACAGCAGCTATCACTGCTACCATGGCTTCTGGTCCTTCCTCATCTCCTCTCCACTGAAGAAGGTAGTACCCACAGATGCTTCAGAAGCCACATGTGGGGCTTCCTAAACCAGAATCCCACATCTCTACAATATGCTTCACACACATGAAGGAAAGAACCACAGGACACAGGCTTGTTGGGAGTATAAAAATAGGACTTTTTCCTCATCACATCAATTATCAAAGAAACAGTACGTAACAAAAATACAAAGCTCTGGTGGATTTTTTTGTCTTTTTTTTTTTTTTGCCCC
>NW_016107366.1:9658960-9662682 GCF_001604975.1 Cebus imitator | reverse complement strand
CTCAGCCTCCTGAGTAGCTGGGATTACAGGCATGTGCCACCACGCCTGGCTAATTTTTGTATTTTTAGTAGAGATGGGGTTTCTCCATGTTGGTCAGGCTGGTCTCGGATTCCTGACCTCAGGTGATCTGCCCACCTTGGCCTCCCAAAGTGCTGGGATTACAGGCATGAGCCACTGTGCCTGGCCAAAATCAACAGCTTTTAATATCATCCTCCTGGGTATTATTTGGCCTCAACAAATTAGAATTTTATGACATAAGCATGGAAAGTTATTACAGACTCCACAGCCTGAATTATCTACTATGAAGTCATAGGCAGCATCCCTAGCTAGGCTGGAAGCTGCCAGGGGACATGGCAACAGCTCAACTCTCAACAGCAAGACAGAGTGTAGGGACTAAAGAAAAAATTTCTATCAGTTCAAAAGAGTGCAGTGTCTACAGATTCTGATTCCACAGGGGCCAAGGTACCTAAATCTCAAGAGCTGCTTAAAGGACAGGAGAAGTAGAAGGAAACAGGAGATGGAGAGACCAGGATGCCAGGCTCGGATCTGTACCTAACAGGCTGCAATACTTTGGGCAAGCTGCTTTCCTCTCAGCCTTGGGTTTCTCAACTATGAAATGAAGATATCAGCCTAGGTCACTGATTTCTCATACTGTGTTCCTTAGAGCCCCAGGTTTCCAGGGGGTTCTTTAAGAGTTACAGTAGGGGTGAGCGGGAAGTGAAGGGGGTTCTAACTCCTCCAAAGAGAGCAGTGCCAGGAGGTCCCATATATTGGATTTTGGCCTCTGATTGTATGTTTTTTTTAAAAAGTGTGAGGGGGCAGATTTGATAGTGAAATAAAAAGAAAATAGAGACCACTAGTTTAGATGATTTTGAGCAGCCCTTTCCATAGCTGAGTCATGAGTCATTACCATTAGTTCTCAAGTTTCCCAGTAAGGCACTCCTTCACGAGCTAACTCTCTAAGCTGATTTCGGTATCTAAAAACAGAGATAGCCCTACTGTATCTTTCACATACAAGGTTCAGGGGAAGGCTGACTAGGAGGGTGGATGGGCGGTGCTTAACCACATGCCTGGCACACAGTAAGAAATGAAGACAGTATTGTCTTTCATTGCCAGGAGCCCCTTCTTTTATTGCATCAGCGTCTCTCCCTCTGTCCAATGTTCTGAAAGGTCTGCGACCAAATAAGCTGCAGTTATTTACTTATTTTTGAGATTGAGTCTTGCTCTGTTGCCCAGGCTGGAGTCTCAGCTCACTGCAAGTGGCGTAATCTCAGCTTACTGCAACCTCCATCTCCCCAGTTCAAGCGATTCTCCCTCCTCAGCCTGCCGAGTAGCTGGGACTACAGGCATGCACCACCGCGCCTGGCTAATTTTTGTATTTTTAGTGGAGACAGGGTTTCACCATGTTGACCAGGCTGGTCTTGTCTTGAACTCCTGACCTTAGGTGATCTGCCTGCCTTGGCCTCCCAAAGTGCTGGGATTACAGGCGTGAGCCACCATGCCCGGCCTAGCTGCAGTTATTAAGTGACAATTTGTATGGCTGTCCTTGTGCTACCTGTGTGCACTGTTTTCCTTTGGATTGGGGAAATACTGAAAATAGCTTTGTCTTGCTATGACATCACATTCCTGCCCTGCAGATATTCCCACCCTCTCCCTCAGGGCCCAACCCTCCTTCCCGGGGAGGAGACTCACGTGGAACCGGAAGTGGGAGACATCAGAGGGGACAGCCACGTTGTAGTGGCCTACGGCTTTGTAGACATTCTTGCTGTGCTTCACCAGCACGCCCTGCGGCCACATGCATTCTTCAGTCCACCTGGAGGCACAGCCCAACAGTGCCCCTTATCCCCAGCTCACCCAAAAAAGGGGTACCAGAAGACTGGGCAGGAGGGAATCACCAGGGCTGTACTCCCATTTCTATCACTTAGACACACTGACTTTCCTTTGCTGGGTTTTAGTTGCCTCCTCTGTAAAATGGGGTAAGAATTATGAGGAATTCACTGCATTGGGAGTTAGAAAGTCTAAAGCTGACACTAATTACTAAGAGACTGTTGAGAAAACCCTTTTTCTTCTCTGGGTTCCTTTGCTTCATCTGGTCTCACTGCTTGGCTCCAACTGGTCCACCACACAGTTGCCTGAGTGGTCTTTGTAAAATACTAAGCTGAGCCTGACCACCCTCTGCTTAAAAGCCTTTGTGGTTTGTTGTTGTTTTTGAGAAGGAGTTTCATTCTCCTTGCTTAGGCTGGAATGCAGTGGTGCAATCTCAACTCACTGCAACCTCCATCTCCCAGGTTCAAGCAATTCTCCTGCCTAAGCCTCCTGAGAGTATGTGGGATTACAGGCACCTGGACCACCCCCGCCTAATTGTTGTATTTTTAGTAGAGATGGGGTTTCACCATGTTGGATGGGCTGGTCTTGAACTCCAGACCTCAGGTGATCTGCCTGCCTCGGTCACCCAAAGTGCTGGGATTACAGGTGTGAGCCACGACATCTGGCCCTGCTTAAAACCCTTTGGAGGCTTCCCAGTGCCCTTGGGGTCAAGGCCCCAAGGATTCACCATGGCCTCTGAGGTCTTCTGTGGCTTCCCACAACTCTAATCACACAGCTCATGCTGTTTCCAGTTCCTCCAGTGGTGGCTCATGCCTGTAATCCCAGCACTTTGGGAGACTGAGGTGGGCAGATCATGAGGTCAGGAGATCGAGACCATCCTAGTTAACATGGTGAAACCCTGTCTCCACTAAAAATACAAAAAATTAGCCAGGCGTGGTGGTACGTTCCTGTAGTCCCAGCTACTCGGGAGGCTGAGGCAGGAGAATCACTTCAACCCGGAAGGCGGAGGTTACAGTGAACCAAGATCATGCCACTGCACTCCAGCCTGGGCAACAGAGCGAGACTCTGTCTAAAAAAATACAACACTTAAAGCTCCTCCACAAAGCCTTTCTCAAACTCCCTAGAGTTTGGCATCCTTTTTTTTTTTTTTGAGACAGAGTCTCACTCTGTCACCCAGGCTGGAATGCAGTGGCACTCAGCTCACTGCACCTCCTGGGTTCAAGTGATTCTCCTAGTTCAGTCTTCTGAGTGGCTAGGCCTACAGGCACTTGCCACCACGCCTGGCTAATTTTTTTTGTAGTTTTAGTAAAGATGGGGTTTCGACATGTTGCCTAGGTTGGTCTCGAACTCCTGACCTCAGTTGATCCACCTGCCTCGGCCTCCCAAAGTGCTAGGATTACAGACGTGAGCCACTGAGCCCAGACTGTTTGGTATCCTTTAACTGTTTCCTGAATCTCCTGCTACTGGTCCACATTCCCCAATGCTGGTCATTTATTTATTTCCCTTACTAGGCTGACAGCCTTTGAGCGTGAGGGTCTAATCCATCCCTGTGTCCTCAGATGCTGCAAGGCCTGGCATGGAGAGGCCCCAGTGAGCATGTGAATGACATGGTGGGACCAGCGAGCTTTCTTCCAATATCACGTGAGATCTCCCAGGAATCCCAAGGTCACAGACCAGAGGACTGAAAGTCACAGCCTATAAGCAGCCCCCTTCTCAACCCCATGCTCTTGCCTTGTTGACTCACTTATTTAAAAAAAAATGGTTGACTGGGCACAGTGGCTCACGTCTGTAATCACAGCACTTTGGGAGGCTGAGGTGGGCAGATCACCTGAGGTCAGGAGCTGGAGACGAACCTGGCCAATATAGCAAAACCCTGACTCTACTAAAAATACAAA
>NW_016107366.1:9654978-9657560 GCF_001604975.1 Cebus imitator | reverse complement strand
AGCTGGGCATTGTGGTGCATGCCTGTAGTCCCAGCTACTTGGGAGGCTGTGGCAGAAGAATCACTTGAATCCGGGAGGTGAAGACTGCAGTGAGCAGAGACTGCACCACTGCACTCCAGCCTGGGCAACAGAGCAAGACTCCGTCTCAAAAAAAAAGGGCTGAGGAGGCAACTGAGTGCTAGACAGGCAAGGGTCCTGACCTTTGTGAACTTTTAGTCCTGGAATGACAGGCAGGTAACTAAGCAAACACAGCAGAAAGCATTAAATGCAATGATCATGGTAATATGAGCCACTGAAGGGAAGGGCCCCTTATAAGGGAGGGGCACTGAATCCATTCTGGATGGTCAGGAAAGTGTTCCTGGAGGAAGCAAAGTGCTAAAGGATGAATAGGAGTTAACCAGGATAGAAAGAATGGAAGTCTATTCCAAGCAAAAGATACATCAGGTGCAAAAGCCTGTGTGCAGAAGTGCATAAAGCATATGAGGAACTGAGATTTGCTTTGCTTTGCTGAAGAGCGGAGGATGAGTTGGGGCACGGTAAGAGATGAGGCGAAGTGGCTGGCAGGACCCAGCTCATCAGCTGGGAAGCCACATGAAGGACCACGGTGAGCCATGGACAGGTATAGCCTCATGTTCAGCTATGTTCTATCTTTCTATTCCTCCTGCCCCTCAGAGCCCAAGGCTAATCCAAGCCTCCTTTTGGCCCATTCAGCAATGCCCAGTCACTTTTTTGGACCTCTTGGACAGAGCCTAAAAGGGACCCTGACTGACATGCACAGCCAACACCAAGAGGCTTAGCTTCTGTGGCCTCACTTTGCATCGCTGCTCCTTGGCGGGCCTACCTCTGCTAAGACATGTCCTGGGCCCAAGACTCAGATGTGCTTCAGAGGTGATCCTAGCCTTGAGGAGCTTCCAGTCTAATGGGGAATACAGGCAGGAAAATTAGTATAACCTGGGGTGAAAAGTACTTTGATAAAGGGCTCCTGAGCAGTGTGACTTCTGCTTCTGCTCTGGGTATAGTGCCTTTTTGCAGCTGGGTCTCTTTTGCCCACCTTGTCCTTCCCTGGCCAGGGTTCAGCATCAACTAGCACAGCACCCACATCCTGGCAGCAGACGGATGATTCTGAAGCACACCTTGGCATGGGTCCCTCCACTGCTCAAAATCCTCTATCCCCCACTGGGTCTAAGTCAAAGTCCAAGCTCTTTTGCCTGGCATATCTGCAGGCCTGGTATGGATTGGGTGGAAATAAGTGTCCGCTGAAAGAGTATGTGACCTAATGACCTAGTGGATGAGTGAGCAGGTAAGAGAGGAGTGAAGCATGAGCAAGTCAGGCAATGAGTGAATAAACAGCAAAGAGAAAGTCAATGAGTCCATGAATTACCACTGGTCCCCCTGCCATCTTTTTTTTTTTTTGAGACAGAGTTTCTCTCTTGTTGCCCAGGCTGGGAGTGCAGTGGCACGATCTCAGCTCACTGCAACCTCTGCCTCCCAGGTTCAAGTGATTCTCCTGTCTCAGCCTCCTGAGTAGCTGGGATTACAGGCATGAGCCACCGTCGATCCCCACTTCCTTTTTTTTTTTGTTTTTTTTTTTGACCCCCACTTCTATCTTCAGTACACTGCAAGTTACCCAAGAACAAGGAACACTGGGTGTCACGCCCCACCATACCCCACCCTGGACACTTGGTCTAATATACCAGACACGCTCAGTAACTATTTGCTAACTGAATGAGTTAATCAGCAGGTGGACAAGTGACTCCAGATGCTGACTAGAAGGGCTGGGATTGGGTCGAGCAGGGTAGGGTGACTCACGGGTGCTGCAGCACGTTGGAGCACAGTGCTGGGTCCACCTTCTGCCAACAGCCCAGATGGGCGGCGGCCTTGTGCAGCAGGTCACAGTAGCTGGCAGGCAGCAGGTGCTGCATGAGGATCACGGAGGTACTGATGGACACCAGCAGGAAGAGTTCACAGGACCAGCGTTTGTCATAGTAATGTGTGTTCTGAGGGTAGCAGAAGGTGGGTGAGGCCTGGGAGGCCCATAAATGTCCTCATTCTCTGTCGTTCCCTGATTCTACATGACTCAAAGGTTAGGACAGTCCTGGGGAGACCTCAGAATGGCCCAAAAGCAAGAGTCAAACACCCAACAAAGAAGGCGTAGGCCCTGTGCCCACTAGTTGGTTTTCTACAGAGAAATCTGCTCCTATTGCCCACTACTCTGAGCCAGAGAACAGGATCTAGGGTCCAACAGACCTGAATTCAAATCTTGGTTCCTTTGCTTATTAACTATGTGACACTGGACAAGTCATTTACCTTCTCTGTGCTTTAGTTTCCTCATCTGTCAAATGAGGATAAGAGCAACCACCAGGCTGGACACAGTGGCTCACGCCTGTAATCCCAGCATTTGGGAGGCTGAGGTGGGTGGATCACTTGAGGTCAAGAGTTCGAGACCAGCCTGGCCAATATGGTGAAACCCCATCTCTATTAAAAATACAAAAATTAAGGCCGGGCGCGGTGGCTCAAGCCTGTAATCCCAGCACTTTGGGAGGCCGAGGCGGGTGGATCACAAGGTCAAGAGATCGAGACCA
>NW_016107366.1:9652024-9653263 GCF_001604975.1 Cebus imitator | reverse complement strand
AAAAAAAAAAAAAAAAAAAAAAAAAAAAAAAAAAAAAAAAAAAAAAAAAAAGACATTAAGTCTCTCAAGCTCACTGCAGCTGAGGAGGTACCTTCCCAGGAAACCATAAAAGCAATAAAAGAGAGCACAGGCTTTTGAGGTCACTCAGACCTGGATGAACCCTGGCTTCCTTACTAAATGATAAAGCCAGATATTGTGAACAGCTGCTGAAACACAAATTCACAGGTCTTTGTAATCAAGTAGTATGGGTAACAATGCCATGTCTCCCTCATTGGCTGGGTGACCTTGGACAGGTCACTTCCCTTCAGTGAGTCTAGTTCTCTGCACTCTAAAATGGACACAGACTCGGCACGGAGGCTCACGCCTGTAATCCCAGAACTTTTGGAGGCCAAGGTGGGCGGATCAGTTGGAGCCAGGAGTTTGAGACCAGCCTGGCCAACATGGTGAAACCCCATCTCTACTTAAAATACAAAAATTAGCTGGGCATGGTGGCACACATCTATAATCCCACCTACTTGGGAGGCTGAGGCAGGAGAATTGCTTGAACCCAGGAGGTGGAGGCTGTAGTGAGCCAAGATCCTGCCGTTGTACTCTAGCCTGGGCGACAGAGCGAGACTCTGTCTCAAAAAAGTAAAATAAAATAAAATGGACACAGGCTGGATATGGTGGCTCATGCCTGTAATCCCAACATTTTGGGAAGCTGAGGCAGGAGGACCACTTAAGACCAGGAGTTCTGAGACCAGTTTGGGCAGTATAGTGAGACTCCATCTCTATAAAAAAATTTAAAAATTAGCTGGACATGGTGACTCATGCCTATAGTCCAGCTACTCAAGAGGCTGAGACAGGAGGATCACTTGAGCCCAGGAGGTTGAGGCTGCAGTGAGTCATGATTGTGCCACTGCACTCCAGAGTATGTGACAGCAAGACCCTGTCTCTAAAAATAAAAAATAAAATGGGCCAGGTGCGGTGGCTCACGCCTGTAATCCCAGCACTTTGGGAGGCTGAGGCAGGCAGATCATGAGGTCAGGAGATTAAGACCATCCTGGCCCACATGGTGAAACCGTGTCTCTACTAAAAATACAAAAAAAATAGCTGAATGTGGTGGCACACGCCTGTAGTTCCAGTTACTCGGGAGGCTGAGGCAGGAGAATTGCTTGAACCCAGGAGGCGGAGATTGCAGTGAGCCAGGATCATGCCACTGCACTACAGCCTGGTGACAGTGTGAGACTCTGTCTCAAA
>NW_016107366.1:9647287-9650024 GCF_001604975.1 Cebus imitator | reverse complement strand
ATACAGGTACCTATGAGAGCAGCTCTTTAGTTGCAGAGGAGGGCAGTTCAGGAACGAATATTTATGTGTTTATCATGTATCAGGAACTGAAATGGGCCCCTGAACAGAACAAATCCTTTCCCCTGAGCAGCACCCTGAGAGCAGGGCTGGAGTTAATTAGTCAAGGAGTTTTTGTGTGTGGCTGCCATTGTATGAGGAGAACACTAGATGGGCCCATAGTCTAGAAGACTAATTACAAAAAGTGGGTAAGTGCCAAGCCCATCACAGTAGGGGCTTTTATAAACATTCCCTTTTTTCAACTTTGGGGCCTCTTAATTTCCCCAGGTCCTCAGAATTACACAACCCCACAGGGGTTACTGGGCTGCCCCCAGGTGTTAGGGCTGATCACAATGCTACATTTTTTTGTGGGGGGACAGAGTCTCACTCTGTCACCCAGGCTGGAGTGCAGTGGCACGATCTCAGCTCACTGCAACCTCCACCTCCTGGGTTCAAGCGATTCTCCTGCCTCAGCCTCCCCAGAAGCTGGGATTACAGGCACCTGTCATCATGCCCAGCTAATTTTTATATTTTTGTAGAGATGGGGTTTCACCATGCTGGCCATGCTGGTCTTGAACTCCTCCTGACTTTAGGTGATTCACCCACCTTGGCTTCCCAAAGTGCTGGGATTACAGGTGTGAGCCACCACGCCCAGCTGACAATGCTACATTTTGGGAGGCAAAGTCTGCAGTTAGCCGAGATTATGCCACTGCACTCCAGCCTGGGTGACAGAGACTCCATCTCAAAAAAAAAAATTTCCTTTTTCTTTTTTCTGGGGTTCCCAAGAAGGGATATCCGAGTATCCTCAGGCAAGTCATTTAGCCTCCCTGGGTTTCTGTTTTCCAGTCTACAAAATAGGGGTGCTACCAGTTTTCCTTTGGCAAGGCTAAATAAGATAACTTACAGAACTGTGGTAAATTCTGCTGTACAGTCCAAAACAAAAAAACAGAGAACTGTGGTCAAGAGCATAACCTTTAAGGTCAAAGAGGACTGGATTAAAATCCCAGCTCTGGGCTGGGTATGGTGGTTCAAATATGTAATCCCAGCACTTTGAGAGGCAGAAGTAGAGAAATTGCTTGAGCCCAGGAGATCAAGACCAGCCTGGGCAAGATGGCGAAACCCTTGTCTCTACAAAAAATACAAAAAGTAGCTGGACTACATGCCTGTAGTCCCAGCTATTTGGGAGGTGGAGGTGGTAAGATCATCTGATCCTAGGGAGGTTCAGGGCTGCCATGAGCTGAGATCATACCACTGCACTCCAGCCTGGGTGACAAAATGAGACCCTGTCTCTCAAAAAAAAAAAAAAAAAAAAAAAAATGGAGACAGTAGTCATTTCAGCCCTCCAGAGGAGATAGATGGGAAATCACATCAAAAAACAGCAGAGTTAGTTATGCCAGCAGGAGAGCTCACATAAAGCAGGCAGCAGGGTAAGCTCTCAGCTAGGCCCTTTCCCTCCCTGGGTTGAGCGACGCACCTTTACAAACCAGACAGGCACAAAGGCCACATAGTAGGCACTCAGCATGGAGCTGACGAGCACTTCCTTCATGCGCCAATTGAAGTCCATCTTGAGGAACTCCACCTCGCTGCGGATGAGGCTGGGTGACAGGCAGCAGGCATGGGTGGGCATGGCGTCTGGGCCATACAGCTGTCTTGTGTGCTGCTTCCACGTCTCCCGAAGCGTCAGCAGGTAGTCCCGGCTCCTCGCCAGGCCACTGACCGCCTCCCGGGGTCCCATGGAGGCCATGTGGTTGAAGAGGCTTGTCTTGCGGAGGTCACAATTTAGCTGCAGGAACGGAATGTACATCCCAAACCTGCTGGGGAAGACGGTGGTGAGGGAAGGCCTGCCCATTGGCCAGGATCCCTACTCTCGGCCACTCAGGGGATCTTCTTTCCTCCCTGGGCCTCAGCTCTCGTGGCTGCCCAGAGGGGAGAATTTACCCATCCTTCCATCCATCTGGGCAGTCACTGAGCACATGTATTACCACTCAGTATGTGCCAAGCACTGGGGTTATAGCAGAAATTCTGAGCATGGGGATACAGTAGGAAGCGAGACAAGTCCCTGACCTCGAAGTCTAGGAATGACTCACAACAGCAACAGCCCACATTCACTGGGCACGGCCTATGTTCCAGGCACTGTACTGAATGCTTTCAGGGAAACTCTTTTTTCTCATAAGAACACTACGCGTTAGTTAATGTTATTTTCTTCCCTTTTCAGCTGAGGAAGCCATGGCTCAGAAAGGTGAAGTAAATTCCCAAAGCTTACCCAGTTAGTAAGGAAGTGAAAGGGTGGGTGGGTGGGGGGCTCAAAATCAGAAGTGTTTGGTATCAAAGACCAAGGCACATATTCAACAAATCATTATGAGTAATTAATTAAAAGTGTATACAGTGGACAAGCACAGTAGCTCACGTCTGTAATACCAGCACTTTGGGGAGGCTGCAGTGGGAAGATCACATGAGCCCAACAGTTCAAGACCAGCGTGGGCAACATAATGAGACCCCATCTCTACAAAACAGATTAAAAATTAGGCAGGTGTGGTGGTGGTATATACTTGTAGTCCCAGCTGCTCAGGCTAAGTGGGAGGATCACCCGAGCCTAGGGGTTGGGGCTGCAGTGACCCGTGATTGTGCCACTGCACTCCAGCCTGGGGGGCAGAGTAAGACTCTGTCTCCAAAAAGAAAAAACAAACAAAGAAAAAAAAAA
>NW_016107366.1:9643253-9645432 GCF_001604975.1 Cebus imitator | reverse complement strand
CTCTACCCTACATGTGAGTATATGAAAATAGAAAATAAATCTGCATCAGCGAAAAAAAAAAAAAATGGGAGTGAGGGTCATCAGTGCACAATTGATTCTGACAAATTCAGAAAGTAGATAAAGACATGTTGACAGATGAAGAAACAGCCATTGTCTAGAGCAGCGCTTTCCAATAGAAATATGAGTCACAGCTGGGTGTGGTGGCTCACGCCTATAATCCCGGCACTTTGGGAGGCTGAGGTGGGCAGATCACCTGAGGTCAGGAGTTCAAGACTAGCCTGACCAACATGGAGAAACCCCGTCTTTACTAAAAATACAAAATTAGTCAGCTATGGTAGCATACGCCTGTAATCTCGGCTACTCGGGAGGCTGAAGCAGGATAATCACTTGAACTTGGGAGGTGGAGGTTGCAGTGAGCCAAGATCGTGCCATTACACTCCAGCTTGGGCAACAAGAGTGAAATTCCGAAAAAAAAAAAAAAAAGACGAAATATGAGTCATATAAGTTAAAATTTTCCAGTAGCCACATTAAAAAGAGATGAAATTAATTTTAAAATTCTATTTTACCTAACTTGTTACATGCAAAAACTATCACTTTAACATATAATGAATATTTTGAGATGTTTTACTTTCATTTCTTTTATTACTACAGCATCTTGCTGTGTCACCCAGGCTGCTGGAGGGCAGTGGCATGATCATGGCACTGCAGCCTCAACCTCCTAGGCTCAGGAGGTGGCACGCACCTGTAGTCCCCGCTATTTGGGAGCAATTCTCTGACCTCTTGAGTAGCTGGGACTACAGGTGCGTGCCACCGTGCCCAACTAATTTTTATATTTTTTGTAGAGACAGGGTTCTGCCATGCTGACCAGGCTGGTAACATGTTTTGCCATGTTGCCCAGGCTCTCAAACGCCTGGGCTCAAGCTATCCACCCTGCCTTGGCCTCCCAAAGTTTGGGATTACAGGTGTACACTGTGCCCAGCCTTGCTGTCTCTCTCTCTCTCTTTTTTTTTTTTTTTGGAGACAGGGTCTGGCTCTGTTTCCCAGGCTGGAGTGCAGTGATACAATCTGTTTACTGCAATCTCCGCCTCCTGGGGTCAAGCCATCCTCCCACCTCAGCCTCCCAAGTAGGTGGGACTACAGGTGCAGGCTACCATGCCCAGCTAATTTCGGTATTTTTGGTAGAGATGACACTTTGCTAAGTTGCCCAGGCTGGTCCCAAACTCCTGAGCTCAAGCAATATGCCTGCCCTCAGTCTTTGAAAGTGTTGGGATTACGGGCATGGGTCACCGTGCCCAGCCTTCTTTTGTGTGTGTACTAAGTGTTCAGAATCCATGTGTATTTTACACTTAGAGCACATCTCAACTCAGACTTGCCTATTTCATGTGCTCAATAACCACAGAGGGCTAGTAGCTATTCAACTGGATGGCACAGGTCTAGAATATGCCATGAGAGAACTGGACTGGAGGTGGGGGCTTATCTAGCCGGAGTGACCCAAGAGAGACCCTGGCTTGAAGTGGGCACATTTAATAGAAGATGAAGTGAGGAGCAGGGCTGAATAAATGGGATTAAACAATGACCCATGTTTATAAGACTCAGTTCCTTTACTCCCCTACTCAACTCATACAACACACCCTGAAGGATTCTTTTCCAAAGAAATTTAATCAACTGTTAGAGAACTGAGGTCTCTAATGGGGATATCTTAGAGGAACACCCCCACCACTCCCTTTCTGGCCTAAGGGGGCTCAAAGTCTAGCCACCAGCACTGCACTCACTCATCCTCAAAGCAAAGCTTGCCAGGTGGTGTGCCCTGCCCATGTACTTAGAGCTTCCAGTCAAAGCTCTTGCCCCCTTCAACAATGACAGAGGGAAAGAAAATGCACTCCTGCTACTCAGTCCTTCATTCTTACATATAAATAGACAAGCAAAGAAGCTACCTATATTTGGAAAACAAGCAGCATGAAACAGAAAAAACGACCCCATTGAAAAGACAAAATTGAGGAAAATAAGAGATTTTTAAAACAAGAATAGTATGCTACGAGAAAAGAACAATCAGAAAACGTAGAGGTCTTAGACATGAAAAATATGATTGCTGAAAAAAATCTCAGTAAAAAAGCTAGAAGATAAAGCTGAGGAAATCTGCCGGGCGCGGTGGCTCACGCTTGTAATCCCAGCACTTTGG
>NW_016107366.1:9629557-9643084 GCF_001604975.1 Cebus imitator | reverse complement strand
CGGAGGTTGCGGTGAGCCGAGATCACGCCATTGCACCCCAGCCTGGGTAACATGAGTGAAACTACGTCCCAAAAAAAAAAAAAAAAAAAAAAAGCTGAGGAAATCTCTTCAAAGGCAATGCACATACAGAGAGAGAGAGAGAGAAGAAAGAGAGGTTAAATCTGAGAGAAATATAGGAGAAAAAGATGACCAATCTAGGAGGTCTACCATCTAATGAACAGAAATCCAGAGAGAACAGAAAATATTGAGAGGAAGATATTATCAGAGAAATAACAGAGGAAAATTTCCTCAACTAAAGAAGTACTCGAATCTCCAGGTTAAAAAAGTCCTAGAGTACTAATAGAATTAATGACAAAAGTCCCACAACAGACATATCTTGTGAAATTTCAAGTAATCAAAAGATTAACAGAATATTCCTCAATACTTTCAGAAAGGAAAAAACAAGTCATCTACAAAAGAATTGGAATCAAACTCAAACTGGCATCAGACTTCTCACTAGCAACATACTAGAGACAATGTAATAATAACTGCAAAAGTTCTGAGAATGTGAATTTGAACTTAGAAATCTACCTTCAGCTAAACCATCAATCAAGTATGAGGGCAGAATAAAGGCACTTTTAAGACATGCAAGGACTCAGATTGTATACACCTCCAACATACCCACTGTTTAGGAAATTACCTGATAATTTACTCCAGCAAAATAAGAAAACCAAGAAAGAAGAAGACATGGGATCTAGGAAACAGGGGATCCAACCCAGGAGGGCAGCGAAGGGAAGTCCCAGGCTGAGAGCTGTACAGTAGACCTAAAGAGCAACCACTCCAGACTGCAGCAGCAGGAGGAAGGGCTCTAGGAGGGATGTCTTTGTTGGGGAAGTGGGGAGAAGGAAATGGACTCCAGGCAACAGGCAGTAAGACTGAGAGGCTAGATAAACCTGAGGATATGAAGGCTCATCATTCTTTTGTAAGGATAAAGAAAGGCAATTAGAAAGTCCAAGAAAAATAAAAAGCCATATAAGAAAGATATGATCTAAGTATGAAGCAAACTAAAATGTGCTATGATTTTAAGTCGTTGATAGAATGTAAGAAAAGAGAAACCACTTCACCTGGACACTAGGAACATTTTGTGTGTGTGTGTGTGTCTCAAACAGGGTCTTGCTCTATTGCCCAGGTTGGAGTGCAGTGGCACGATCTCAGCTCACTGCAACCTCTGCTTCCTGGGTTCAAGAGATTCTTGTACCTCTTGAGCAGCTGGGCATACAGGTCCTTTAAAGAGATCATTTTATAAGGATCAGTAAGAAAAAAAAAAAAAATAGGTCATTTAAAAAAATGTTCCTGGGTGGGCATGGTGGCTCACTCCCGTAATCCAGCACTTTGGGAGGCCAAAGCTGGTGGATCACTTGAAGTCAGGAGTTCGAGACCAGCCTAGCCAATGCGGTAAAAGGCGTCTCTACTAAAAATGCAAAAAATTAGCTAGGCATGGTAGTGCGCACCTGTAATACCAGCTACTTGGGAGGCTGAGGCAGGAGAATTGCTTGAACCTGACAGGCAGAGGTTGCAGTGAGCCGAGATCGCACCGCTGCACTCCAGCCTGGGTGATAGACCAAGACCCAAGACTCCATCTCAAAAATAAATAAATAAAGAGGTCTAAGACTGTAACTCTGTAACTATAGAGAAGAAATATCATCTACAGGCTGGGTGCGGTGGCTTACACCTGTAATCCCAGCACTTCGGGAGTCCGAGGCGGGTGGTTCACAAGGTCAAGAGATCGAGACCATCCTGGCCAACATGGCGAAACACCGTCTTTACTAAAAATACAAAAATTAGCAGAGCGTGGTGGCGTGCGCCTGTAGTCCCAGCTACTCAGGAGGCTGAAGCAGAATTGCTTGAACCTGAGAGGCAGAGGTTGCGGTGAGCCGAGATCATGACACTGCACTCCAGCCTGGCAACAGAGTGAGACTCCTTCTCAAAAAAAAAAAAAGAAAAAAGAAATATCATCCACACATATTACTGGGCCCTGCAGTGAACTATATTTTCATACACATCATCATATCAAAGCCCCACTTACTTTTTATTTTCAGAATTAGGCTTAGACAAAGAATGGAAGGCTTAAATGTGGTTACATTTAAGCAGGAGAATGTGAATATAAGCTTGACAATATGAAAGTGAAAATACAGCTGCCAGGAAGTGAAAAGAGGAAGAGGGAAGGAAAAGTGGTTGGGTAGGGTGCCTAATATTCTTGTCTTACATAAAAAAGATTCAAGATATTGACTATTGCTGATGGAAAAAAAAAGTAGAGGCATACTTATACTATTGACAAAAATAACCAATAGAAAATTAAAAATATTAAAAGCTATCAGTTACTGCGAACAGCAACAATGGGATGGTGAGCCAAATCATCTGTCACTGCAGGGAATCAAATATACTTGCATATGTGTGTATGTGATATGTTTGTATATGCATAGAACAATTGTTTCCAGGATATTCAAGAAATCAAAAACATTGATGATTACCTCTTAGAAAGGAAACTGGGTGGCTGGGAGGCAGCAGTCAACGGGAGACTTTTTCACAGTACACTCTTTTAAGCCTTCTCAATTTTAACTATGTAAACCTATTACCCAATTTTAAAAAATGGCCAATAAATAAATTTTAAAAAAGAAAAAACAGGCCAGGCGCGGTGGCTCATGCCTGTAATCCCAGTCCTTTGGGAGGCTGAAGCGGGCGAATCACCTGGGGTCAGGAGTTTGAGACCAGCCAGGCCAACATGGTGAAGACCCATCTCTACTAAAAATATAAAAATTAGCCAGACATGGTGGTGCACACCTTTAGTCCCAGCTACTTGGGAGACTGAGGCAGGAGAATCATTTACAAAAAAAAAAACAACAACAAAAAACAAAACAAAACAAAAAAACCAACCCAGAAAGTTAAAAAAAAAAGAAAAAGAGATAGCTATTGAAGAGTGGGACTAAAAATCTGGAGGGCGGGGTTGGAGGTTAATGTTTTTCTATTTATTTATTTTTAGAGCCAGGGTCTCACTCTGTTGTCCAGGCTGAAGTCCACTGGTGTGATTATGGCTCACTTTGGCCTCAAACTCCCCAGCTAAAGCGATCTTCTCACTTCAGCTTCCCAAGTCACCGAGATCACAGGCATGAGCTACGTGCCCAGCAACGGTTTTCATTATAAGCTTTTTAGCACTACTGGATTTAATTTTTTACAATATGATTATATTTGGCCAATTAATAAATTAAATAAAAAATAAAGCATATGTGGACATTGGGTGTTATCTGTACCCAGGGAGAAGAGATTCACCAGGCAGTAACCATAAACTGTCAAATTAAGGGAACACTTTTTTTTTTTTTTTTTTTTTTGAGATGGAGTTTCACTCTTGTTGCCCAGGCTGGAGTGCAATGGCACCATCTTGGCTCACTGCAACCTCCGCCTCCCAGGTTCAAGTGATTCTCCTGCCTCAACCTCCTGAGTTGCTGGGATTACAGGCATGCACCACCATGCCTGGCTAATTTCGTATTTTTAGTAGAGATGGTGTTTCTCCAGGTCGGTCAGGCTGGTCTCAAAACTCCTGACCTCAGGTGATCTGCCCACCTCTGTCTCCTAAAGTGCTGGGGTTACAGGCGTGAGCTACTGCGCCAGGTCTAAGGCAGCTCTTAAGTACCAACCAGTACAACCCTTTTGAAGGGTAATTTGTTAATATCTACAGAGAATGTAAAGGAATACATTTTTTGGTTTAGTAATTCTTGGGAATCTACTGAGCAGAAATATTGGATACATATGCAAAGACATACACAAAAAAGTGTTTCCTGACTCATTCTTATGAGTAAGGAAAAGCTAGGAACAACTTAAAAGTCTGCCAATAGAAGACAGATAAATTGTGAAAATTCTGTAACATGTAATACTATGAGGCCATTGAAAAAATGAGGCAGCTGGGTGTGGTGGCGCATGCCTATAGTCCCATCTACTTAGGAGGCTGAGGTGGGAGGATCACTTGAGCTAGGGAGTTCTAGGCTATAATGTGCTATGCCGGTGAGGTGCTTGCATCAAAGTTCAGCATCCACATGGTGACCTCCTGGGAGTGGGGGACCACATGGTTGCCTAAGGAGGGAATAAACTGGCCCAGGTTAGAACTAGAACAGGTCAAAACTCCTGTGTTGATCAGTAGTGGGAACAGACCTGTTAATAGCCACTGCACGCCAGCCTGGACAATACAGCAAGACCCTCATCTCTAAGATAAAATAAAATGATGAGACAGACCCGTACGTATTGCCATAGAAAAATATCCAAGTTATGTGGTTAAGTGAAAAGTACGGTAAATTGTACATCATGCATAGCATAATACTATTTTTGTTTTTTAGAAAATTGCATGTGATCAGGCATGGTAGTTCATGCCTGTGATCCCAACACTTTGGGAGGATGAGGTGGGAGATCGCTTGAGGTCAGGAGTTTTGAGACTAGCCTGGCCAACATGGTTAAACCCCATCTCTACTAAAAATACAAAAAGTAGCTAGGCGTGGTGGTGGACACCTGTAATCCCAATTACTTTGGAGGCTGAGGCAGAAGAACTGCTTGAACTCAGGAGGCAGAGGTTGTAGTGAGCCGAGATAGCACCACTGCACTCCAGCCTGGGTGACACAAGACTCTGTCTCAAAAACAAACAAACAAACAAACAAACCCTGCATGTGTATGTACTTGCACAGAAAATATTTCAGAAAATATGCTGCCAGTAATGGATTTCTGGGGGAATAAGGCTATATGGGATTTTCTTTTTCCAGGTTAAAAGGTTCTGTAAAGTTTAATGTTTTTATAAGACACACATGTCACTTTTTTTTTTTGAGACAGGACCTCACTCCAGTTGCCCAGGATAGAGTGCAGTGGCACGATTTTAGCCGATTGTACCCAAGCTCAGGTGATTCTCCCACCTCAGCTTCCTAAGTAGCTGGAACTACAGGCATGCATCACCACACCTGGCTAGTTTTTTTGTGTTTTTAGTGGACAGGGTTTTGCCATATTGCCCAGGCTGGTCTCAAACCCCTGGACTCAAGCAATCTGCCCGCCTCAGCCTCCCAAAGTGTTGGGATTACAGGTTTGTGCTACCTTGCCTGGCCATGTGTCCCTCTTATAATTAAAAAGTAGATATAATTGATGCAAGTGTGACAGGGCTCCCATGCCAGTGCGTTTTTGGTCATGCAGAGTAGAAAGGGAGAGGTGCCAGCTTTGAAGCTTCCCAGAGACCAAGATTGACCCAGCTTGAGGAATTCTGTGAACCAGAAAACCTGGGGGTTGGGAAATGACTGTAAATGCTCACGCAGCCAGAAGCAGCCAGATCCAACACCTCACCAAAGCTTTCCCTGATGCAAGGCCAGAAAGGAGCAGTCCTAGGCACGTCCCTGACACACACTCTCCATCCTCAACCATCTGGGGTCTGGTGAGATGGAAAAAGAGAGCAAAAACAGACACAAAGACATACACACATGCATATGCAGACACACTCACATGCTTCATGCATAGACACCCCTACAGAGACATGCAACCGTGCAGCTGTTTGCAGGCACACAGACTCGGGGAGATACCAAGAGATTACACAAACACTTAGATACACAAAGAGAGACACAGAGAAAGGAAAGAACCAGAGAGAGAGGAAAGGAAGAGCGAGGGAGACAAACCCCATGCATTCTCTCTTGGGAATGTTCCTTTGGGACATATATGTAGATATGAGTCCCATTCTGACCTCCCCCATAGTGAGGGCTGGGTAAATTATGCCACCTCAGTTTCTTCTGCAAAAAAAGGCTAACTATCCTGACCTCAGTGGATGTCATCAGACAATGTGAGAGGATGTTGCTGCCTGCCTCTGATCTTCCAGATCATAGGCCTGGTGAGCCAGCCATGGTCAGGGCCGAGGTGAGGGGCCAGGTGCTGGGCAATGAGGGGTGAAGTGAGGGGTACTCACGGATAGCAGAGGAACAGGAGGTTCAGGAAGGAGTAGGTCCTGAAGAGGTGGATGAGGGATCGGCACAGACTCCAGCCTGTTGCCGTGAGAACGGTGAAGCGGGTGAGGAACAGCAGGATGGAGCGAAAGAGGGAGACCTTCCCCCTCTGAGAAGCCTGGGTCAGGGCAAGATAGGACGGGATGGGGCCTTGGATGGAGGCCGAAGGGACTGTGCCCAAATCCCACCCAGCATGACCTGTGATCCCACCCAGGGAGAGGTGGCACAGCAGGCTGGGCAGAACCTGGCAAGGTAAATCCTGCTCTTTGATGCCCAGTAAACTCCAAGAGTTGATGGGATATAACTAATGTTCCTCGACCAAGTACAACGGGATTCCCAAGGAAATACCCCAAGGCTGAAGGGTTGGGCATGTCTCCTTAGCATCCCCAGGGGAAAAGGGGAATCCCAAAGTCCCTGGCCGGCCTCTAGGACCCAATCACCTCCTTCACGATGGACCCAATGAAGCGGCGGCCCAGAACGATGGTGGTCACCATTAGCAAGTTGAAGTCGATCAGGTGGAAGTTCTGTCAGGGGGCAGAGGCCTGGGGGTCATGTGGGCCCCTGGCCCATACATAGGCTTTTTTCATACCCACCTCCCCCTGCCCATTTGTTTCCACAGAGACTGTCCCCATTCTCTGACCTTCATCGGCCTCCACCTGAGCCAGGCCAGGAAATTACCTAGAGGAGTAGAACAGGACCCCGAGAAAGGAAGTGGGACAGTCCCTGGGGATAAGAGAGTGGTATGTGAGCCCTCTTGCTCTACTCACCCATGGCCCTGTCCCTATACTGTTTCTGCACTGAGTCTTTACTCCCCTTGAAACACTCATGCATGCCCGTGGTTCACCTACACTACTGGATTAAGACTCTGAGCTCCTGGCCAGGTGTGATGGCTCATGCCTGTAATCCCAGCACTTTGGGAGGCTGAGGCAGGTGGATCACTTGAGGTTAGGATTTGGAGACTACTCTGACCAACATAGTGAAATCCCGCCTCTACTAAAAATACAAAAATAGCTGGACTCGTGGTGGCATATACCTGCAATCCCAGCTACTCAGGAAGCTGAGGCAGGAGAATCGCTTGAACTCAGGAGGCAGAGGTTGCAGTGAGCCAAGATTGTGCCATTGCACTCCAGCCTGGGCAGTAACAGCGAAACTCCATCTCCAAAAAAAAAAAAAAGACTCTAAGCTCCTTCAGGCAAAATCTGTGTCAGATTCCTCTCCAATACAATTACAGTGCCCTATGTGGTACTAAACACACTAGGAGTATTCAGTGAATCATCGGTTTCCAGTTCCTTCAGCACCTTCCATGTTCAGCATGGAGACAAGTGCACAGTGGTGCTTGGTAGGCTATGCTAAATTGAAACCAAAAGAACACACACACACACACACACACACCCCGCCCCTTGTTGGGTACCTACCAGGGAGGTGTGGGAGGGCGGGTGGGAAGGTGGATACCACCACACTGTCTTGTAGATGTTGATGTAGTGGACAAAGAGCGCTATGAGCTGGCAGAAGAAGAGCTGCAACTCAAACAGAATGCTGGCCTGGACTGGCAGCTCAGGGATCTTGCAGTGCTGTAGAGGCACAACCGTTTGGGTGGCCAGAGGGGGGCTGGAGAGGCCTGTTCCAGAACTGCTCCTGGCAGTGGAGAGGGAAAAACATCAGGAGCTGACCTGAGAACCCTAACAAGAAGAGCTTCTGAGGCAAAGGATTGTGGGGTAAGATCAGAAAAGCAGGTCATGACAAAGACAGAGTCTTCCTAATGCTGCTTTTCAGACAAAGGGACCTGACAAAGCCTTTTCCTATCCCTAATCTTATTCAGGTCTTCCAAAACCCCCTAGGAGAGAAAGAATTATTAGGTCCATCTTACAGAAGAGGAAGAAGAGGCCCAGAGAGGGGAGGCAACTTGCCCAAACCATCAGCAAATCTGGAGCAGAACTGTCGTTAGAATCCGGGCTTTCGGATTTATTCTACCATGTCCCACTGCATCTGTCCATGTGATCACCCTCAACTGAGCTCCCTCTGGGTTTTTTCTGCTGCTTACTCCGCTCTAAGCCCCCACTGGCAACTAGGATATCACATCTTAGAATCTAGAGAGCCCTGTCCACACTGTTGCTGTGAGGCCACAGTGAGGGGCTAGTCAGAGAGGTGGTTTACCTGGTACGGGAACGAACACTGGTCACTGATGCGCTGGAAGTATGGCTTCCACTAGAGCCCCCTGAGGATCCTGGCTCACAGAGCGGATTTCGACAGTAAGATGTCCTGTTGGGACCTCTTCGTCCTCCTGTGGGGCTCAACATAAAATACAGCCTCAAGCCAGGGGGCATATATCAAGGATAACAACAATGATACTGGTTACCAGTCACCTAGTATCCCATTTTTTCATTTAATCCTCACTGAGACCTATGATCTGGCCCCTTCTTATATCTTCAACTTCATCCCCTATCATTCTTTACCTCACACCCACACTCTACCCCCAGCCCCATGCTCTAAACATCTTGATCTTTCTTTCCTCAGCAAGCAAGCTCATTGTTACCTCTTGCGCTTGCTATATCCTAACTGGAAAGTCCTTCCCTGACTGCCATTTCAGACTTTTTAAAAAATATATATATTTTATTGCACTTTAGGTTCTGGGGTCCATGTGCAGAACATGCAGGACTGTTGCATAAGTGCCATTTCTGACATTTTGAAGAAGCTCTCCCCATCACTCTCTCTGCAATTTCTATTCTTTTTTTTCCACCACAATTCACTCTCTGAAATTACCTTACTCATGTGTTAACATGCTTATTGCTTGTCTGTTCCACTACAATGGAAGGTCAATTAGGTCAGTTACCTACTCTTTTTCACTGCTATATCCCCTACCACAGTGCCCAGCAAGTATATGTTGATGAGTGAATTAACCCAGCAAGGTAGGTTTTTCACACATTAGAAAACTCAGCTTACACTGTGTTACAGTATCGTGGCTGGGTCTTGTGGTCTCAGCTCTGGTACACACTGGGGCCCATTCAGACATAAGTTTCTGGAGGCCTATAACTATGAGTAACTTTGGAACATCTTTTTCCTCCAGGGCCCCATAATTCAGCTCAATAGACATCCTGGTATCTCATGAGCAGGACACAGGGCCTGAATAAAGGGTCAGGATATGGCTGGGAGAATGCTGTGGTTGTGGACCAAAAACTTGGACCTACTAGGCTGAGCAGTCTAGACCAAGCTCCCATGTACCACTATGCACAAAGTTCTGCACAAAGTGGCACCTAAAAAAGTCACAGCCTGGCTGGGCGTGGTGGCTTACGCCTGTTCTCAGCACTTTGGGAAGCCGAGGTGGGAGGATCGCTTCAGGCCAGGAGTTGGAGACCAGCCTGGGCAACATGGCAGAACCCCGTCTCTATTAAAAATATATACATACACACATATATATTTTTAAAGTTTTATATATGTATTTTAAAAGTTACAACCTGTTCAAACCTCTTCACAGTAACACAGCAGCCTCCATTCACATACATCCCTGCCCATAGCATCTCAGTTAGGAAGCGTTTCCCACACTTTGGAGCCAATTTTGGGCCTGGATGTATGCCCAAAATTAAAAACCTCCACGAGTCTCTAAAAAGTAGCTGGCGGGGAGCTCTGCCCTCCACAAACCCCCAAACCAGAAGCTCTGTTCATACGCTACTATACTTGGCTTAGAAAATCCCACACAAACACCTTTAGTCCAGAAGATGTGCCCACACCCACTCTCCTGTCTTTAGAAGCTCTGCACCCACATAAAGCCCCTCAGCCCAGAAGCTCCGCCTACACACAACTGTCAGCCGAGAAACCCCGCCCCAGAACAAGCCAATAAAAGTCCTCTCAGCCCAGAAGCCCCACTCTAGAATAGGCTCCCTGAGTCGGAAGTCTTCTCGCCCCACCACCCCCAGAGTAAGCCCCTCCAGCCCAGAAGCTCCGCCTGCACTAGAGTCCCAAGCCCAGAAGCTCCGCCCTTAGCGCTGAAGCCACGCCCACTGGTAAGTCCCGCCTCCCCAACCCCGACCAGCGAGTTCTCACCAAAGCCCAAGCCCTCACAGGCCTTCGTCTTAAAAGCCCCGCCCACCACCCCAATGTCCCGCCCCCACAAGAGGCCCAACCCCGCAAAACGACAGGAGGGGGCGGGATCCCGTTTGCGCCCGCATCCCCTCCCCCTCCCGTCGCCGGGCTTCTGTCCGCGTGGGGCAGCAATTAGCAGCCTGGCCATCCTAACCCGCGCACCCGCTCGTTGCCGGGCCGAGCCTGAGCCTCTCTGCTCACCCATCTCCTCCCCCCGGCGCTCGCCGCTTCGCCGCCGCAGCTCCTACGGGCAATATGTCGGAGGCGACGGCGGCCGAGAGAGGACTAACCGCCGCAGCCCAGTCCCGGGTATCAGCCGCGCGCTCCCGCCGCGCCGCTACATTTGCATACAAGGCGGGCTGGAAGCTGGCGCGCGCCTCTTAAAGGGCCCTCCCGGACAAAGGCGGTGCTGGGATGCTCTTTGTCTCGAGGTCCCCTACGCCCTTCCTGCAGCTGCTGCTGAAGAGACTCAAGAGGGAGGGGAACGGAACCCACCTCCTGCTCTTCCCGTGCGTGTCTTCTCCCAGCATCTCAAGGTCCGGGGCGGCGGCGGGTGGGGGAGGGTTCGGAGCCGCCTCTCTGATTCCCTGGAGATGGACCAGATCCCTGAGCGGCCGGCGGGCACCTCCAGCCCAGCCCCACGTCGCACTTCATCCTTCTCTTAGGCCTCCCTGCGCTTTGGTCCACCCCAGTCAAAACCCAGGAGTCATTTCCCCCTCTCCCTCGGCCCTCACATCCGATAATTGCCTTAGTCTTTGTGAGCCTACGTCCTAAATATTTCTCACATTTGACGCTACTCTCCATTCTCATTGTCAACACCGTGGTTCAAATCCTGACTCTGCCGTTTCCCAGCCTTGAAATCTTGTTTTTTACGGTTTACAATGAGGCTCTTGATACTCACAGTGTAGGTTTCGGTCCGGGTTAAATGAGATAGTGCAGGCAGAACCGAGTCTTTTTTTTTTTTTTTTTTTTAGACAGTCTTGCTCTGTCGTCCATGCTGGAGTGCAGTGGAGTGCTCGGCTCACTGCAACCTCTGCCTCCCTGGTTCAGGGAATTCTCCTGCCTCAGCCTCCCAAGTAGCTGAGACTACAGGCGCACGCCACCACACCCGGCTAATTTTTGTATTTTTAGTACAGACGGGGTTTCACCGTGTTAGCCAGGATGGTCTCGATCTCCTGACCTTGTGATCCGCCCGCCTCAGCCTCCCAAAGTGCTGGGATTACAAGGCGTGAGCCACCGCGCCCGGCCCCGAGTCTGTTTTAGTCGGTGTTAGTCGTCATGATGTTTCGAGAAGCATTCGCTAAATGAGCTACATTTATTGTCATTAGGATTTCTTTCCTCACAAGACCTATAAGCAGTTTTAGTCAACTTGTAGCTCCATTGCTTAACACAGTGCTTGGCATCTATTAGTATTCAATTAATTGAATGAATTAGTAGATATTTCATTAATAGCCAGTACAGAGCTTAAGTGGGAGGAGGTAGGAACAAAATTGGTAAATTCTGTAGTATGTTAGAAAGGAATGATTGGTGTGGAGGAAAAACAGGAAAGGGGGATGGGGTTTTAAATAGGGCAGGCAGAGTAGGCTTCAGAGTTGACTTGAGTAAACACATGAAGGAAATGAGTGAGTCAGTTGTGAGATTTCTGGAGAAAGGGGGCATTCCAGGCAGAGGGAATAGTGCAAGGGCCCTCAGACAAGAGGGTGTATTTGTTTATTTATTTTATTTTATTTTTTTGAGGTGGAGGCTCACTCTGTTGCCCAGGCTTGAGTACGGTGGAGCAATCTTGGCTTACTGCAGCCTCCACTTCCTGGGTTCAAACAATTCTGCCTCAGTCTCCCACATAGGTGAGATTACAGGCATGTGCCACCATGGCCAGCTAATTTTTGTTTGTTTGTTTTTTGTTTTGAGACTGAAGTCTCCTCTCTGTTGCCCAGGCTGGAGTGCAGTGGTGCAATCTTGGCTAACTGCAACCTCCACCTCCTGGGTTCAAGGATTTCTTCTGCCTCAGCCTCCCAAGTAGTTGGGAATACAGGTGCCTGCCACCATGCCCGGCCAAGAGGCAGGTATTTGTACTTTTTATGAGGCGGGATTTCACCATGTTGGCCTGGCTGGTCTCGAACTCCTGACTTCAAATGATCCACCCACTTCAGCCTCCCAAAATGCTGGCGGTGCGCCACCGTGCCTGGCCTAATTTTTGTATTTTTTAGTAGAGACTGGGTTTCATCTTGTTGGCCAGGCTGATCTTGAACTCCTGACCTCAAGTGACCCACCCACCTTGGCCTCCCAAAGTGCTGGGATTACAGGCATGAGCCACTGTGCCCAGCCAAGAGGGTGGGTTTAAGAAATAACAAGGAGCCCAGTGTGGCATAGGTATAGATATAAGAGTAGGACATGAGAAGCGATAGATCATTTAGGGCTGTGTGGCTTTTACTTTGAATGAGATGCAGAGCTACTGGGTGGTGAGAATAAACTGCCAGGGGCACGAGGGTGGAAGCAGGGAGACCGGGCAGAAGGCTGTGGCAATGATCTTAGCAAGAGATGTTGATGGTTTGCACAAGGTTGGGGGAGATGGTGAGACATGGTTGAATTCTGGATTTGAAGGTAAAGTCTGCAGGATCTGTTGGGATGACTGTGGTGGCTCATGCTGTAATGTCAGCACTTTGGGAGGCTGAGGTGAGGAGATTGCTTGAGCCCAGGAGTTCAAGACCAGCCTGGGCAACAAAGTGAGACCCTGTCTCTACAAAAAAAAAATTTTAAATGAGCCAGGTGTGGTGGCGTGTGCCTCTAGTCCCAGCTACTTGGGAGGCTGAGGTGTGAGGATCACTTCAGTCCTGGGAAGTTGAGGCTTCCGTGAGCCATGATAGTGCCCCTGAACTTCAGCCTGGGCAATGTAGCAAGACCCCATCTCAAAAAGAAAAAACAGGACCTGTTGACAAAATGGATAGGAGTGTGTAAGAGAAAAGGATGACTCCAAGGTTTTTAGCCTGCACAAATGGAAATATGGAGTCCGATTCAATAGATGTATATTTTTAAATTATGACAGATTTTACACCAAGTCAATCTTTCCCTTCAAGGGGAAAAGTGGCCCAGGGGTGGAAAATGACTATCCCTGGCTCAACAAGTAAAGAAGAAACCAGGACTGGGATTTCTTTTTATCATCCATAGAAATTCTGATAGAGGCTGAGTAAAGTGGCCCATGCCTGTAATCTCAACACTGTGGGAGACTGAGGTGGGAGGTTCACTTGAGCCCAGGAATTTGAGACCAGCCTGGGCAACATAGGGAGCCCCTGTCTCTACAAAAAATTATCCAGGCATGGTGGGTGCCTGCCTGTAGTCCTAGTTATTAGGGAGGCTAAGGGGAAATAAATCACTTGAGCCCAGGAGTTTGAGATGACAGTGAGACAATTGCACCACTGCATTCATCTTGGGTGACAGAATATGACCCTGTTTCAAAAAA
>NW_016107366.1:9597035-9628102 GCF_001604975.1 Cebus imitator | reverse complement strand
ACCATGTTGACCAGGATGGTCTCGATCTCTTGACCTCATGATCCACCCGCCTCGGCCTCCCAAAGTGCTGGGATTACAGGCGTGAGCCACTGCGCCCGGCCTTCAAGTGATTCTTTTGCCTCAGCCTCCTGAGTAGCTGCGATTACAGGCATGCCCCACCGTGCCCGGCTAATTTTGTATTTTTAGTAGAGACAGTGTTTCTCCATGTTGGTCAGGCTGGTCTCAAACTCCCGACCTCTGGTGATCTGCCCACCTCAGCCTCCCAAACTGCTGGGATCACAGGCGTGAGCCACCGTGCCCAGCCCACACCCAGCTAATTAAAAAAAAATTTTTTTTATTTGTAGAGATAGGGTCTACGTTGCCCAGGCTGATTTTGGAACTCAGGCTCAAGTCATCCTTCTGCCTTGGCCTCCCAAAATGCTGAATTACAGGTGTGAGTGACCATGCCCAGCCAAGGCTTTGTTGATGGCATCAGTTGAATACTGGATCCAAACGTACCTGAAGGTTTTATGAATTTTTCTGTTGCAGAAAGCCAATTTGTGGCTGGTGTTTGACAACTGCAACTTACATAATCTAGAATCTACAATTCTATTCTAGACTCTACCTGAAACACCTAGGGTTTTTGTCCTTTTCAAATCTGCCTCCTACAGGTTCCCTGGAGAAAATACTTATCTTTTATTTTGTAAAAAATATTTTTATATTCCACATACAATCATTCCCAATGCCTGGAGAAAATAATAAGATGGTAGGATTTTGGCTAGGCTGTCTTCCAGACCTGTGGCCACACGTCTCAGCTATTTTGTAACTTTGAAACCCTGACTTCTCCTCTCTGAGCCTTCATTTCCTGATAAACTTGCTATCTATTGGCCCTTCTAGGAGTCTTAGGTTTTTGAGGAAATGCCACTGGCTCTAAGCCAATCCTGACACTGGGTGCTGGGACCTGAGATCTCCTCTTTGGTCATGTTATTCTGGGACCATGGCCAAAAGTTGGCAAATCCGTCCTGTTTTTTAGAGAGACAGCCCCACTCTGTCACCCAGGCTGGAGTGCAGTGGTGCAATCATTGCACACTTCAGCCTCCAACTCTTGGGCTCAAGTTATCCTCCTACCTAAGCCTCCTGAGTAGCTAGGACTATAGACAGGTACACACTACCATGCCTGGCTAAAAAAAAAAAAAAAAAATTACCAGTGCAGTGGCTCACACCTGTAATCCTAGCACTTTGAGAGGCCTAGGTGGGCGGATCATGAGTTCGAGACCAGCCTGGCCAACATAGTGAAACCCCATCTCTACTAAAAAAAAAAAAAAAGGGGAGAGAGATCCAAGATGGCCAATTACTGGCAGCTCGGGATTGTAGCTCCCAGTGAAAGCACAGAGAACAAGAGGACGCCACACTTTCAGACGAATTTTTTTTGCTGACAGACCAAGAGATTCCCAGCAGAGGAGCCCCACGGGTCGCTGGTGCGACTCTTGTGGCCGGCGCGGCGGTTCTTGGTGCGGAGTGAACGGGACTGGTTCCCCTTTTGGTCGATGTTTGGAGCTCCGGGAAGGCAGAGTCGCCCATTCAGCTGATTGAGGGGGGGACCCAGGAGGGAAGCCAGACCGGAGATTCCCAGGCAGAAAAGCACCAGGAGTCTTGGCACTGCAGTTTTGGCTAGCGCAATGGGTTGCTCGGATTTTGGCACTGGGAATCAACAAGTTGGACGTCCACTCAGAGACCTAATTTGAAAGTCGGTAATTACGACGACAGGTGGATAAATTTACAATGACGGGAAGAAAACAGCGTAAAAAGGCTGAGAATACTCAAAATCAGAATGCTTCTCCCTCCACAGGGCATCACAGTTCCTCCTCAACAAGGGAACAAGGCCTGATGGAGAATGAGTGCATTCCAATAACAGAATTAGGCTTCAGAAATTGGATAATAAGAAACTTCTGTGAATTAAAGGAACATGTTCTAGCTCAATGTAAGGAAACTAAGAACCCTGAAAAAAGGTTTGACGAAATCCTAAAGAGAATGGACAATTTAGAGAGGAATATAAGTGAATTAATGGAACTGAAGAATACAATAAGAGAACTTCGAGAAGTATGCACAGGTTTTAACACTCAAATTGATCAAGCAGAAGAAAGGATATCAGAGGTTGAAGGCCAACTTAAAGAAATGAAACGAGAAGGCAAGATTAGAGAAGAAAAAGTAAAAAGGAATGAGCAAAGTGTACAGGAAATATGGGACTATGTGAAAAGACCTAATTTACGTTTGATAGGTGTACCTGAATGTTGTGAAGAGAATGAATCCAAGCTGGAAAATATTTTTCAAGATATTATTCAGGAAAACTTTCCTAATCTAGTAAGGCAGGACAATACTCAACTCCAGGCAATACAGAGAACACCACAAAGATATTCCTCAAGAAGAGCAACCCCAAGACACATAATCGTTGGATTCACCAGGGTTGAAATAAAGGAGAAAATTCTAAGGGCAGCTAGAGAGAAAGGTCAGGTTACCCATAAAGGGAAACCTGTCAGACTCAGCAGATCTCTCAGCAGAGACCCTACAAGCTAGAAGAGAGTGGGGGTTAATATTCAATATCCTCAGAGAAAAGAATTTTCAACCCAGAATCTCATATCCAGCCAAACTAAGTTTCATAAATAAAGGAAAAATAAAATTTTTCGTGAACGAGCAAGCACTCAGAGATTTCATTACCACTAGGCCTGCTTTACAAGAGCTTCTGAAAGAAGCACTACACACAGAAAGGAACAACCAGTATCAGTCATCCCAAAAACTTACCAAAAGATAAAGAGTATCTTTATAATGAAGAATCTATATCAACTGAAGGGCAAAATTGCCAGCTAGCATTAAATGACAATATTAAACTCAAAAATGTCAATATTAATCCTAAATTTAAATGGATTAAATGCCCCAATCAAAGACACAGACACGCAAGTTGAATAAAAAGTCAAAACCCATCGGCATGCTGTGTCTGTCCAGATGCATCTCATAAGCAAGGACACACAAAGATTCTAAAGGAAAGGTTGGAGGAAGACTCATCAATCAAATGGAGAGCAAAAACAAAACAAAACAAAACAAAAAAACAGGAGTTGTAACTTTCGTCTCTGACAAAATAGACTTTAATAGTAACAAAGACTAAAAGAAAGAAGGACATTACATAATGGTAAAAGGATCAAAGTAACAACAGGACTCAATGATCATAAATATATATGCACCTAATATAGGAGCACCCAGATACATAAGATAAGCTCTTAATGACTTATAAAAAGACTTAGACTCCCACACAATAATAATGGGAGACTTCAACATTAATATTAGACAGATTAACGAGACAGAAAATTAACAAGGATATCCAGGACTTGAACTCAGATCCGGAACAAGTAAACTTAATAAACATTTATAGAATGCTCCACTTTAAATACACAAAATACACACTCTTATCAGTACCACATCACATCTACTCACAGGTTTAAATGAAATATTGGTTGGCTGCTTGTTAGTTATTTCCTTCCCTCATTTTTAAAAATTTCTTATTTTTTTTCTTGTTTCCATTATTAAGCATAAAAGAGGTTTTTAATACCCATTTTTAGACTGCATTCTACCCCGGGCAATAAAGCAACGCTTCTGTTCTCTCTCCCTCTTCCTTCCTCTCCTTCTTTTTTTCTATTATTCTTTTTTCTTTCCTTCTTTAAAAAAAAAAAAAAATGACCCAAGCCTGGTGAGTGTGCACCTGTAATTCCAGCTACTCAGGGGGCTGAGGCAGGAGAATTGCATGAACCCGCGAGGCAGAGGTTTCAGTGAGCTGAGACTGCACCATTGCACTCCGGCCTGGGTGACAGTGCAAGACTCCATCTCAGAAAAAAGAAAAAAAGTGTTTTTTGTTTACTTTTGTAGAGACAGGGCCTCACTACATTACCCAGGCTAGTCTTTAACTCCTGGGCTCAAATGATCCTCTTGCCTGGGCTTCCCAAATCACTGGATTTATAAAATTGAGCCATCACACCTGGCCCAAATCTGTCCTATGAATCAGCAATTTCTTTTTTTTTTTTTTTTTTTTTTTTTGAGACGGACTTTTGCTGGTAGCCCAGGCTGGAGTGCAGTGGCACGATGTCGGCTCACTGCAATCTCTGCCCCCCGGGTTCAAGCGATTCTCCTGCCTTAGCCTCTTAAGTAGCTGGAATTGTAGGTGCCTGCCACCACACCTGGCTAATTTCCGTATTTTTACTAGAGCTGGGATTTTGCCATGTTGGCTAGGCTGGTCTCAAACTCCTGAACCTTAAGTCATCCACCCGCCTTGAACTCCCAAAGTTGAGGATTACAAATGCTGGGATTACACGTGTCAGCCACTGTGCCCAGCCTTAAATCAGCAGTTTTCAACCCACACTGTGCAGACCTCTGGTGGTACACAGAAGTGATGAAACTGCAGGATAAAACACAATGCAGCTTTCTGGAATGTCAGTTTTATTCAACGGAAATATAAGGCAGAATTTTAAATATTAAAACGCAGTCATTAAGAACACCTTCTCTGGAGCCAGACTTCCTAGCTCCATCACCTACTGGCTGCATGATATTAGCAAGTTACTTAATCTCTTTGGGTTTCACTTTCCTCTGTGTAAAGCCTTATGGGTTTGAAAGTCTATGTAAAGTATTTAGACTTGTACCTGGAATATATTCAGTGCTGTTGAAGCATTAGCTATTATCATTAAAACATGAAAAAAATATATATATATATAGAAAAAAAGAAAGATAAAACATGGCTATATTGTGAAGTACAAAGTAAACTAATGTGGGCCGGGCATGGTGGCTCACGTCTGTAATCCCAGCACTTTGGGAGGCCAAGGCAGACAAATCGCTTGAGGCCAGGAGTTCCAGACCAGCCTGACCAACATGGTGAAACCCCACCTCTACTAAAAATACAAAAATTAGCTAGGTATGGTGTTGTACACCTGTAATCCTAGCTACTCAGGAGGCTGAGGCAGGAGAATCACGTGAATCTAGGAAGTGGAGGTTGCAATGAGCTGAGGTTGCACCACTGCACTCCAGCCTGGGCAACAGAGCGAGACCCTGTGACAAAAACAAAAAAACAAGCCGGGTACAGCGGCTCATGCCTATAGTCCCAGCACTTTGGGAGGCTGAGGCGGGTGGATCACTTGAGGTTGGAGGTTCGAGACCCGCCTGACCAACATGGAGAAACCCCCATCTCTACTAAAAATACAAAATTAGCCAGGCGTGGTGGCGCATGTCTAATCGCAGCTACTCAGGAGGCTGAGGCAGGAGAACCACTTGAACCCGGGCGGCGGAGGTTGTGGTGAACTGAGATGGTGCCATTGCACTCCAGCCTGGGCAATGAGGGCAAAACTCCGTCTCAACAACAAACTAATGTGAATTTTGAAGTCACCTACAGCCCTGTCCCAGCCCACCAGGGATTTGCTTTCACCTCTTGTCAGCAAGAATTACTTACGTCTGATTTTCAGTACCAGAGAATCCAGGTGTCTTCATGTTCTTCAAGTTTTCTGGGCCATTCTCACTCCATGTATACATTAGTCTCCCCACACACACCCTCCCACCTCTCATGGTAATGGCCTCACCCCCATCCTCATCCAGACATTTGTCTTCCCACATCTTATCTTTATTACAAATGCATGCAAACTATAGAAAACTCAGAAAGTACCGTATATCTTTATTACAAATGCATGCAAACTATAGAAAACTCAGAAAGTACCGTATATCTTTAGTTTAAAAGGATTTTGACAGGTAATGTATTTAAGGTAATTAAGATAGAGGGACTGTCAAGAAGTAGGCTATGTTCCAGAAGGGTGAGTCCAGTTTGGCTTGAGAGCAACTGAAGAGGAGGTTGGAAAAATAGGCTCAATTCAGATCACTTGATGATCCTGAATGTTACACACAGTAAAGAATTTGGACTTGACAACTCTCTAAGCTTGTTTCATCTGTAAAATTAGGAAAATTACTATGTTGTGAGGATTAACGGAGAGAAGCAAACACATGGGAGAGAGATCCTATGTGACAAATGGAGTGGATGTTATTAGGAGTTGGAGACACAGATTCTTTTCCTTGGTGTAAACTATCCCCACCTCTCAGGGTGACCTGAAATTCAGTCTCTCATTTATCCTATTTTTCTGCAATGCACATCTTAACCACCAGAGAGAGCCTGATACAAAGGAATCTGAACTCCAAGTACAACAGGGAAATTAAGCTGGGCATGGCTGGACAGATGTGGAATCCTGGATACAATTGCAGCGATTCTCAATGGTAGGGTAGGGAATGGATCCCAGTGCGCCCTCTATGGGCCGCCTTAGACCCACCCCAAAGAGAATGGGTGGGGCATGCTGCCATGACCGAATTTAGCAGATAGCCAGATGTTAAGGTCTCCAGGAAGGAGGTGAGGTGGGTAAGGATGAGGGCCAGATCTAGTTTGGGGGCCTGAATTTCTATATCTCAAGCGAAAAAGACTTAACTCTGCTTATAGCCACCAGGCCCAACTCCTGGGCTACCCCATGCCAGGCCAGGTCATCTAGCTAGACCTGGGAACTTTGGAAAAAAGAACAGGGGCTGCATTGTGGGGAAGGAGGAAGGGGAGAGAATGGCATATCTGAGAGTTATCTTTAGGGTGACATCCACATGGCATCAAGGCCTCCTAAGCCTAAGCCTATCAGAAAGGGCAGTGGGACCTAGCTTCTCCAATCATGATTCAGCAGCCTTGCATCTCAGTATTTTTACAAAACCTCCTTTGCTTTCTTGGATTTCTGTTACGGGTGTTAAAATGAAAGCCTAGGGACACTGAACAATTTACCTAAGGTTGAACAGCAGCAGCCAAGGGCAAAAGTGGGCCTGTAAGCAACAGGAGTGGCTCTAAGGGGCCGAGAAAGGGAAGGCAGGTAGGCAGAGCAACAGCCTGCTTGTCAGAGCTGCAAGCACTGGCTCTTGGCCAGGCCTCATACCCGCTCCTCCAGGGCCAGCTCTGCTGCCAGGCCCCAGGCTGCCAGCCCCACCTCCACACTCCCACCCCAGTCCCCTGAGAGCCCATCACCTTGGCAACAGCCAGAGAAAGGCCCAGCTAAAATATTTATGGCTCAAAACAGCCTGGAGGCTTGGGAGGGGGGAAGAGGGAAAGGCTGATGTCATCCCTTCTCAGCTTTCAGGGGAGGTGATGGACATACAGGGCAGCTGGGTGGGTGGGCCAAGCCCACTAGATCAGGTCTCTCAAAGGAAGAGCCCAAGGGCTCTAAGTGTTAGGAGGAGGATGAAGGCTGTGACAGGTGACAGGACTGGATAAGACCCACAAGCCTGGGAAAAAAGGAGGGAAACTTAATGGTTGAGCAGTATTGCTGTCTAGACCCCGTGCCAGGCATTTCAAACACATCATTTGCTACTCGGATCCCATTCGGTGGGTAGCAATTCTTATCTTACTTAGATGGAGTAAACAGGCCCTACAGCTCTTCTTAAAGCAAAAAGAAAAAAAACTTAAAACAGGCTCTGGAAATATACAACTGATGAGCTGGGATTTGAATTCATACCTATTTGGCTTCAGCCCTGTAAGCTTTCCTATAAAATTCCGTGGCTCCCAAGTAGAAATCCTAGTGGACTGAGGGTAGCTGTCTAGGAACCTAACAGTGACTCAGGTTCTGTGCCTCCATTTGTGTATGAGGAGGATGCAATCTGATTCCCTAATTCCCTACCCCAAACTCCTCCCTTGTCAGTCCTGGACTCAGAGCATCCACGTAAACACAGGGTGACAAACTCATTGAGGCTGGCCATTCACTTTACTAGTTTTAGCACTTGAAGTCCCATATCCCAGAAACTCTCTTGGGTAAACCTAGATGATCTGTCATCCTAGATGAACCCCTCATCCAAACGTAATACTTTAATATTTCAGAGCACTTGTGGCTGTGAGAAATACAAAGAGTTCAAAAGCACAGACCATGAAGTCTGATCGTATAGACCGTGGAATCTTTTTCTAACCATAAACAAGTTTTTTACCTTCCTTGAGTCTCAGTTTTTCTCATTTTCCTGGTACATACTAAGAAATCAGTAAATTATTAGCTCTTATTTATAGTAATCAACAATGAAGAGAGAAACAGGCTCAGAGATTAAATAGTTTGCCCACTTTAAATCAACTGACTTAAAGGAACCCCTTGCCATTATACTTCTGTTCCTGCTAAGGATGAATCTAAGCTCACTAGAATGCCCCAGGCACAGTTAAAATGCAGATAGGCTCTTTCCTCTAAACTCAGTCTTCCCCTTGTTCCTTTGTTAGAATATATAACCAGAAGGCATTAGGGAATAGTATAGTATCAGACGTCCCTAGTCTCTCAGGAAGCTGAATATGTATCAACCTAGAAACAGGCCAGAGGAAACCAGAAGCCTATCAAAGGCTGACTTTCCAATCCTTCAAGAGAAAATGTTTGAACAAATAGCTGCCCTAGTATTGCTGGAAGAAAAGTGGGAGCCAGACAGGGGCACTTTGGCTCTTTCCCGAAGCTGATAGAAGCTACCAGAATGGGACCATTCATCACTTGACCAAACCTTTATTGAGCTCCTCAGGGGTAGATACTTGTCGGGGAGAAATATAGTACAGAGGTGGAACAGAAAAAGCTCTACCCTTTATAAGCTTTTTGGACAAGGTAAGTAATAATGAAGAGAAAAACAGGTTCCGATGTTAAATAAGTTGCCCAAATTAACTAAATCTTTTCACTTGGCTTTCCTCAGCCTTTTATGCAGGAGACAGTGATCACCCTCTCTTGAGAGCCCTCTGGAAGTATTCAAGGACTCCCAGGGTGACACTCATAAGGCAGGTGTGGTGGGGGAAAACAGAAAATGGTGGTAGGGTGTTTCAGCCAATACTATGGGAAGCTAAAGGGAAGCAAACAACTGGGAATGGCACAGTAGGGGTTGCCAGTTCATTCTGATCTAGGAGGCCATGCTAGGGATACCATTAGTCCCTTCAACTCTTTAAAGTCTTGAACAGTTTAACTGTTAGCATCACAGTCCCTTGAAGCCCTGAGGACTCCATTCTGGGCCTAAAGACTCTTAAGGGATCCTGACTGGCTTTCTGTGGGTATATCAGACAGATCAAGAAGTGGAGTGAAAGAAAACTGCTGATCTCCTCTCCTGGGTTTCTCTGTGTTCAGCAAATGCCCTCAGGCCAGCCTTTATACAGCAGGTAGCTCTCCAGGTTTCCGGAGTCCTCTGACAGCTGCAAAGACACAAGGTGGAAAATTAAGAAAGCTCCCCTAACGGGGCTTCCCAGCCTCCTACCTGGCCAGGCTGCTGCCCTTACAATCTCCCCATCCCACAGCACAACTCTAGTTGCTTCATTGGGTACACAGATAGGTAGAAAATAGAAGTCCACAGCCTATGAATTCTCTTTTTGCTGTCAGTCGGGTAATGAAAATGTAGTCTCACATCCAGTACCTCCTGTCCTTGGTCATACCTCAGCTAAGTGATCCAGGGAAGAATCAATAAAACCTTTGGGGGGGCCTATCCAAGCAATGGAGCCTCCAGCTAAACAAAGGAGAAAATGTTTTCTGCTCTCCTAGAGATGTGAAAAAGATGAACAAAAATCTTTAAAGTCTTTTGGAAGAACGGAAGTCAGAAAATAGGCATCTTCTTATCACTATTATTAGTAACTCAAAGTTAGGCTCAAAGAGCCATGGATGTAGGTATGGTTCATCCCAGTACCGAATACTCAGGGTGGACTAGAGGAGACATATTTTAAATCTGGGGTACAGGGAAGGAGCTTGATGTCATGCTAAAACCTATGGCAATGCTTTTTTTTTTTTTTTTTTGAAGACAGGGGGTCTTGCTTTGTCACTCATGCTAGAGTACAGTGGCACCATCATGGCTCACTTCAGCCTTGATCTCCTGGGCTGAAGTGATCCTCCAACCTCAGCCTTCAAGTTAGGATCACAGGTACACAGCAACATCCCTGGCTAAGTTTTAAATTTTTGTCTCTGTATGTTGCCCAGACTGTTCTCAAACTCCTATGATCCTCTTAATGGGCTCCCAAAGTGCTGGGATTACAGGTGTGAGCCACTACGTCTGGTCAGTGCTTTCTTTCTTTCTTTTTTTTTTGGGGGGGGACGGAGTTTCGCTCTTGTTACCCAGGCTGGAGTGCAATGGCGCGATCTCGGCTCACCGCAACCTCCGCCTCCTGGGTTCAGGCAATTCTCCTGCCTCAGCCTCCTGAGTAGCTGGGATTACAGGCACGCGCCACCATGCCCAGCTAATTTTTTGTATTTTTAGTAGAGACGGGGTTTCACCGTGCTGACCAGGATGGTCTCGATCTCTTGACTCGTGATCCACCCGCCTCAGCCTCCCAAAGTGCTGGGATTACAGGCTTGAGCCACCGCGCCCGGCCTGCTTTCTTTCTTTTAAATGGCACTACCATCCCCCTAGTTGTTCCTGTCAGTAACAAGGAACCTTAATATGTTCATCCTATCTCCTAAAATTTTTTTTTTTTTTTTTTCCGGAGACCAAGTCTCACTCTTGTCACCGAGGCTGGAGTGCAATGGTTCAATCTCAGCTCACTGCAACATCTGACTCCCAGGTTCAAGTGACCCTCCTGCTTCAGCCTCCCCAATAGCTGGGATTACAGGAGCCTGCCACCATGCCCACTACTTTTTGTATTTTTAGTAGAGCTGGTGTTTCACCATGTTGGCCAGGCTGGTCTCAGGACAGGTAATCCACTTGCCTCAGCCTCCCAAAGTTCTGGGATTACAGGCATGAGCCACCAAGCCTGGCCAAAAGTTCTTTTTTCTCAGATGGAGTATCACTCTGTTGTTCAGGCTGGAGTGCAGTGGCGCAATCTTGGTTCACTACACCCTCTGCCTCCTGAGTTCCAGTGATTCTCCTGCCTCAGCCTCCCAAGTAGCTGGGATTACAGGCATGTGCCACCATGCCTGGCTATGTTTGTATTTTTAGTAGAGACGGGGCTTCACCATGTTGGCCAGGCTGGTCATAAACTCCTGATCTCAGGTGATCTGCCCGCCTCAGTCTCCCAAAGTGCTAGGATTACAGGCATGAACCACCGCTCCTGGCAAAAGTTGTTGAATTCATTTACTTCTCTACATTTTCAGTATTACTCTACTATAGACCTTTTTTGTTATTGTTGAGACAGTCTCACTGTGCCACTCAAGCTGCAGGGCAGTGGCACAATCTTGGCTCACTGCAACCTCTGCCTCCTGGGCTCAAGCAATCCTGCTTTCGCCTCCCGAGTAGCTGGGACTACAGGTGCATGCTACCATGCCCAGCTAGACCTTTCTTATTTCTTGTCTAAACTAGCAAGTTTCCTAACAGATCTCCATAACCATTCTCCAAATCAGACATTGAATAATTTCATTTTGCACACCCCCCTCCTCCCATTCAGTTGTCTTCAGTGAGGAGGTCAAGACTGCCATTTTTTTTTTTAAGACTGCCATTTGTTAAGAGAATTTCCCTATATCCTATTCCTTTCACCTGCCCTCTTAATCAGAAACCAAAACTCTGTGAAACTTTGCCTTTTTTTTTTTTTTTAAATCTATCCTGATAGTTCTTAGCATGAAGAAACTTTGCTTTTTAAGGTAAGCCAGAGGCCTGGTGTGATGGTTCATGCCTGTAATCACAGCACTGTGGGAGACCAAGATGGGAAGGTCATCTGAGGTCAGAAGTTTGACACTAGCCTGACCAACATGGAGAAACCCTTCTCTACTAAAAATACAAAATTAGCTGGGCATGGTGGCGCATGCCTGTAGTTCTAGCTACTCAGGAAGCTGAGGCAGGAGAATCGCTTGAACCTGAGAGGTGGAGGATGTGGTAAACTGAGATTGAGCCACTGCACTCCAGCCTAGACAACAAAAGCAAAACTCCATCTTAAAAAAAAAAGCCAGGTGCAGTGGCTGTCACACCTATAATCCTAGCACTTTTGGATGCCGAGGTAGGAGGACTGCTTGAGGCCAGAAGTTCAAGACCAGCCTGGGCAACACAGTGATACCCTGCCTCTACAAAAAATTAAAAAATTAGTTGGGCATGGTGGCACATGCCTACAGTCCCAGCTACCCTGGAGACTGAGGTGAGAGGATGGCTTGAGGCCAGGAGGTAGAGGCTGCAGTGAGCTATGATCACACCATTGCACTCCACCCTGGGTGTCAGAGTGAGACCCCATCTCTTAAAGAGAAAAAAAAAGAATAAGGCCCAGCTAGGCATGGTGGCCAACACCTATAATCCCAACACTTTGGGAGGTTAACCCAGGAGGATCAGTTTTGCCCAGGAGTTTGAAACCAGCCTAGGCAAGAGAGTGAGATCTTGTCTCTACAAAAAACAGAAAAAATCAGCCACCTGCCTATAGTCCCAGTTACTTGGGAGACTGAGGTGGAGGATCGCTTGAGCCTGGGAAGTCACGGCTATAATGAACCATCTTTTTTTTTTTTTTTTTTTTTTGAGATGGAGTCTCGCTCTGTCACCAGGCTGGAGTGCAATGGTGCTATCTTGGCTCACCACAACCTCAGCCTCCCAGGTTCAAGTAACTCTCCTGCCTCAGTGTCCTGAGTAGCTGGATCTACAGGTACATACCACCATGCTCAGCTAATTTTTGTATTTTTAGTAGAGACGGGGTTTCACCATGTTGGCCAGGATGGTCTCGATCTCTTGACCTCGGGATCTCCCGAGGTGCTGGGATTACAGGCATGAGCCACTGCGCCTGGCCAAGCTATCTTCTTGATACTGTGCTCCAGTCTCGATGACAAAACAAGACCTGTCTCAAAAATAAAAATAAATAAGGTCCAGATTCTTACCTGGCCTTCAACCTGCTTCAGTCCTATCCTCTGCCTATAATGTGCTACTCAATGTCCTTTCCCCAAGCCCTCTGCCTAGCTAAGGCTTCCTTTAGATGTTAACTTAAACATCATTTCCTCAAGGAAAACCACAGTATTAGGTTGCATACCCTCATAGCGCCCTGTTCTTTTCTTTATAAAACTTTACACAATTTAAATTTTTTATGCTATTTGAGATTATCTGTTTAGTGTCTGTTTCTACAAATAGACTATAAGCTCCAAGAAGCCAGGGACCATTTTATATTGTTCACCAGACACTGGATCCCCAGTGTCTAGGATACAGTAGGTGTTCTAATGTACAATAAATAGTGAATGTATTTTAAAAAAGAAAGGAGATATTTGTACTGATTTCTGGAGAGAAGCTTATAAAGAATCACATCAGAACATAAGGTATTTCTGTTTCTCAAAGGCAGATGCAGAGTTTGTTTGCTACATTCCAACCCCAGAGGGCCTGAGAGATGAGGAGCGACTATCTTATACCTAAAGCTAGGCCATGAATAGGAACCATGAAGGCTGCTGGAGTTAGAAGATCCCTGGAAATAATTAGCCCTGTATCTGAACCCAAACTCTTCTATCTCAAGTTTTCACACACATCACAGTGCCTAGAAGAAAGAGACTGGCTGCCTTAAGGTGGGCACCAGAGGTTGACAAGGGAACAGCCCATTCTGGCATCTTAATGCAATATAGATCAGAAATAGCATCCAAATTTCTGGCATTGTGCCCTATTTAGCTGATTAATCTGGGCTGATAGATTGGCTGGGCCTCACACTCCATCTAGAAACATCTCAAATAATCTGTCTTTTCAGGAGTCTCTTGACAACCCCCCCACCAAATTTGCCCTGGAAGTGACAAGGCCTCCTTAAAGCGAGATGCTTCCCAAGGTCTAAGGAAGCATGGGGTTAGCTTGTATACATGAGTACTCCCATCTGCCCATTCCCTGGCTGAGATGCAAAGACAATCATCATGGTACAGGCTAGCAATGAGAAGTACACTTAATGCTGAGAGGCTAGTTTGAATCTGTGATCAAGGAATGCCAAGAAGCTAAACCTCAGCAGCACAGCTATGAAATTCACATTCCTTTCAGATACATGTCTCCCTCCTTTTAGAAAAGAGAGCTGTATACAAGAGCAGAAAGTACATTCAAAACAAACAAAAAGCAGAGAGAGCTACAGTTTGCAGAACACTAGATGACTGCATCCTCAGCTTCAGAGCCAGAATAGACAATAGAGTAGAAGACCTCCAGCCCTGGGACTGGAAAATGGATTCTACAGGTCAGTGAGCATTATTTCCCATTACCTCCCCAAAAGGGTTGAGTTTCCTGTTTGAATGTAGTCTCCTTGAGAGCCCAGGGCAGCAATCAGGCAACAATAGAATTAGGGTGCAGTGCCCACCACAGGCTTGTGCTCCTAAGGGGCCTTGAAGAGCCAGGCCTATTTTCTAGGCCAGGAAACAAAAGAACGGGTAGTTAAGGCAGTGCAGTACGCTTCCTCCCCTCCCCTGCAGCAGCTGCTGTCTCAGACAGCTGTTTCCAGCCTGTCTGCTCAATGCTATTAAATATTCATCAGATGCTTGCTAGCTTTAAACATGCAACGACTATTAATCTAGGGAGCTGGAGGTACATGTGGGTCTGAAGAGAAGAGGGGAGGGCTCATAAAGATCCAAGTCTTTTTTTTCTTGAGACTGAGTCTTGTACTTGTCACCCAGGCTAGAGTGCAATGGCGGGATCTCGGCTCACTGCAACCTCCGCCCACCAGGTTCAAGCAATTTTTGTGCCTCAGCCTCCTGAGTAGCTGGGATTACAGATGGCTGCCACCATGACTGGCTAATTTTTATATTTTTAGCTGAGACAGGGTTTAACCATGTTGGCTAGAATGGTCTCGAGCTCCTGACCTTGTGATCCACCCATCTCAGCCTCCCAAATGGATTACAGATGTGAGCCAGTGTGCTCAGCCTAGGATCAACTCTTTTTAACTTCAGGAATCTAGAAACCAAGCCAGGGGTACCAGTCCTATACACCAAATCCAGAAACTAAAGTATAAGCTGATCCTGTGGCCACCCTAGGATCAGAGGAGACCAGCAGGCAGCTAAGGAGAAGCAGAAAGACTTCAGTCTAAACTCCATCTCTTGGACTCTATGGTTACCCTAACTTCTAGATATCAATTTCTCACTCTGTATACCATGGATAATCATTGCTTCACAGGGTTGTGAGAATTAAATGAGATGCTGTATAATTCAGGTGTGTCCAATCTTATGGCTTCCCTGGGCCACATTGGAAGAACTATCTTGGGCCACACATAAAATATACTAATGACAGCTGATGAGCTTAAAAAAAAAAATTGCAGAAAAATCTCATAATGTTTTAAGAAAGTTTATGAATTTGTGTTAGGCAATATTCAAAGCTGTCCTGGGCCATAGGATGGACAAGCTTGCTGTGTATGATACTCCCAGCACAGAGTTAGCACATAATTTAAGAGCTTAAAATGGAGGCAGGGACCTCATCCACTGAGGACTTCTAGTGGTGAAGCAAAGCCTTGCTTAACAATCCCTTAAGAGCAAAGTGTCTGTTTTTTTTTTTTTTTTTGGAGACAAGTGTCTTGCTCTGTTGTCCAGGCTAGAGTGCAATGGCACAACCTCAACTCATTGCAACCTCTGCCTCCTGGGTTCAAGTGATTCTCCTGCATCAGCCTCCTGAGTAGGTGTGATTACAGGTATGCGCCACCACGCCTGGCTAATTTTTGCATTTTTAGTAGAGACATGGTCTCACCATGTTGGTCAGGCTGGTCTCGAACTCCTGACCTCATGACCTATCTGCCTCGACCTCCCAAAGTGCTGGGATTACAGGTGTGAGCCACCGAGCCCAGCCAAGAGCAAAATTTCTATTAGTGGACACTCAAGAATTTTGTTTTCCATTTCACAGGGTGGGTGAAAGGAGTATGACATGAGGACATTCCCTTAACACAGGGCAGTCCAGATATCTCATCCTCAACCCAAGTACCAGACAGGAGAGATGAGTCTCCTTCTGAAATCAAGGTAGGAATTAAAAGGGCTTCAGGCAGGAGACAAGGCAGGGGAGAGAATATCCCTTTCATTCTCCCACAAAGTAGTAGTGCCACTTTATAGAAGGCTTCCTTCCCTCATTTTCCCTACCTTGCCAGCACAATGGTAAACAGATATAAGTCACTCTCAAGCTGAAGGCATTAAATAGCTCAAACTTTAGAATAAAGTCCAAATTCCTTGACTAATGCCTAGCTTCCAAAATCAGCACTTATTCTTCCAATCTCTATTCATAGCTAATATTTGAGTGCTTACTAAATGTCATGTTGATTTTTTTTTTTTTTTTGAGACAGAGTTTTGCTCTTGTTCCATGCAATGGCATGATCTTGGCTCACTGCAACCTCCCCCTCCGGGGTTCAAGTGGCTCTCCTGCCTCTGCCTCCCAAGTAGCTGGGAGTATAGCCATGCGCCACTACGCCCACCAAATTTTTTGTATTTTTAGTAGAAACTGGGTTTTTCCATTTTGGTCAGGCTGGTCTCGAACTCCCAACCTCAAGTGATCCACCTACCTTGGCTTTCCAAAGTGCTGGGATTACAGGCATGAGCCATGGCACCTGGCCTGTTGAATGTTTTATATACATTAGCTCACTCGATCTTCCCAACAATGTCATGAAGTAAATATTATCCCCATTTTATAAATAATGAAATTGGGACTTGAAACTGAGGCAGAATTTGAAAGTAGTCTGCTTAGGCAGGGTATGGTGGCTTATACCTATAATCCCCACCACTCTGGGAGGATGCTTGGGGCCAGGAGTTTGAATCCAGCTTGGGCAACATAGAGACTCTGTTTCTATAAAAAAATGAAGTCAAGTAGGCATGGTAGCCCATGCCTATAGTCCTAGCTACTTGGAAGGTTGAGGCAGGAAGACAGCTTAAGCCCAGGAGGCTGCAGTGAGCTATGATCACACCACTGCACTCCAGCCTGGGTGGCAAAGCAAGACCTCACTCACCTCTAATTAATTAATTAAATTAGTCTGCTTAAAGCTATAATAAAGTATTATTATGCTAAGCTATCCATTTGTCTGCCTGGCAAATTCCTGGTTATCATTTAAGATGTAACTTAAATGCTATCTGTCTGGCATTCCCTAAGCCTTTCTCAGGCAGCTTCTCCAGGCTCCCTGGTATTCAGTTCAGCAAGAGAATATGATGATACACTATTGTAACTATTTTTTAATTTATTATTTTATAGATATATTATTTTTTGAGACAGAGTCTCGCTGTCACCCAGGCTGGAGTACAGTGATGTGATCACAGCTCACTGCAGCCGTGACCTCCTGGGGTCAAGTGATCTTCCTGACTCAGCCCCCTGCATAGCTGGGACTACAGGTGTGCACCGCAACTGGCTTTTTTTCTTTTTTTGTAGAGATGGGAGTCTCGCTATGTTGCCCAGGCTGGTCCTAAACCCCTGGCCTCAAGCGGTCCTCCACCCTTGGAGTTTCAGGGGTGAGCCACCATGCCTGGCCTATTTAAAATTTTCTGGTCTCTGTTTCATCATGTGTAAAAATACGATAACAACATCTACCTCACTGGTGGAGAAAACTACATGCCACAGAATAAATACTCAATACATGTCTGAATTCACAAAATACAGTAATAACTATGAATTTTTTTTCAGGATGAATCTTGTATTTGATGTGTAAAGAAACCGCTATGTCAGCTTAATTGGCAGCTTTTTTTTTTCTTTCTTTATGGCACTTCAAGATACAACTTACAATAAGCAGTCTCTTAGGGTCAGTGAAATTTGGAATTATAGAAGCAGCAAGCTTTCAGCACAGAGAATGGACTTTGCTGTACAAAAAATGTTGATATGCACCCTGTCATAACTTGCTATGCAACCATGGTAAATTAACTCACCTCTTCTAGTATCAGCTGCCTAATCCATAAAAATAGGGACACACAGTAGGCATTCAAATTGAGCTCTTCTCACTTGGCCAAGCAAAGCTGCCTATTTTCCCATCTCACTTTCCTCTTCTTTTAAATGTGGTCAAGATCAGTGGATGGGATAGATTGAGAATAAAATGAGGGAAAAAAATGAAAATGACTGCTTACTAGTAGCACTGCCAGCAAACAGCCTCTGTAGGGTCATACAAAGTATACGAACATATCAGAAGACAGTGAGCGCATGTGTTGCCTAACACACTCTAATCTAGAAAAGATATTTGGTGGCCACAAAGTCCTAGACAGTGTTAATGCCTCTCTAACGTCATTCTTAGTCTGGGACAGGAGGTGGGATTTGGTGGAGGAGTGCAAACATGGGACAAACCCTAAGCCTGTATCTGCAGGTAAGGAAAGGTCAGAGTATTCCCTCAGTAGTAACTGTCAGGACAAGCGTCCACCCTGGTGACACTATGGAAACTGTGGTGGAAGAAGAAAGAGCTAGGAAGACAGGACGTTGATGGTGGGAGATGGGCATGCTGGAGCACAGCCTCTGAGCTTCTGGAAAACCACCTATGACCCAAGATGGCAGCTAGAACAGCATCATTTCCACTTTAGCAGCCTGGAGTATAATACAGAAGATAAAAACATGCTTTGTAGTGAGATCAAATCCTAGCTCAATCGCTTACAAATTCTCAGTGATGTAAAAATAATCTGAGCAGCCATTATTTATTATTGAACAGCTACTGCCAGAAATTATATTAACCACTTTAAGTAATAACTACTTCAAAAGGCAGTAGACCTATATACATACATCTGTGGTCAACTGATTTTTGACAAGGGTGACAAGACCATTCAATGAAGGAGGAATAGTCTTTTCGACAAATTGTGCTGCAACAACTAGATATCCACATGTAAAAGAATGAATTTGGGCTGGGGACAGAGGCTCACGCCTGTAATCCCAGCACTTTAGGATTATTCATAATAGCCAAAAAGAAGAAACAATCCAAATGTCTGTCAATAGATGAATAAATGAAATGTAGTATATGCATACAATGAAATCACATTTGACAGTTAAAAAAAAGAACAAAGTACTAATACATGCTACAACATGGATGCACCTTGAGAACATTATGCTAAGTGAAAAGAAGCCAGTCACAAAAGACCACTTACTGTATGATTTCATGCAAATCATACAGTAAGTGGTCTTTTGTGACTGGCTAAACCCTTGGACTTAGCCTTCTGGAGGCTAAATCCTTGTCATCTTTAGCGCATGTCCACAACAGGCAAGTCTACAAAGACAGAAAGCAGAGTAGCAGCCTTGGGCTGGAGGGGTAAGTAGACTGGCAGGAGACAGACAAAAGGCATGGGGTTTGTTTCTTTTTTGGATGGTGATTTCAAATGGACTGTAGTGATGACTGAATGACTCTGTGTATATACTAAAAACCACTGACCCGTACACTTTAATAAAGTGAGAGAACAGTATGGTATACGAATTATATCTCAATAAAGTTGTTATGGTAAATCTTCCCCAAAACTCTAGACTTCTTTGCAACTAGGACAGTTAAGTCTGTCCAAAAAGAATCACTTAAAAATGCTAACATGCCCTTTAATTTATACTAACAGAAGCTAACCAGAGGCTGCAAAACTGGTAGGCTAAAAGCCACATTTGGGATGCAGCAAATATATGTTACTGGGACCAATAGTATTTTTTCAAATCTGAACAATTTCACGATTTGAAGAAGAAGAAAAAATCTGAGGAAATATTAAATGACTGTATATAAAATCCACATTTCTAGTTTCTCATGAAAATCAGATCTTGCAAGGCCAACGAAAAAATTTTCTACCCAGGCTGGAGTGCAGTGTTATGATCATAGCTTACTGTAACCTCAAACTCCTAGACTCAAGTGATCCTCCTGCCTCTGCCTCCCGAGTAGCTAGGATTAGAGGCACAAGCCATCATGCCCAGCTAATTTTTTTACTTTTTGTGGAGATAGTCTGCTATGTTGCCCAGTATGGTCTTGAACTCCTGGTCTCAAGTGATCCTCCCACCTCAGCCTCCCCAGGTGTTGGGATTACAGGCATGAGCTTCCATGCACAGTCAAGAAAATTTTTAGAGATGGGAAAGACACAGGAATGAAAACAATCTTCAAATATCTGAAAGGATATTGCTTCCGGGGTCCAAAGCAGAGTCAATTTAAATTACTGAGGTACAGGTCTCATTCAAAATGAGAGATAGAATACTTAGAGCTGTCTCCAATGAAATGGTCTGGTTTTGGAAGTAATGTTTCCTATGACTAGTATGAAGTACTACATTACATGCTATAACCTGGATGAACCTTGGAAATACTATGCAAAGTCAAAGAAGCCAATTCCAAAAAGCATGTATGATTCCATTTATATGGAATGCTCAGAATAGGCAAACCCACAGAAACAGAAAGATTAGTGGCTGCCAACAGCTGGGGAGAGAGTATAGTTGGGAGTGACTACTAGCAGATATAAGATTTCTTTTTAGAGTGATGGAAACATTCTGGAATTAAATAATGGGAATGGTTGCACAGTACAAATATACTAAAAACTACTACATTGTACACTTTACAATTGTAAATTTTATGCTATGTGAATTTTCTCTCAAAATAGAAACAAAGGTAGAAAGGGACCAAATGAAATACTTATTAACTCTGTTAGGATATTTTGATGCACATAGGGATAAATGTCAGCTATTATCATCAACTTCATTTGATGATAAATGAGGCACTGAAAGGGGTTAAAGGTTTTGTTTCTGACTAAGGTAACAAAGGCTCACATGAAGCAGAGCCAGGACAGATACCCAATCTTGCCTGTCTCTAGAGCTTACAGAATTGTAATAAAAGTTCACAGGTCAGCTGGGTGCAGTGGTTCACGCCTGTGATCCTAGCACTTTAGGAGGCTGATGTGGGCAGATCACTTGAAGCCTGGAGTTCAAGACTAACCTGAACATGGTGAAACTCACTCTCTACTAAAAATATAAAAATTAGCCGGGCATAGTGTTGTGTGCCTATAATCCCAGCTACTCGGGAGGCTGACACATGAGAATTGCTTGAACCCGGGAGAAGGAGGTTGCAGTAAGCCAAAATTGCACTATTACACTCCAGCCTGGGCAACAGAATGAGACTCTGTCTTAAAGAAAAAAAAAGTTCTCAGGTAGTAATAAAATGTTACAGAAAACACTTGGATCAATGGGAGACGCTACACGTCCAGAAGAGGCACACCATCAGCATGCCTGGATCCACAAACAACAGAACCTGCCTTTCCAAGCACAGATCACAATTCAAATGAAAAGTTTCCCCAAACTTCTAATCCATTTTTGTTGACTACCCTAGGAAGAGTTGAGACTAAATTCTCTGCATTCAGGGATTCCCCCCTCCTAATTTCCTAGCCGTTCATGTGACCAATATTAAACTTAGGACTTGCCAGGTGCCCAGAATCTTGCTCAGTACACATGCCCCTCCTTAAGGCTTCCAGATCTCTCAGAGACTGAGAGGCAGGTTTGGAAGAAAAAAAATTCCAAGAAACCAAATTTCACTGTGAAAGGTTCTATGTGCCTTTAGCTTACCTAGTTAGGCCTTTCTCCTTAGTGTCATCCTAATCCTAACACCTCACTCAGGACAGAGAGAAATACTAGCCAGTTAAGTTACTTAATGACTTCAATTAACAGGAAAGCTCACTGTTGTCACAGCCCCAAATACACAAACCAGGGAGTTAAACTTTAGGAAAAAGTCTTCTTTAGGCTCCATGTCCTTGATTCTATACCACAGTTATCCCTATGAAGGATCTCCTAAGCATAAGAAATACCCTTTCCCTAGATTAAGGACAGTATAGTATAGGGTTAAGATGACAGGTTTTGGCAACACAAAACTTGGGCTTGAGTACCAGTCATACTCATTAGGTCTAAGTTACTTCTGTAAAATACGGATATTACTGGACACTTTCCTAATAACTCCCCAGCTGCCTTGTGAGGAATCGGTTGCTTCTTACGCATGTGACTCAGCTAATCCAGTCTGACATTCCCTCTCTAAAACCTGAATTTTGAGTAGAGGCAGAGATTTTGAGTTGTGCCCAAGGAGCCAAGATAATTCCTGCAGTCTACCACTGTTGTCCCAGTTCACTGTAGCTACTATGGTTCTCACACCAGATTTTCTAGCCTTAACCCTAAATGTGAGTCCCTAACATTTTTCTAATAAAGTTTCTTTTACTTACATTAGCCATTTTGTTGCTTGCAACCAATGACCTCCAAGTGGAACACCGCCTCAATAGGTTATTAACAGGATAAATAGAGTGAGATTCAACAGATCTAAGTTGATACTGTCTGACCTCATCAACCATTAGAATTAAATTCAGTATGGACATGTAAGTTTGGCATGTTGTAAATAAAGTACAAATGACTACAAAAAAGATTAATCCATTGACCATCTTATAGGCCACCTCCTGGCGTAACTGTTTTACAGTTATGATAAAAGGCCCGTGGTCCTTAATAGAAAGCCACCTTAACATACCTGACATGGGTCTTCACTACCCATTCTAGTCCAGGAAATGCCTCAGGAGGTTTCAATCACCTGAAAGTGGAGAAATAACAGATCAGTCTTTTGAAGAGGAATTTTTAAACATAAAAAATAAAAGATAGAGATCCTGCATGCAGTTTACACAATACAGGAGAAACATGCAACTTTTAAGAAATTTTTAAGTAAAGTTTCATTGTGAATATCAATATGGGGACCTACAGGGACTCATCCTTACACATTTTTAAATAGCTGAGCAGAAAGCTTTACTTTGGGGTGCAGCAGGAGGTCTAATCTACAGTCACTGAAATTTTACAATGTGTCATTTAAGATGTCAGACTTTGTGCCCAGGTTACATTACAGTTCACTTGTGATGGGCAGGATTATTAAGAGTTATGGCTAATTTATGCGGCAACAAATGGTTTTTCTTTTTACAGCTATTTTTATTAAACAAGTTTTGCAAAGTTTTAACATTAAAATTAACAGCTAAAGAATTGTTTATGCAAGTTGCTGTCACAGTTTATGTAAAAGAGAAATATGTGCTATTAAAATCAGACATTTAGGTTACCTTTGGTTTTTTGCGATGCATGTTAGCTTTACACATCCTGATTCTCTTGCGATAATTTTCCTTTAAAAAGGGGGGTATAGAGTGATCTCTTTTCATCAAAACAAGACATAATGCCCTGAAAGCTGACTTCAAACCATGGTTGAAAATTCAGTTATTTACACTTTATCACAATCTACAAATACATTTTTTTGTTGGTGTGTTTTAAAAAGAAAAAAAAATGTCCATCATGCACTGCTGCAGGCAGCTTGGCACTTCAATACAAGAGGATTTTTCACCCCCGAGCAGTTTAGGTGGCTCTAAGAGGGAAGCCATGAGAACAACCCTGAGAATCAGCATAGAGTAGAAATGGGACCAACCAATTCCATCACTTCCTCTCTTGGTCTCTTAGGAGGGGGTTCAGAGCCAGCCTATCATGCCAAATCCTGCTCCAGCCCAGCGGATTTTTCAGTATTTCTGGGTTTGAAAGAGAAACCGTCAAGGGCATCCAGAGTTGGCTGAACTGTCATGCCTAAAGCAGGTGCTGTCCCCTTCTGAGCTCACAGAAGTTACTTGGTGTCACACTTTAGAGCCACCTAGGGGCTCTACAGAAGGTGCAAACCAGGCTGGCTTACACTTTTGAATACTGAGACCTATGTATAGAAACCAATCCAAGTTTCAGCTCAGTTGAGTTGAAAACTCTCCATAAATTAGAATTTTTGATAGGATTGGATACAACTGCTTCCAACAACTTCCAGGGGGTGAAAAAGCTTTGATTATTTTTAAACTAAAACTTAACAACTCCATCAACTTTTTTTTTGGTAAACTTAAAATAAAATCCCCCCCACCACTTTTAAGAATGTTTCCAACTTTTAACAAGCCCATTAACTTTAGTTAATTTAAGTTTATTTGAAAGAGAAAACTATTTTATGGTCCACCCAAAAAAATGACAATTCATCACATTTACTTTGATTAAAAAAGGACTAAACTTTATTGACAAACTGCTGCAGACATTTTGACATAAGTTTAAGCTACCTATTTAGGCAGACTTACACATGTAGCATTTAATCTTCCGAGAACAAAATGGGATGACGGTACAAATCCAATTAGGACTTTAACTTATGTACAAAGTGGATTTTTATTCCTTTTTCATTCAGCTGCAGTGTCCCTTTTTATATCATGCTAGTGTTGAGACATATTTGACTATCTTGGGAACAGTTCAATATTGACAACTGTCAACTTAAGAAAATCATCAGCTTTTGGCCCCAGCGTCCAAGTGAGCTTTTCATGGAGTGCAGAATCTCAAATGGACAAAATACTTTGTCTTTTTAAATACTGAAATTTTAATTATTAGTACTGTGACTGAAAGATTCTTCATGGCTAAAAAGCTCTGCATCAAACTCAATTCAGGAGGCCTACCTTCCCACCACCATCAACCTCTTCAAAACCTACTCCCACCCCTAAGTATCTCTCAACACAGTATGTCTGGGGCTAGATTTCAAAACCCACGTAAAGAAAAAGTCAGTTTTACAAGCCTAATTTTGTTGTTGTTTTATATCAATTAACGTTAAAAATTGCATCAACTATTTAATTCATGAGGATCTTTCGTATTAAAATTTAACCTTAAGATTCAACCGCCATGTGCTTTTATAAAGGAAACATTTTTTTAGAGACGTCTGAGCTCACTTTTACATGGTGGTGCCTACTGCCGTTAACGTTTGTGATTTTAAATCTTAAACAGCCCTGAATTTTGAAATGTAGCCTAGTTTGGGATTCTGCAACTACAACTTTACGGGATGCCTCAAATCAAAACTAAGAGAAAGTTAACAAGCCTTTACTTCAGAACCTTTAAGCAAGCAATGTCACTTTTGAAACTAACAGGTTTGTGTGTTTTTTTTACTCAACTTCTTTTTTTTATTATAAAAGGTACACTTCTGTTTATATTTAAACAACAAAGAAAAAAGCATCTACACACTTAAAAAATTAATTCAATATTCCTAAATCTATTTTAACTCATTTTAAAATACTACATACAGAAGCCAGAATGCAGAGTTAAGAATGGAATAAGGTGGGGAGAAGAAGGGGATCACGAAGAAAAACACTTAGACAATTACTTGTCTGTTGTGGGTAAAGCAACAGGAATCCTGGGAGATACAAGAAATCAGTAACAACTTTGCTCATAATTGATATTTTCCCCTCATGTTTGTTTTTAATAACGTCCATATGGGTGCTCTCTGTATGCTCCCTTCACTGGCCTAGCTGGAGGGGCCTTCAGTGATGGCCTGGTCCCATTCCAGTCGTCCTGGCCTGTGGGGAAAACAAAGACAGTTTATAAACCATGTTCTAACAGCACTTAGGGATGAGCGGGGATAGGTCACAAAGTAAAGATCACCAAAAACACTGCTTTTCTTCTAACGTCTTGACATTTCCCCTGGTGTTCCTTGCTCTCTACTGGGTTTGACCCTGTTGGACAGCCTAGGCAAATTTTCAGTTTTGAGTGGAAGGAGAGAAGGGAACAAATCCAAAAGGGCTGCCGTTGACTCTGGAGTAATCTCCCACAATGAAGTTCTTCATAGACAAACATGATCTATACTCTAGTCCCCAAATCTGGAGATACCCAACACCTTGCTTGAGACAGTGAGGAAGTCATTAATCTTAGTGAGTCTGCAATGGCCTTTCCAGTTCCCAGAACAATATGGCAGGCAGCCTGAGGTAAGGTAGGAAAACTTCTCTAAGTCTTTCAGATTGGAAGCAGGCAGCCAGCCCCACTTCCACGCAACAGCAAGTCATGTTTCCTCAAGGAGAAGTATCCTCTGGCTCTCTGGGAAAAGTAAGCAAGGGCCACTTTTCATGAGGCCCTCCACCAGCAGAGCTGACACTGCTCTCTGGCTGAGGGGTGTGCAATCAAATGTTGCACTGACAGCACTGTTTAAAATAATTCTAAGGCCGGGCAAGGTGGCTCATGCCTGTAATCCCAGCACTTTGGGAGGCAGAGGCGGGTCGATCACGAGGTTAGGAGTTCAAGACCAGCTTGGCCTACATGGTGAAACTCCGTGTCTACTAAAAATACAAAAATTAGCCGGACATGGTGGCATGCTTGTATTGTAATCCCAGATACTTAGGAGGCATCGCTTGAACCTGGGAGGCGGAGGTTGCAGTGACCTGAGACTGTGCCACTGCACTATAGCCTGAGCAACAGATCCAGACTCCATCTCAAGACAAAACAAAACAAAATTCCTGATCTGTTTTCTTTTTATTTTTTAAATTTTTTCTTAGTGGTTTCTTAGTATCTCCCAACCATATCTCTTTTCTTAAGTCAACAGTTGAGAGAATCCAGACAACAATCATCTTCAAATGGTTCTCTTTGTGACAGAGAAAAGCCTGAGGGATATGATCACGTATTTCTAGAAGTGACCTCATGAAAACAAACTGCGTTTAAACTTATTCTTCCCACACCTTACACACACCAGTTCATTCCTGAAGTATTTTTCCAGCTGCCTGTATTGACAAATATCTGCCTCTATCACTATTGGCCTCAAACTCCTACTATATAGATCTAAAGTCACACAGAACCCTAATTAAACCCCTAGTATTATAACACACATGTCCATCACTTTCCAAGTGGCTACTGGGTATCAATAAGACGGTTTTTCTTTTTTTCCTCAAGTATACAGATCATCCTGGACAGTTTATTTTTCTAATTCTGTTAAAGCAGAGATTGGAACAGATTAACTGTGGCAACATCATATCAGGGGCACAAAGAGAAGCCTGCCTCTTTCAGTTTGGTCTTTTCTCCAGCAAAACAGAAATGCAATTTAGTCAAACACATACAGAGGCCCCACTGTACTGCCTCAATGATGGAGGGAAATACTTGGGTGCAATCACACTGCCCTTCTAAATAGTGGTATATGAGCAGAGCAAAGCAGTGTTAGTAATTGGCAACTGTCCAGTGCCATTTCGCTAAAACTGGTAATAAGTTTCCTTGGGCAAGAAGCTGATTGGCTACTTCGTACTGTGCTGAGTTGGGCTCAGCTTGTCTGTCTCTGGGAGGCCCAAAGGGGCTCCTCCTTTTCAACTAGGGATAAGAGGAGATTGTCAACCAAGTATCTCAGCATGAATTGTCAATTGCTGAGCCCCTGCCAAGGACTCTCTGGAAGTCCCTCAGGTATGCTGAAAACACCTCACACTGAAAAGGTAGCTCTTGCTGCATCCACTGCCATACAGTATTCCCACTGAGGCCTATTAACACAGGGCCATAACTGGCTGTTGAGGACACACTTGAGCAATGTGTTTTTAACCAAACCTCAGGGAAGGCAGCCTGGTCCTGCTGCTATTGCAGCCTCCATAGCTCTCTTGGGATCAAGGACTGTGTTGAGATGTCTTCAAGCCAACAAGGAGCTTGGTGCCAGAACTGTCCTGAATTGGCTCTAGGCCCTACAGCCTCTAATCTGATTCTAATAGGCATTATTCTTTTTTTTTTTTTTTTTTTTTTGAGATGGAGTTTTTTTTTTGTTGCCCAGGCAGGAGTGCAATGGTGAGGCCTTGGCTCACTGCAACCTCCACTTCCTGGGTTCGAACGATTCTCGTGCTTCAGCCTCCCAAGTAGCTGGGATTACAGGAGCCTGTCACCACATCTGGCTAATTTTTTTTTTTGTATTTTTATTTTTATGTATTATTATTATTTTTAAGATGGAGTTTTGCTCTTGTTGCCCAGGCTGGAGTGCAATGGCTCAATCTTGGCTCACAGCAACCTCTGCCTCCCGGGTTCATACAATTCTCCTGCCTCAGCCTCCCAAGTAGCTGGGATTACAGGCGTGTACCACCATGCCTGGCTACTTTATAAAATATTTTTAGTAGAGATGGGGTTTCTCCATGTCTGTCAGGATCATTTCGAACTCCTGACCGCAGGTGATCTATCCACCTCAGCCTCCCAAAGTGCTAGGATTACAGGAGTGAGCCACAGTGTCTGCCTTTTTGGTATTTTCAGTAGAGACGGCATTTCACCATGTTGGCCAGGCTGTCTCGAACTCCTGACCTCAGGTGATCTGCCCAACTTGGCCTCCCAAAGTGCTGGGATTATAGGTGTAAGCCACCATGACTGGCCCTAATAGGCACTATTCTCGCCCCCCAGCCTGCTCTGGCTAGCTACCAGCCATCTAGGACCCTTTCAGCTGACATTTCCTTTACAATGACATTATTTTCAATGAGATTTAATTTTTTAATGAAGTGGGGCAGATGAGTACAGTTGTGTATGATTAAGTCCTTGTTATCTGCCAAAGTGCCCTAGATATCAGCAGCAAAGGCCCAGAAATACAACTAGGTCTAGCTATTTCCCTGTCTGAAGTAGAAAAAAAATCAACATTAGCTTATAAGTCTGCTCCAAAAAGGCCAACCTGGTCTTGAGCCCTAGGATAAGACATGCACTACCCTTCCAAGAGTAACAATACCCCACCTCACTTTAGCAGTCCCTCTTTCTACCATGTACCACAAAATTTAAGAGCAGAACTCCCGCTGTCACATCTAGCAACATCTTGGCCTTCTAAAGGTTTATCCTTAGGTGTGTTTGTCTGACTCTCAATACTTCAGGCACCAGTATTCTCCAAGGCACTTACTTGTACATTCTGCCCCACCACAGAGATAAAGACATACCATAAGCTTCATAAGAATCTTGAACCTCCCCATGTCCATAGTCATAATATTCTGAGTCCCTGAAAGCCAAAGACAAGAATGTTAGGAAGCTACAGAGTAACTATGTTTTAGTTTCACCTTTTTTTCAAATACTTTCATATTTCAGTTATTTTACTACATGTATTAATACAGGAAAATGCTCATTCTAACCCATCCCTAGATGCCAAAAATATTTCCAAAATACATATATATTTACTTATAAAATAATTATGACAACTATAGCAAAGAAAAATGGGTATCACAGAATATTAAGTGAAAAAGCACAATCCTAAATTAACCCTCTTAATATAGCATACATATACATGTATTCATAGGGCTCACCAGAAGGAAAAAAGAACTGTTTTATTACTACCATAGAACTGAGACTCTTTTCAATCAATTCACAGGTAAGCTATATATATATGAACACACAAGAAAATGGTCTTAAAGAGAAACACAGAAGTGGGGAAGGGCAGGGAAGAGAAATACAGAAAAGAACCTAAGTTATGGTAATGGAATTCAAGTTTCTTGTAAAATTTTATGCAACTTCAATGTGGTTTTGATATTTTAAAACAATAAATCAAAATAATGTAAAGGTATTTCTCCTTGTTTCCATGTAGTCACAGCTCGGAAATTTTTCATCTGCTACTCTCAGGTTCTAAATTATAATTTAAGGTTTAGAGTTATACAAATTTACAAATCCAAGTGTGTGCTTCACAGATGTCAGAAGCAGAGGAAAGCCTTGCATGGTGGCATGTGCCTATAATACCAACTATTAGGACTAAAGTGGCAGGATTGCTTGAGCTCAAGATCAAGACAGTTAGGTTTGTGTGGGGAGTACAGAGGAGATATCCTCAAAATGTGAATAATTCTGCTCCTTAGGGTTGTGCTGTCTAAATCTCTCTGTTCCTCCAACTCCCTCCCTCCATCCTTAGGACATAAAACAGAGCTTATATTGCCTGACTCACCCTTGACTCTGGCTATAATAGCCTTCATAGCCTTCGTAAATTTGTTCTGCATATGTATCATCATATCCCTAGAACAGAAAAATAAATAAATAAAAGATCAAAATCATAGAGAGTAGGAAAGGTAATTATATCCCATGGGAGTAGGTAGGCTTCTGGATTAAAAAAGGACATGACATTTCCCTCCAAAATGTTAATGCCTACTATAGAATAATCAAAAGAGAAAGGGTTACTAAACAAAACCCAAACAAATATATGCCATAGAACAAGTGTCCAGGAAAAATTACAAAAATCAAGCTTTAGTATTATCAGTACTAGTGGTTAAGAAATTCGTTATAAAACACTACATTAAGGTATATTTTATTTCCTGTTTAATCTACAGACATATAGAAAATCAAGCCTAAAATGGAAAAATCTTCTAATAGTTCAACATTCACTGCAAGAAGAGGTCAGCTTCCAAATCTTACAGGTAGCCCATGACACCTACATAAAGGACCGAGGCCCTGTCATTTGACTGCCTTTGGCAACCTTCTAGGTATTGGAAAATGGCATACTGTTCAAATTTCTTACATATTCTTCATATGTTTCTGGTGCAGGAGGTGGAGGCAAAGGTATCCTCTGGATGCCCGCTGTCCGTGCTCTTGGTGCTGGAGCACCCCTCACAGTAGGTGGGGGTGGCATGCCTCGAGTCACAGTGGCACCTCTGGTAATGGCTCCCCTTACTGGTGTAGCACGTACCAAAGCCCCCCGAGGTGGTCCAACACCACGGCCCCTACAAAATGAAAGTTTACTTTAAATGGAGCTTTTTATAAACAGGCTACTTTTATGTTCTGATTTGTTTTCAAATTCTGGAGTTAGGCAGGTTTTATGAAGCCTTAACTGGCTATTATTAAAGCACAGAGGAATGCACAGGGCGAAGAACCCACACTCAAAGACTCCCCGGGTCCTACAGTGGACCAATTCATCACTGCACTTGCCTTGGGTAGGTCTGGAGAGTCTGAACACTCTATAAAGGTCAGTCACAAAAGGTAGAACTTTAAAAAGTTAGACCACTTAAAAAATGCTAGGACTGGCTGGGCGCAGTGGCTCATGCCTGTAATCCCAGCACTTTGGGAGGCTGAGGTGGGTGGATCACCTGAGGTCAGGAGTTCAAGACCAGCCTGATCAACAAGGAGAAACCCCATCTCTACTAAAAATACAAAATTAGCCGAGCACGGTGGCACATGCCTGTGATCCCAGCTACTTGGAAGGCTGAGGCAGGAGAATTGCTTAAACCTGGGAGGCAGAGATTGTAGTGAGCCAAGATCACGCCATTGCACTCCAGCCTGGGCAACAAGAGCAAAACTCCATCTCAAAAAAATGCTAGGCCTGTCCAAAATTAGAAAACCAAAAGTCTCAGTTAGACTATAGCACTTGGCTATGGTCAAAGTCCCCAAGATCAAGAATTCTATATATATATATATATTTTTTTTCTTTTTCTTTTTGGGACGGAGTTTCGCTCTTGTTACCCAGGCTGGAGTGCAATGGCGCGATCTCGGCTCACCGCAACCTCCGCCTCCTGGGTTCAGGCAATTCTCCTGCCTCAGCCTCCTGAGTA
>NW_016107366.1:9579702-9596190 GCF_001604975.1 Cebus imitator | reverse complement strand
GTCCACGAGAGGGTTCAGGTACTCCATTCAAGTAGGACAGCTCTAGAAATTGCTCCTGGCAGATATCATCCATCATATCCTGGGAATGAAAGATACAAGGAGTACTGTGTGATATCTACACTTTCAACTGAGAAACCATCTGGCCCACAGGAGTCTTGAATTCTAAGAACAGCTTTGAGAGCTCAGATGAGGTCTCAGGTCATTCATTCTCTGAAGTCAAATGGCACCATACCTGTCGCCTCTTTGAGAAAAATCTTGATGGCAGACCCCTCATTATTCATAATGTGATCCCTGCCTAGCTTTCTGGATCACTTCCATTCTCTCTCTCTCTATAACCTCCTCATGAGCTAGGCTGAACGACTTGTAGTTCAGAGCCTGGCATACTCTTACACATCCATTCTTTGCAAATAGTTCCTTTTCCTGGAATAATAAAAGCCACTACCATTAACAGAGCTGTATGTACTTGGCTGTATATAATAAGCTTCATGTAAGTTTTTCAGTTTAATCTTCAAAATGACCTTGAAGTAGGCAGATCTCCACATTTTACAGTTAGGAAAACAGACTCAAGAAGTATAAATCAACCAGCCTAAGAACATAGAGCTAATAAATGGCAGACTCTAGATGTGAATTCAGAATTACCTGTCTCAAAATCTAGGTGTTGGATTAACAGGCTATATTTTCTTTTTTGTCCACCTGAGGGACTCTTAACTCATCCTTACAAGACTTGTCTAAATAAGTGTCTCTTGAAAAGCTTTCTCTTGATGCCACCCCTACAACTCCTCTTTTCCCAAACTGCCATGTAATTCCCTGTATCCAAGCACTTACCATATCATTTTAGAATTGTCTGTCACACATTGTAAGCTCTTCAGGAGCCATTTTTGTACCTTTATACCCAGGCATAGTGTCAGACATCTGCCAGATATTTAACAAATGTTTGGGATGAATAAGGAACCTGAAGCTCAGAAAAGTGAAATGATAACCTGTCCAGGAAGACACAGAAAGAGAGACACATGTAGTCTTGTGTTCTTCCTACTGCACTGTGAAGCATTCCTGGTACAATTAATGGTTCTAAGGAGAAAATGGAGGGCCTCTGGTTTACAGATGCAAAAATAGCCTCACTTTTTTTCTCCACGAGAAGGAAGAATAAAGCCAAATGCCATTTGTAAATCTTTTCACTATTCCTCTTGAGAGCCAGTCTTAACACTTTATGCATTATCATATATCCTAGGCGTATACAGCTTCAATAGATGATTCTAGTCTTTGATGGCTCCCTCAACTCTCCGCCTCCTCCTACTTTACACTTTACCTCCTCCTACCTTGCACTGTGCATCTCAAATCAAGTATTACTGCTGCTTCAGATGCATACCTTGGAGAATCAAGTAACCAATGCCAGACCACTGCTCAGACTCCTCCAACAGGCATCTTTTTCAAAGGACTGACTTACACGGAAGCCTCATAAACCTAACACTTTGAATATGCTGGAGACTAACAATAAGGAGGAGATGGGCATTCTGTCTGCAGTCCTTTGGAAACTGGATGGCTTGGGTGTTCAACAGAACACCCCAAAAAGAGTAAAAAGAATTCCCCTGAGGAAAGATTAACCAGCTATGTTTTTCTCTAGAATATTTCAAATAGTCTGTTTCATGTTCAACATTCTAATGAAGATGAGGTACTTGAAAACAAACCAGCTGCTAAGACATTTGAAACTACTGGACTCCTTGGAGTTCGGCATAAATTTTTGCTCCGTCAACTTTCACATCCTCTGACACCACATTTAGTTGCAGCTCCCTCATTTAACATTCAGGAAAACCAAGGACTGTATCTTATCTCCTCTTAGTTTAATGATGAACACATGACACTTAATTCTAGTTGAATAGTATTCCAAATCCTTCATAAGGTTGCAGGTTCATCCTTGTTATTAAATATTCAACAGTAGTATGTTAACTCTGGCAACCACCAAGCTTTGCTAAAAGGCAAAAATAGTACCATTTCCTATTTATTCAAAGTAATATTCTGACCAGGTGGTAATAAGCAAGATAGATAAACTGGCCTGTCCCATTTCTATCTAGTCCTCAGTTAGTCTGAAAAAAGCTGCACACCTATCTGTTAAACATCGACAGTCAAGCCTACAACAATCATGCCTCTTCCAAAGCAAACTCCTCCAGTAGAGAAATCCCTGAGAGTGCTCAGGTCAGAATTCAATCCAATAACACTAAATGCTATAAGCTTCTCGTTGGTAGCCTATATTCTCTATAGCATAAATTTATTGAGTACAGGGACCCACCTTAGTCATATTCTTAACACAATCTCCTTGTTCCACACTACTACCAAAATACTCAGCTAGGTAAAGACCCTGTCAAACCTTAGTTAACCAAATATCAGAAAGCAGGCACACAGTGGACCCAAGATACTGACAACAGATACTGGTACACAATGAAAACCACATTAGACAAGGAGGGATAGAGTGGCCTTGGAGCATAATGCTTTGAGAACTAGGTACAAGTAATGAACTACCTCAGGAAAATGAATATAAATGAAGAATTTGGTATACATACAGGTTATACAGAGATCTTAGTTAAGAACCCCGGCCTTCACAACAGCCTAAGATTACAGTTCTCTTTTGCTCAGAAGACACAGAATATGGATTTCCTTACCGGTACCAGAAATTTCTTGACTTCCTCCATGGCATGGGCCATAAGAGCATATGCCTCACATGGGGGTCCAAAGACTTCAATGAAGACATGCAGATCCATATTCAAGTGGGCATATTTGGGGTCTCCACCTTTGCGCAGCTCTTCCTCCTATGGAAAAATGCAGAGAAATGTCATATCACATGGACTACGCAGAAAACACCTTTACCTCTAACCCAAAGGAACAGCAAGAAATAACCCTAAGGTCTAAGAGAAACAGCAAAGTTTAACTGCGATGAGTTGAGAAAAAAAAAAAAAAAAAAAAAAAAAAAAAAAAAAAAAAAGAAAAACAGGAAAGTTAAAGTAAAACAAGAGGCCAGGTGCAGTGGCTCACATCTGTAATCCCAGCACTTTGGGATCATGAAGTCAGGAGTTTGAGACCAGCCTGACCAACATGGTAAAACCCCATCTCTACTAAAAATACAAAAATTAGCCGGGTGTGGTGGGTGTGGTGGCGTGTGCTTATAATCCCAGATACTCAGGAGGCTGAGGCAGAACAATTGCTTGAACCCAGGGGGCGGAGGTTGCAGTGAACCGAGATTGTACCACTTCACTCCAGCTGGGGCAACAGAGCAAGACTCTGTCTCAAAAAACAAACAAACAAAAAAAGACTAAAACAAGCTCTGAAAGTAAAATAAGCTGTGAAGAACAGTAATTTGCACAACCTGCTAAACGTGCACGTGGTCTGCTGCTAACAGCTAATTGTGGTCTTAAATCACTGAGATATCCACTGGAGCTCTTATTAAAAGCATAAAGAAGAAAAACTTAACTCTAGTCTCTATTAAGATAATAGCTGTTTGCCAAGCGTTTGTTTTTAAATCTCGGGTAGAGCTGTTAATCACCACCAGCTCTGCTTATCTGCTTATATGGTCTAGGGAGTGTTAAGGGAAGAAAGAAGTCAGGATAGAGAGAATAAAAGCTCATGTAAATCTCATTAGCTAGAACAACATACTTCAGCCCTAACTATATTCATCTAGTTAGGAACAGCTTGAGAAAACAAAACACATGTCCATTAGGCTATATAAAAGGAGGATTGAAAGAACAGGTTTTCGGACTGTAGCAGGTGTACTTCATCTAATAAGGTGACCCCAGAAGGCTAAGACTATTCTGTTTTGGTGGGAAGTTTCTTGGCATTTACATAGTACACAGCATATGTGGCCATGGCATGGGAAAAAAAAAAGGCACATTAGATTCTGTAGTCAGGATTACTCATGGTTTCTTTTGGAATACATTCTTTTAGTGAGCCTCACGTTCCAGCTGGCTATAAAACAAACAAAACCAACTAATCCTCAAACTCATCTGCTCTCACAACACTATTGTTCTCACTTTTCCAGGTTACAAGAAAGGGGGTGTGCTGTTTGCATTTTAGTGTCTTTTGTCTGCTTAGACTAAGTTTTAGTATATCCAGCTCCCCTTTGAAGTTTTGAAGTTCTCACAGACAATCCTACCAATGTGCAAGATGCTACTGCTGTTTCCATTACTATGCAGTCAAAAGTCCAAAAGAAAACTATCGCTAGGGCACACCTAGGCTCTTCCAGGGTTGCCAAGCAAGTAAATTAACTTGGAGTACAATCTCTTGCATCCAACTCAAACTTAAAGGAGCTACATTCTGTACATACGACAAAATTCTTGCTTCCATAGGCATCCATACTGGATTCTGGGCAAGTAGAAGGCATTAGGATGTCCTCTTGCCTCACTAATGTGAGCTTACCTTGGCTTTGTCTCTCATTGAGCCCTTTCCCAACACAGAGATCTTTGCACCAGTCTCTTCCTGCAATCTTTTGATTGTATTCCCTTGCGGTCCAAGAATCTTCCCCACAAAATTGAACTGACAAAAAATAAAGGATTTCTAAATATACTTGCTACTATATAAAAACATTTCCACATAAATTACCTCATTTGATTTTAAACAACCCTGCAAAGGTCGAGTATTATCATTCCCATTTTACTGAAGGACACTGGAGCCATATTAATAAAGCTATTAGCTTAAGGTTATGAAACTAGAAAGTGGCAGTTTCTAGATTTGAATTTGGATTTTCTGATGTATTCTGGCACTCTTCCATACTACACTAAGACCTTTACTATTTTATTTTTTACTTTATTTTGAGACAGGCTCTCACTCTGTTGCCCAGATCAAAGTATAATGACACAATCATGGCTCACTGCAGCCCTGACTTCCTGGGCTCAAGGGATCCTCCTGCTTCAGCCTCCCAAGTTGCTGGGACTACAGGTACATACCACCACACCAGGCTAATTTTTATATTTTTCGTAGAGATGAGGTTTCACTATGTTGCTCAAGCTGTAACTGAACTTCTGGGCTCAAGTGATCTGCCTGTATTGGTCTCCCAAAGTGCTGGCATTACAGGCATGAGCCACTGTGCCTGGCCTAGCACTTAACATACATAAACATTTTTAAGGCAGTGACCTCAGAAGGGACTATAGCACCCCCCTTTGATAGCACGCTTGATAAACTAAATGTAACTAATTGCTTTCCTTAAAAAGGGAAGAAAAAAAGCATTTACTTCAAAGTAAACTTTTAGTAAGAAACAAAATTAACTTCATCCATTGAGGATTTGTGTTATATTTCCTTTTATTTAGATTTCAGATTAGTCTTTTGACAGAGAGCAACTCTTCAGGTTTTAATTTTTTTCTTTGAACTTGGAACCTGAACAATCATTTGAGAAGTAAACTTTTTGATAATAAAAAGATGATTATATTTCCTTCCTGGCCACAGCTATGTTATTAGTTAAGGACTTAGATATTTCAATTGCCACAAACAGTACTGCAACCATGAAAGAGAAGCTTCACAGGCTGAAGTTTCTAAAGCATCACAATCCCCTGGAGTCTTTATTATAGCCCATGACTCTATCATAACTATAAAGATAACTCAAAGATGCAAGGTACTCTCTGCCTTACCTTGGGATACTGCTTGACAGGTATCAGCACTCGTTCTTTCAGTTTCATGTTCTTATGAGAAAATAAATCCAAGTAATTCTCCTCATCATCCTTTTNCTTGGGATACTGCTTGACAGGTATCAGCACTCGTTCTTTCAGTTTCATGTTCTTATGAGAAAATAAATCCAAGTAATTCTCCTCATCATCCTTTTTTGAGTCTCCTTTCTGAATCTTTTCAATTTCTGAATAAGAAAAACAATTTATTTTTGCTCTGGTAAATAAATGCAAATTTTGAAGTCTGTTTAAAGCACTAACATGGAGTACCATATAGTGAGGCCAAACAGTTTACATGAATGAGCCAATTTCAGAAAGAAACTAGCTGAAAGCACTAAAGTTATATGAGGTTGACTAGAAAACCCAAAGCCTGCATCTAATAAAAGCAGTGGGCTCTTCCACACTCACCTGAAGCCTTGACAATAGAGACATTTAAATGTTTCTTAAATCAATTTAACAAAATTAATTGGATAAGATGGGAAAAAAAAAAAGAAACAAAAAATCAAAATCTACATCAAGAAGAAGTATAATCTTACCTTGATGGAAAAAACAAGTCAATAATCTAAACATACAATGTATAATTCCATTAAATTCCACGGTGATATTTGTGCTCTAGATAGTATAAGAGTCTGAAAGACCTTGTTCTTACTCTGCGACTTACTAGTCGTGTGGCCTAAGACAAGCTAATAAAATAACATGTAGATATGCCTAATTAAAGCAAATTTTTCATAAAGTACCTAATATACAGTCACCATTATCTAGCCCAAATTCAGCCAATGCCTAAATGATACAAAAATTGCACCAGGTACTTTATTTGTTGCAACAGAGTTTCTCTCTTGTTGCCCAGGCTGGAGTGCAATGGCACGATCTCGGCTCCCTGCAACCTCCGCCTCCTGGCTTCAAGCGACTCTCCTGCCTCAGCTTCCTGAGTAGCTGGGGCATGTGCCACCATGCCTGACTAATTTTGTATTTTTAATAGAAACAGGGTTTCTCCATGTTGGTCAGGCTGGTCTTGAACTTGCAGCCTCAGGTGATCCACCCACCTCAGCCTCCCAAAGTGCTGGGATTGCGGGCATGAGCCACTGTGCCTGGCCACCAGATACTTTTTTAAAAACTATTTTATTGAAGTATAACTGACATGTAAAAAGCTGTACATAATTAATGTATATAATGATGAGTTTGGAAATAAGTATACACCCAATGAAACCATCACCACCATCATGGCCACAGACATATCCATTGTCACCCAAAAGTACTTTCAATTCACAGGTTAAGACAGTTTCATTAGATAAAACCTTGGCATATAAAAAGATTTCTTATCATTAAGGAACTTCATTCACTGAGTGACTACAAGTGTTTGAGTGCTTCCTATGGCATGAAGAGGCAAATGAAGGGAGAACTATAATAGGTACGATCATTAACCACTGTGGAGGACTAACTACGAGGGTGGCATCTATCTTGCAAAGCACAGGCACAGGAGATACAACAGAGCAAGTTAGACTGGTCTCTGTCTTCACTGTTTATATACTGGAGTTCCCAGACTATAGGGGTTGCAATGAAGTATACAGTTGAGTGCTATCACCGGAGTTCTAAGAGAGATGAGGGCAGAGTGCCCAAGGAAAGAGCAGCAACTGAAAGCTTATGTGGCCCACTGAGAATAGCTTAAAAAAAAAAAAAAAAAAAGTTATACTCCTTAAAATCTTTGGAATATTCTAAACATCAGAGAATGTACTGTGACAGAACATTACATAGTATTCCCATACTATATTCCTATCTTCTATAATTTTAAGACAGTGGTTCTCAAAATTGTTCACTCATCAGAATCACCTAGAAGAGGGCCTGCTATGGGCCCCAAACCCAGTGTGGGATTTGTGTTAAGAATTTGCATTTCCAACAAGTTCCCAGGTGATGTTGATATTGCTGGTCCAGAAACTATACTTTGAAAACCATTGGCTTCAGGTATCTCTGCTCACTGGAACCTCCGCCTCCCAGGCTCAAGTGATTCTCCTGCCTCAACTTTCCGAGTAGCTGGGACTACAGGTATGCACCATCACGGCTGGCTAATTTTTTTGTATTTTTAGTAGAGATTGGGTTTCACCATGTTGGCCAGGCTGGTCTTGAACTCCTGACCTCAAGTGAGCCACCCGCCTTGGCCTCTCAAAGTGCTGGGATTACAGGTGTGAGCCACTGCACCAACCTAACAGTTTTTAAAATAAATGTTTTGAAAAAATGAAAAGAAAAAAAGTATTGAGAGGTACAACTGTGAAATATATAGATGAAGGAAAGTAACTTTGACTCTGACATGCTTTATTGAATTTAGAATTTCACATTGAAGGCTTGTTTGTTAAAAAGCCTAACTTCAGATGCTATACTATACCATGAACAGCACATAATCACTGGCTTTCTGATGATTAAAACTGCTGACGAATTGTAAATATCCTTAATTAAAACCTTTACTCCTATGAGAAACGCTGTAAATGACAGTGCTCTTCACAATCCTATGTTTCACTGCCTCATATAGAAAACAAACATGACCTCACAATTAACGGACTAATGCTTCATTCAACACTACTTGTGAGGGTAACCCTAACCTTTACTGTTTGGGGGCAGATCCTGACTTCTACCCCTTTCCCCCTATTGCTATTATTAACTTCTTCTGATCACTCTTTTTGAGCCTACTGTACCTGACTACACTACTTTCTAAATTCTCAGACCGGTAAACTTAGGCACTCAATTCTCAAAGTCCTAGAAGAACAAAGATGTCACAATTCTAATCTGAGAACATCACCAAGGAACTTTTAAGAATGTGGAACAGGCTGGGAGCGGTGGCTCACATCTGTAATCCCAGCACTTTGGGGGGTCGAGGCAGGTGGATCACCTGCAGTTAGGAGTTTGAGACCAGCCTGGGCAACACGGTGAAACCCTATCTCTACTAAAAATATAAAAATTAGCCAGTCGTGGTGGTGGGCACCTGTAATCCCAGCTACTGGTAAGGCTGAAGCACATAAATCGCTTGAACCCAGGTGACGGAGGTTGCAGTGAGCTGAGGTTGTGCCATTGCACTCCAGCCTGGGCAACAGAGTAATACTCTGTCACACACACACACACAAAAAGAATGTGAATCAAATTATATACTTCGTTTTATCTATGTCGCTTTGTGCTTCCTAGGGCTACCATCTAGGTCAGACCTTTCAGTTTTATTTTATATCACTTTGCAGAAACCTTGGTCAGTGCAAGACTCAAAGTCTGTTAATCTGTTATACTCCTACAAGAAAGTGTGTTTATATGCAATGTAATGCACTCTGTGAATTTAAGGTCTTTCATTTTCTCTTTTTATTTCTTAAAGACCAGTGTGATAGTATAAGGTCTTTCTATAACATTGATTCTTCTATTTTTTGAACTAGTCAGATCTTAGAATCCTTTTGTCCAACTATTTCACAATTTTTTAAAGAACAGCAGTGGCCAGGCATGGTGGCTCACATCTGTAATCTCAGCATTTGGGGAAGCTAAGGCAGGAGGATCACTGGAGCCCAGGAGTTTGGGGCCAGGTTGAGCAACACAGTGAGACCCCTTCTCTACAAAAAATAACAAATTAGTCCAGCATGGTGGTATGTGTCTGTGGTCCCAGCTACTTGGGATACTGAGTCAGGAGGACTTGGGAGGCTGTAGTGAGCGATGATCATGCCACTGCACTCCAGCCTGGGTAACAGAGTAAGACCGTCCAAAAAAAGAAAAGAAAAGCATTTTTAGATAATTCAGAGAAGAATTATTTAAATAAAACAGAGTTGAAAAGATAAAGAGAATCAGAATTTTAACCTAGAAAGCAAAAGACTGGTTGGGCACAGTGACACATGTGCTTGCAATCCCAGTGCTTTGGGAGGCTGCGGCAGGATGATCCTTTTGGACCCAGAAGCTTGAGACCAGCCTCAACAACATAGCAAGACCCTGTCTCTACCAAAAAAAGAAAATGTTGTGGGGAACAGGAGGGAAGGGGAGGGAGAAATGAGGGAGGGGAGAGGGGGAGGGAGAGAGAGGTGAAGGGAGGGAGAGGGAGGAGGGAGAAGGCAGGAGGGAAATGAAGGGAAGGAGATGGAGAAGAGAGGGAAGAAAAGCAAGCAAGCAGACTGAGAAGCTACTTGAGCTTTCAAGAAGGGCGGAGGGAGCTGGATGCTGCGGCTCATGACTATAATCCCAGCCCTTTGGGAGGCTGAGGTGGGTGGATCACCTGAGGTCAGGAGTTCGAGACCAGCCTGATCAATATGGTGAAACCCCGTATCTACTAAAAGTAGAAAAATGAGCTGGGCATGGTGGTATGCACCTGAAGTCCCAACTACTGAGAAGGCTGAGGCAGGAGAACTGCTTGAACCCAGGAGGTGGAGATCACAGTGAGCTGAGACCACAACACTGCACTATAGCCTGGGTGACAAAGTGAGACTTCTTCTCCAAAAAAAAAAAAAGGTGGAGGGACTGAATTTATAGATATATGTATTTTTTATTGAGACAGGGTCTCACCTTGTCGCCCAATCTGGAGTGACTGGAACAATCATGGCTCACTGCAGTCTCAACCTCCTGGGTTCAGGCGATCCTCCCACCTCAGCCCCCCTCCCCGAGTAGCTGGGACCATAGGGGTGTGCCACCATGCCTGGCTAGTTCCTTTTTTTGTAGAGATGAGGTCTCCCTGTTTTCACCAGGCTGGTCTCGAACTCCTGGGCTCAAGCGATCCTTCCACTTCCGCCTCCCAAAGTGCTGGGATTATAGGCGTGACCTACTGTACCCAGCCCCCCCTACCTTTTTTTTTTTTTTTTTTTAAAGATGGGTTCTCTACTGCCCTGCTAAAGTACAGTGGCACCATCATAGTTCACTGCAGCCTTGAACTCCTGAGCTCAAGGGAACCACACACCTTAGCCTCTCCAGTAGCTAGGACCACAGGTGCGTGCCACCTTACCCAGCTGGGGCTAAATATTTATTTGATGCCTACTATATATCAGATAGTATAGAACTATTATTTCATTAATCTTCAAAAATAACTCAGTGAACTGAGTTACTTACACCTGAGGAAACGAAAACTCAAAGATGTTAAATAACTATCTCTAGGTCACAAAATTGTTAAAATAACAGAGTAAGAATTAAAATCCCAGGCCTGGCTGGGCACAGGGGCTCATGCCTATAATCCCAGAACTTTGGAAGGCCAAGGTGGGAGGACTGCTTCAGCCCAGGAACTTGGGACCTGCCTGGGCAACAGAGTGAAACCCTATCTTTACTAAAATTTAAAAATAAATAAATAGGCCAGGCGCAGTGGCTCAAGCCTGTAATCCCAGCACTTTGGGAGGCCGAGGCGGGTGGATCACGAGGTCAAGAGATTGAGACCATCCTGGTCAACATGGTGAAACCCCGTCTCTACCAAAAATACAAAACATTAGCTGTGCATGGTGGCGTGTGCCTGTAGTCCCAGCTACTCAGGAGGCTGAGGCAGGAGAATTGCCTGAACCCAGGAGGCAGAGGTTGCGGTGAGCCGAGATCAGGCCATTGCACTCCAGCCTGGGTAACAAGAGCAAAACTCCGTCTCAAAAAAAATTATAAATAAATAAAAATAAAATAAATAAATAAATAAATAAATAACATTAACTCACTACGGTGGTATATACCTGTTGTCCCAGTTATTAGAGAGGCTGAGGCAGAAAGATCATTTGAGCCCAGGAGATGAAGGCTGTGGTGAGCTATAATGGCGTCACTGCACTCCAGCCTGGGTGACAGAGAGGCCCTGGCTCTAAAAAAAAATTTAAATAAATAAATAAAAAAACAAAACAAACAAAAAAAAAACACCACACACAAAAAAACCGTAATCCCCAAAACCTAGCCTTCAGGCCTTTTCTTTTCTTCTTTTTTTTTTTTTTTAAGAAACTTTTCCAACTCTGTCACCCAGGCTGGACAGCAGTGGTGCCATCTCAGCTCACTGCAACCTCTACCTCCTGGGTTCAAGCAATTCTCCCTGCCTTAGCCTCTGGAGTAGCTGGGATTACTGCCACCATGTCCGGCTTGGCTAATTTTTTATTTTTAGTAGAGACAGGGTTTCACAATGTTGGCCAGGCTGGTCTTGAACTCCTGATCTCAGGTGATCTGCCCACCTTGGCCTCCCAAAGTGCTGGGATTACAGGTGTGAGCCACTGTGCCAGGCCTTTAACTTCTAATTTCATGCTTTTACTATTGCCTCTTGATGGATGTGTGTCTGTGGGAAGCACACTTTACACAAGGAAGAGCTGATTTTTATGAAATTTGGAAAGTACAATTTATACCCTCAGACTCTGGCATACGGCCTAAAGGTAATGAAAGGGCTTTATGGGCGTCTCAGATGTTCAGTTCCCTGATCTTTCCTTCTTCTTTTTTTCTTTTAATAATTTTTTTTTCTTCATTATAGACGAGGTTTCACCATGTTGGTCAGGCTGGTCTTGAACTCCTGACCTCATGTGATCCGCCCGCCTTGGCCTCCAAAGTGCTTGGATTACAGGCGTGAGCCACCATGCCCGGCTCCTTCTTTTTTTTTTTCAACCTGTATTTCTCTCCTTGTCCTTGCTTTCCCTGGAGAGCTAGAGTAGACTGAAACAGGAAGAAAAAAAAATCGAGGAGCTTCCTAAAAATGGCTTAACCTCAGACAGAAGTACTTTCTAGACAACCCTTTTGGAACTGACTCCTTTAAATAATCTTTGCTTGGGTCTCTGGAGATCCTGGATGTCCCAAGAGCCAAAGAAAACAAAGCTGAGGTATAAACAACACAAGAGATGACCCATTTGTTTCCTGGCCAGACACTTAGAATAATCATATCTTATATCCAATGCCTTCTGTGTGTCAGGAATTTTGTATTAATCATTTCACTTTGTCTTTGTAACCACTATTATCTTCATTCGACAGATGAAGAAACCTGGGCTCAGAAAAGTTATATAACTTGTCCAGGATCTCAAAACTAATTAGTGACGTAGCAGATATTTAAACCCAAGTCACTACTTATACCAAAGAGAGTAAATTCAATTAACCTTTTGACAGTTCCTTCATCTTTTACTATAACTTAACCTTCCCCACCCCCTACTTTTTTTTTCTTTTGTAGATTGTATCCCAACCAGATTATAAGCTTCCATATTTCTTAATATGTCTTAGAGGAAAAAGCATGGGTTTTGAAGCTAGAAAAAATGGGTCTGATTCCCAGCCCTCCTATATGCTTGGTATACGACTTCAGGGGCTCAATTTTTACATTCCAGGACAGTAGAAAACTCTGTCATATTGACTATGGTCTCCCAAATCTTTTCCTTAGTACACAATTTAGAGCGTAGAGCTTTTCATCTTTGAAAAAAATTTTTTTAATGTTAAGGCAATTGTAGATTTATATGTAGTTGTAAGAAATAACAGCGATCCTGTATACTTCACCCAGTTTTACCCGTAACATCTTGCATATCTGTATCACAATCAGAAAATTAACATTAAAAGAAATAAGAAAATTTGTTGTACAGTCCAAAAAATGCAGAATTGACAATTCGTTGACTTTATTCAGATTTTACCAGCTTTAGATGCCCTTATTTGTTTGCTTAGTTCTATGCAATTTAATCAGATTCATGTGACCACCACAGTCAAGATACAGAACAATTCCATCATGAGGATCCTTACCTTACCCTCTGATAGCCAGTCACCTTCTTCCCTCATCCCTCACCATTGGCAACCACCAACCTGTTCTTCATCTCCACTATTGTTTCTTCAAGAATGTCATATTAATGAAATCATATAGTATATAACCTTTTGAGATTAGCTTTTTTCACTCAGCTTAATTCTCTTGTGATCAATCAAGTTGCTGCATTTATCAACAGTTCATTTTTTTAAACTACAGAGTACTGTTCCATGGTATGGGTGTGCCAGTTTATTTGCCTATTGGAGGCATTTGGTCTGTTTCCAGTTTTTGGCCATTATGAATAAAGCTGCTGTGAACACTCATGTACAGGTTTTGTGTTGACCTGAGTTTTAATTTCCCTGAAACACCCAAGAATGCAACTGGTGAACTGAATGGTAAGCACAATTATTTATTTTTTTGAGACAGGGTGTCACTACTGCCCAGGCTGGAGTGCAGTTGTACGATATCAGCTCAAGGCAGCCTTGATCTCCTGGGTTCAAGTAATTCTTCCACCTCAGCCCAAGACCAATCTCCTGAGCTCTAGCGATCCTTCTGCCTTAGGCTCTGGAGTAGCTGGGACTATAGGTGTACACTGCCATTCTCAGCTAATTTTTAAACTTTCTGTAGAGACAAGATCTCACTAGGGCTGAAGCAATCCTTCCACCTTGGCCTCCCAAAGTTCTGGGATTACAGTCATGAGGCACCAAGCCCAGCCAATAAGCACATTTAGTTTTGTAAAACAAAAGCAAAAACCTTCATTATCACAGAAAAATGCATACTTAATGATATTCTGCTTAATCTTGCTAGGCTTTGTTTTATAGAAATAGTATTATACTGTAGTCTTATGGGACGTACTTTCTTCTTATAACATTAGTTTTCGAGATTTCTCCATGTTGTTGCCTGTAGCTGTAGATTATCCATTTTCACTGTTATATAAATCTTTTCTTTTTTTTTTTTTGAGACAGAGCTTCACTTGTTGCCCAGGCTGGAGTGCAATGGTTCGATCTAGGCTCACTGCAACCTCTGCCTCCTGGGTTCCAGCAATTCTCTTGCCCCAGCCTCCCAAGTAGCCGAGATTACAGGCACCAACCACCACGTCCAGCTGATTTTTGTATTTTTAGTAGAGACAGGGTTTTGTCATGTTGGTCAGGCTGGTCTCGAACTCCTGACCTCAGGTGATCCACCTGCCTCAGCCTCCCAAAATGCTAGTATTACAGGTGTGAGCCACCGCGCCCAGCCAAATATTTTCTGTTGTAAATCTATCACATTATCCAATGGATGGTGAAACAAGTTGCAACATTTTGTAAACATGGCACACCATTTTACGAGTCAGGTGCTCATATGCAAGTTTCTTTGAGCACATTCCTAGGAAAGGTGTTGCTGAGTTTTAAGGAATCTGAATGTTCAGCTTTCAGATGAAATACCAAACTGTTATCCAAAAGGTGATTGTATAATTCACACTTCCAGCAGCAATGTGTAACAATTCCTTCTAATTCATATTCTCTCAAGCCCTACTTCTTGACTCAATTTTTGTCAAGGTACCACGTTTGCATTATTTTCCCCCCTCTAAAAAAAATGTTTTTTTTTACATGACTTAAACTTTTAGCTACTTTATATTCAACTTGTCAAGTTGCAAAAATAAATCCAGCTGGAAATAGTTTGGAAAATGCACAAGTCCAGCAGGTTAAGAGTACTGTTCTCTTTATAATGTTAGTTTCCCCTCCCCTGCAAGGACAGGCATAAGATAGCCAGGAGGATAAACACAGTGACTATAAAATGAGTAGCATACCTCATGGTACATGTTACATGCTCTACAAAGGTTAAATATAGTTATTGTTGCTTATGATTACTCACATACATTTTGAATTAATTTTTATTGCTTATCCCAAGGCATTTTATGTTATTCTAAGAATGAGGGGCCAGGAGCAGCCACAAAATGAATGAGGTCATTTTGCCAATTCTTTTCTAACTGGCTATACTGCTTGCCTATCAGAAACCTAGCAATTTGAATACCTTTTTTTTCTTTTTCTTTTTTTTTTAGAGACAGGGTTTCACTATGTTGGTCAGGCTAGTCTCGAACTCCTGACCTCAGGTGAGCCACCTGCCTCAGCCTCCCAAAGTGCTGGGATTACAGGCATGAGCCACTGTGTCCAGTTTTTTTGAGATGGAGTTTTGCTCTGGTTGCCCAAGCTAGAGTGCGATGGCACGATCTTGGCTCACTGCAACCTTCGTCTTCCTGGTTCAAACAATTCTCCTGCCTCAGCCTCCAAGAGTAGCTGGGATTACAGGCATGCACCACCATGTGCAGCTTATTTTGTATTTTTAGTAGAGACAGGGCTTCACCATGTTGGTCAGGCTGGTCTTGAACTCCCAACCTCAGGCGATCCATCCACTTCGGCCTCCCAAAGTGCTGGGATTACAGGTGTGGGCCACTGTGCCCGGCCAATTTGTACATTTTTATCTCAATCAGACACACCCCTGAAGACTTTCCTAGGTGAACAATCATGATGTTGCAAATGTGACACACTTTGTGCCTTTTTTTCCTAATATTTATATTTCATTGAATTTCTAGGTTTTTTTTTTTCTTTTTTGGATCTTTCTCTCTGGAGATAGTTTCCAGTCTTTTTTTTTTTGGCGGGGTGAGGGGGCAAAGTCTCACTGTTGCTCAGGCTGGAGTGCAGTGACATAATATCGGCTCACTGCAGCTTCCACCTCCCAGGTTCCAGCAATTTCTCCTGCCTCAACCTCCCAGGTAGCTAGGATTACAGGCAGGTGCCATTATGCCCAGCTAAGTTTTGTATTTTTAGTAGAGATAGGGTTTCGCCATGTTGGCCTGGTTGGTTTCGAACTCCTGAACTCAAATGATCCACCCATCTCGGACTCCCAAAGTGCTAGGATTACAGGCACGAGCCACCATACCTGGCCTTACTTTCCAGTTTTAATAGCAGGTTTTGCTAGCCCTGTAGAATGAACTGGGAAGGTCTTGATATATTTCTATAGAACACTGTAAATAAAGGAATTAACTATTTTTAAGTTTCAACAGACTTTGTAAAATATTCTCCACTGTATGCTTCTGAAGGATGGATTTCTGAGTGTCCTTTCAAGATCTTTTGCAGACTGCTAATCTATCGAAAATGTTTATTCTTGAGTAATTTATACTAACTTATATTTTCTTTTTTCTTTTTTTTTTTTTTTGAG
>NW_016107366.1:9571554-9579532 GCF_001604975.1 Cebus imitator | reverse complement strand
CTCTTGACTTCGTGATCCACCCGCCTCGGCCTCCCAAAGTGCTGGGATTACAGGCTTGAGCCACCGCGTCCGGCCCTAACTTATATTTTCTTAACTGTAGAAAGCAGAAAAAGAACACTGACATATATAACAGTATTTTACTTAGTATATATTAACATAATAAGGTAAATTATTTCTCTTCCAAACATGGATGATTGAATCCTTATGTCTGCAAATACATTCAATTACATTCAATTCAAATACATTCAATTGTCAACACACCTGAATATCAATCTGGCTAATATAGAAATCTATATTCAAAATCTTTATCCCTCAAAATTTTGTCACTTTTCTTTTCCTTCTTTTTTTTTTTTTTTGAGATGGAGTCTTGCTTCTTTGCCCAGGTTGGAGTACAATGGCGTGATCTTGGCTCACTGGAACCTCCGCCTCCCAGGTTCAAGTGATTCTCCTGCCTCAGCCTCCCCAGTATGTGGGATTACAGGCATGTGTCACCACGCCTGGCTAATTTTTGTATTTTTAATAGAGATGGGGTTTCACCATGTGGACCAGGCTGGTCTCAAACTCCCAACCTCAAGTGATCTGCCTGCCTCAGCCTCCCAAAGCATCAGGATTACAGGCGTGAGCCACCGTGCCCCCTGTCATCATTTTTTCATCACTTCCATCTTCAATGAAGACAAATATATATTCTTTCATGAAATATTTAGTAGGAGGCCACTCTGCGCACCACTCTTCAAGGCACCGAAGATACAGCGGTGAACAAAGCAGACAAAAGATTCCTGCGCTCTGGTGGAGCTGACATTCTAGCCATGAAGGAGAATGGGTGATCAACAAACAAATACTGTACATAATGACAATACATAGTGCAACAGATGCTGATTAAGTGCAAAGTAAAGTGAACTCAGGAAAGGAAGAGGGGAGCTGTGTGGGTGGTACAGGAAGAGTGCTCAGGGTCTTATGGTACTTTATGGGGAATGGGCAAGTTACAGTTCTAAGCAGTAGACTCTGCTCTCTGGTTTCCTTCTTCTGTATCTCATCATCTTCACCACCCTGTTAACACTGTGATACTTTCAGACTTTTCTTTTTTGTCACCTATTATTCCAGATGTACTTTAATATTTTGTTCAAATATAGCTAATTTTTAAAGTACAATTTGCAGCAGGCACTATGATGAGGGAAATGGGGAGGTATGTAGACTGACCAAAAAATCCTGGTTATGCTGCTTACTAATTTCGTTATCTTAGGCAAATTATTAATCTCTGGGTGCCTTGGTTTCCTCATCTGTAAAAATGAGAATAAAAGCAAAAATTCTCATTTCATTTCATTCTAAAGGTTAAATATTTAATGTAAAGTGCTCAGATGCCAAACATTAAAGTTTAGCTATATTTTTCTTCCATGTTTTTATTTTATTTTATTTTTTTGAGATAGGGTTTCACTTTCGTTGCCCAGGTGCTGTGCAATGGCAAGATCTGGGCTCACTGCAACCTCCGTTTCCCTGGTTCAAGTGATTCTCTTGCCTCAGCCTCCCAACTAGCTGGGATTACAGGTGTGTGTCACCATGCCTGGTCAATTTTGTATTTTTAATTTTTAATAGAGATGGGGTTTCACCATGTTGGTCAGGTTGGTCTCAAACTTCTGACCTCAAGTGATCCACTCTCCTCAGCCTCCCAAAGTAAGCTACCGGCGCTTGGCCCTTCCATATGTTCTTACCAGAGCTTAAATGTTACTATTCTATCTTATCAAAGTCTCACTTCTTCACAGCGGGTTGTGACTTCGCTGCAATTCCTTTGCAAGATAATTCGGAAATACCTTAAAAGCCAAGCTCTGGCAGGGCACGGTGGCTCACGCCTGTAATCCCAGCACTTTGGGAGGCCAAAGCGGGCGAATCATCTGAGGTTAGGCGTTCGAGACCAGGGTGAGCAAGAGGTCAAACTCCGTGTCTGCTAAAAATATAAAAACTAGTCAGGCTTGGTGGCACTCGCCTGTAATCCCAGCTACTCAGGAAGCTGAGGCAGGGGAATCGCTTGAACCCGGGAGGTGGAGGCTACAGTGAGGTGAGTTCGCGCCACTACATTCCAGCCTGGGTGAAAGTGAGACTCTGTCTCAGAAAAAATAAAAAGCCAGGCTCAATATATATTAACACTTACCAATGCTACAAAGAATCCATACATCCCGATTTCATTCTTTCAATGAACCAACATTACCTCAATCACACTTCCCAATTTGTTTGGTTTAAAGAAAAAAAAAATACATCTAGAAAGCCGAAGTTAAAAATAAAGAGCGCTCTCTTAGTTCAGCAGTGAGGGGAGACTGAAAATTACAGGGAACTTTTAAGGATCAACAGTTTTTGACAGTTATCTTAAAAAAGCATAAAAGATGAACACCACATTGATAAAGAGCCCTTAACTTACAGTGTTGGGAGACAGAGAACAAAGGGAAGGAGGTAATATTTTCATAACGAATTGTTCATTATATTAACCTTGCCAAAGAGTCCAACTACTCATTCAGTGTCGAACGATGGGAATTTTTACTTGCTTACTAAAATTTAGGAATCATAAGAAATATTTATTAAAATAATGTTTTAACTAGAAGTGGAGGTCAGATAGCTTTAGGGAAAAATCAGGGCGACTAGGTGATTGGCCAAGGCTGATCAGAAAAAGAGCGCTAATCCACAGAACAAAGACTCATTTCTTTTTCACTACTGTACTGAATAAAAAATGTAAAACAAAGCAACAAAAAGACCAAGACTTTCAGTACAAGCATCATGCAACTTCTCTCAATTTGTGTCCATCTCGTTGGGGAACGTCATGTGAACTACGCGGCAGTCCCTATCGTCCCATTTCAATGTCTCTGGGGTTATTTCACTCCTTCTTCAATGATGGTGAACCCACGGTGTAAAACGAAAGACAACCTTCAAGCTCAGTATAGCAATTCTTATTTTATCAGCCTTAGTCGGAAATCTGATTCGAAAACCTCAAGCTCCGATCCCCATAAATCGCTCCTTCCTCCCAGCAACTTAAGCTGCGGTTACCGCTAAGTCCGGCTCGGCCCCAGAGACAGCGACGCGCTGGACAGGGCATTCCAGCCTCACCCCACCTCACCTCGGCCTTTCCTCCCACGGCCCCTCCCCGCTCTGGGTGTCTTCACCTCCCACACCTCGGTCGAGGCGCTCACTGCCACCCGCGATCAAAAAGGCTTCCCCTTCGGGGACAGGGGGAGATACAGGTTCATTTCTGGAAGAATCTGCGCGCTCGGAGCGCGGGGCAGCCGCAGGAGGAGGGAGGAGAGAAGAGTCGGGAAAGGGGCGGGGAGCTCAGCACTATCCATCAAGATGTTAGCGCTAGGAGATCGCAAAGTCGCCTTCGGGCCTGCAGCGCAGCCTAGAAATTCTCCCTCGCACTCCGGACTGAGGTGGGAATGTGGACTCCAGGGTCCCAATGATGAGGATGAGACCGGAGCTCCCGACTGCCTCGGTCCCGAGGGGGCGGGAAGCGAGAGGAACAAAGCCAGGGCCATTCATGCCCTGGGATGGCCGGGCGACCCAGAGGGACCCGGGAGGCCCCCTTACCTGCCGTCAGCAGCTGCATGGCGTGAGTGAAGGACGGGTCGAGTGAGTCCTTCTCGGCCTTGAGTTCGGGCAGGTACTTGTTCTCGGGCTCCATCTTGACCGAGGCTGTGGCTGAGGGGGGCAGCAGCGGGGTCGGAGCTGGCCCGCCCACTGTCGCGTCGGGACCCGTGGCCGAAGGCGGCAGCAGCGGTGGCGGCTGCGTGGCGGGCGAAGCGCGGGCGCCCCCGCGGGATCCCCCTCCGCCTCCCCGGGACCGGTGAGGCAGCGGCGGCAGCCGAGACGGCGTCTGACGCACCGAGGGGTGGGCACCTGAGGGGTCCATGGAGCCGCTGCGGCCCGAGGACCGGCTCATGCGCGCGGCGGGGTCGTCCCGGCGCTGCATCGGTGAGGATGTGCGATCAAAGGAGTGAGAAAGCGACGCGGTAGCGGCGGAGGCCCGGGCGGCGGTTGGCGGGGGTGGGTGAGCGGGAGCGGCAGCGACCAAAGCTGACCCTAGCGACCCAGCGAGAGAGAGCACCGGAAATGAGGCGGCGCGCGTGCGCAGCCAGTCATCGGCACCGCCCTTGGGTTTCTCCGCGGAGAACAAAGTCCCTAGTCCAGCCACGGCGCCTGCGCACCACCGCGGCGTCCGAAGAAGTCGCCTCCCGACTCCGGCTTTCCCTCCGCGCCCGCCAGGCCAGAATTTGGCGCGCATGCGCGGGAGGCTGCCGGCTCCTTTCGTTTCCTTTTCCACGTGACTCGGCGCTAGCGGGACACGTGGGTCCTCCCCCTTCTGGTCCAGTGGGCGGAGGGGGCGGGGGCTGTGGAATGTCTTTGTCTGCGCGCGGGCCCGCGGAGTGTGGGGCGGGAGACCTGTTACTCGCCAGGCCACGCCCTCTCCAACGGCCGAACAGCAGGGAGATAGTGCGCAGTGGGGTGGGGTGGGGTGGGGAGGGGAGTAGGGTGGGGAGGGGAGTAGGATGGGGGCGGTCACTGAAGTGAGAAACTAAAAGGAGACTGTTGTGGGGGACCCGGAAAGGGAAGGGAGAGAGAATTGAGGCTGCCTAGGGAGGAAGAGAGGAGGGGGAGAGACAGAGACTGCACAGGGAGAAAGGAAGACTAAGGGAGAGTCTGATGCCGAAATAGCGGGGGAGATGGGGAAGGGAAAACTGGAGGGAGAAATTGAGGAAGGACGGCTCGGTGGAAACACTAAAGGCTATTGGAGGACTTGAACTAAGAGGGAGGGTTCGGATCAGAGACCTGAAATCTAGCAAAGAAAAGGGCCCCAGACAGCAGGGAACACGAGAAGTTTCCAGTATTATATATATATATATTTCCAGTATTACGTATATTGCAGTCGGTTCTAAAACGGTTGCCATTGCTGGTCAGGGAAATCTTAAAAGAAGCAGCATTTTAGCTCTTTTTACGTGTTTTACTGTGTTTTGTTTTGCCGTCATTCTTGCCAATTAAATGTTTCTTCTGTCAAAAAGTGGGATAGAGACCAGATCCTTAATCGACGTCGGTTGCATCATTAGGATGGCTCCTTTTACCATTCCAGACTGGCTCAGAGAGACCCTTGCCATTACTCTTAAGGCCAAGGTACATACATAGTGGACAATCTTCGACGGCGTTCTCCACATCCTGGAATGCTATATGCAAGTGGAGCCTTAGGTTCCTACTTGTCCCATAAACCATCAAAAGCCTAGTGCCCTATTTTTTTCTTCCCTCCACAGATTTTTTCCTTCTCCCATTTAAAGCACTGGAGACTCCCATCCCTTCTCCTTCTGGATCATTTCTCCTAATGAGCCCACACTTTTGTTCAAAAGTCTTTGGGGACGGGTGCATTGGCTCATGCCTGTAATCCCAGCACTTTGGGAGGCCTAGGTGGGAGGATTACTTGAGGATAGGAGTTCTAGGCCAGCTTGAACAATATAATGAGACCTCATCTCTTTTTAATCTACAATTAAAAAGTTTCAGGCCGGGCGTAGTGGCTCACGCCTGTAGCCCAGCTACTCAGGAGGCTGAGCAGGAGAATCGCTTGAACCCGGGAGGCGGAAGTTGCAGTGAGCCAAGGTCGTGCCACTGCACTGCAGCCGGGGCAACTCCATCTCAAAAAAAAAAAAAAAAAGTTTATTTGGAAGTTGTTTTCTAAGTACCTGGAAACTGTTGATTTTTGGATGTGAAACTTAGAACCCTTAAACTAGAGAACATAAAGGCTTTCTTGGGGTTAAGGGAGAGGATTCACTAAGTTATCCACAGAAATGAAAACACATATCTATATATATGTGTGCATATATATATATATCCAATATCTGGTGGAGTACTTTGAGGTCCCAAGAATTGACTCGTCCTCAAATAGGAATAAAAATATTTTTGAATAATTTTAATGAATGAAATGCGATAAATGTCAAAAAGACAAAAAGATACTTGAAAATTAAGTGCAGGCCAGGCACAGTGCCTCATGCCTGTAATCCCAAGGAAGGAGGATCACTTGCATCCTGGAGTTTGAGGCCAGCCCGGGCAACATAGTCCTCATCTCTATAAATAATAACAAAATTAGCTGGGTGTGGTGGCGTGCACTTGTTGTCCCAGCCACTTGAGAGACTGAGGTGGGAAGATTGCTGCTTGAGGCTGTGAGATTGAGGCTGCAGTGAGCCACGATTGCACCACTACACTCAGCCTGAATGAGAGTGAGACCTTGTCTCAAATAAAATGAAGGCCAGAGCAGTGGCTCACTCCTGTAATCCCAGCACTTTGGGAGGCCACGGTGGGCAGATCACCTGAGGTCAGGAGTTTGCGACCAGCCTGGCCAATACAGTGAAACCCCATCTCTACTAAAAACACGCAAAAAGTTAGGTGAACATGTGGTGTGTGCCTGTAATGCCGGCTGCTTGGGAGGCTGAGGCAGGAAAATCTTTTGAACCTGGGAGGTGGAGGTTACAGTGAGCCGAGTTGTGCCACACTGCGCTCCAGCCTGGGCAACAGAGTGAGACTTCGTATCAAAAAGAGAAAAGAAATGAAAAAAATTAAGTGCTATTGGAGTTCAATGCGGAAGATAGATTTTGTCCAAGGGAGAATAAGTTCCAGGCCAAGGGAAGTGCAATAAATGAGCAGTGTTGTTAAAATAAATAAATAAATAAATAAAAAGCAAAGAGAGTAATTCTTTTTTTTAAGTAAAGCTTTAATGAGGCTTCAGTGACCTGATACATGTGTTCAGGGAATGGGAGTAATCCAGTGTCAAACTTGAAGGAAGAGGTGAGTTGAGAGAGCAACTTCATGAAGCGGGGAAAGGGTCAAGGAGGATTTATAGTTCTCTTGCAACTCATTTCCACTGCTGCCCTTGAAGAGCCTGCTTGAGTGGTGGTGCTACAGTAGCTGAAGTGTCCTTGCTCTGTAATGAGATACCCAAATAGAGATCCCTTGAGCTGAGGCTAATAAAACTTTGATAAAGGCGTGTCTGAGAAGGAGCTGAGTAGTGGTGTCTATGGCCCTTCTAGACTAGAATCAACAGCTACTGTATATGTATATCAAAACATGTTGTAGCCATAGCTATATACAATTTGAAAATACTGGCAACAAAACAAAAAATAACTCTCAGTCTTTCTGGGTGCTTGCCAGACCTTTATTTGCTTTCCCTGAGAGTAGGGCTGAGCGGGGAGAGATGTGCTCTTCTTCCAGGTGAGAACCCTAAAGGTAATATCAGGCCGTGAGTGGTTGAGGTTGCCGTGTATGTACCAACTAAATGATACAGCAGCCTTCTATTTTGGAGGCCCTTCTCAGTGGGTAGGGAAGAGTAATTTCTGCCCTGAGAGCCTAGAAGTCTGGAGTTTATTTTGTTTTGACCATCATACGCTGCCCCAGGTCCACCTGAAGGTTAACAGCCTTGTGAAAAGACTGACTTTGGAGTGAGGCAGCTTCAAACAACCTGGCAATGCCTTGTCCTCACTGTATATTATTTGGAAAACCTCCGAAACTTAGTTTCCTCTTCTGTAAAGTGTGGTAATGAGATCTACCTTGAAGGCCTGTGATCATTTAACAAATACCAGTGTAAAGCTCCTGATAGTAGGGCTTGTAAACCAAAGTAATCATTATTATGCTATTTCGTGCCTGATGAAGATTTTTGGGTGCTATGTATTGACTGTGGATCTGAAAGTCCTACTCTAATCTGTATAATTTTCACTGGGTATAGCTAGGCTTATTTTGAGGGGAAGAGGAGTTTCCAAAAAGAGAAAGTTTATTCTACCCTTAATCTAGTTGCTATAGTGTAGGGTATAGCAGCAGTGCATAATAGTTCACACAGAGGTCAGTAGGCTCTGCCTCTTACCTACTGAATGATTGAGTACAGTGCTTTGCTTTGCTGCATTAGTCAGGATTCTTTCTTACTTTTTTTTTTTTTAAATGGAGTTTTCACTCTTGTTGCCCAGGCTGGAGTGCA
>NW_016107366.1:9566073-9570368 GCF_001604975.1 Cebus imitator | reverse complement strand
AAAAAAAAAAAAAAAAAAAAAAAAAAAAACAGAGGAGATAACAATGCCTGCCCCAGGGCTATTAGGGTTAGTGGTTAAAGCACAGTGGCTGGCAATTAGTAGGTGCTTGATAAGCAGTGTTGACCATTGTTATGATCACCACACACATTTATTGAGTACTTTACTGCAGACTTTCACTTTCACATGAATCCCTAAGAGAAAGGCTAGAAGATTGAAGGTTGCCTAGAGCACCTGACCTGTGTGATCTCAGCAGGTGGGAGATCTGGAGACCCCCCAGCTACCTCCCCTGCATTGCAGCCAGTTCCCAGGAAACAAAAGGCCCCAAGAGTTTCTCTTCCAAGAGTGTAGTTCATTTGTTCAATTGTAAACACCTACTTGGTGCCAAATATGTGGAGGGAAGGGGAAGGAGATGGAGATGGGGAGACCAAAATTCAACATTAAGAGAAAGTCCCTGCTGTCAAGGAGACACATATGTAAACCAAGTTGCCATGTAGAATGAAAGGTGTTGTAATAGAAGACTGTGCAGAGAGCCATGTGAATGCATAGGAGAGAGTGACTGACCCAACTGCCCAGATGAGGTGGAAAAGCGGGGTATTTGGGGAGCGGCCAGGTGGAGGGAGGGCCACTGCATTGAAATGTTGAGTTCAGCAAAGCTTGGTCCTGGGCCAGTACTCCCTTCTTCACGTTTACAGCTCTGGAATTCAGATCTCGAACTCAAAACTTCTGAATTCCAAATCCAGAAAGCCAATTGCATCCCTACATCCTCATCTGGATGTCTCAGAGGCTCCTCAAACTCAACATGTCCCCAATAGCACTCAAACTGCAGGCACTAGCAGTGCTGCTCTGTGCCCAGCTCCTCCCTCCGGCCTGTTCTAGCGCAGAAAGAGAAAACTTGGGGGCCAGCAGAATTGAAGGAGTCACTCACTTTGAGGCTTGCCCTTTGCCTGTCTCGTAATAGTCCGAGCTCTGTTCACAGGGTCATCAGACATTCCCACAGTAGGCACCTTTGGTAGAGGCAGAGGGGATCAGAGCAAGGCTGATGTGACCAGTGGCAGCCCTGTGTGAAAAGTCCCTAGAGAAATCCCAGAAATACTTGAAGGAGACTTTGCTGGGGCAAGAACAGGAACTTGGGATGATTAGCCTTCACATGGCTTTGAATCCACAGACTACTGAGGCTTACGTGATGTTTGGATTATAATCATCTTTTTTTCCCCTGCCTGTCCTGCTAACCAGAAAGTGAGCTGCTTGCCAGGTGCAGTGGCTCATGTCTATAATCCCAGCATTTTGGGAGGCCGAGGCAGGTGGATCACCTGAGGTCAGGAGTTTGAGACCAGCCTAGCCAACATGGCAGAAACTCTGTCACTACTAAAAACACAAAAATTAGCAGGGCATGGTGGTGGGCACTTATAGTCCCAGCTACTTGGGAGGCTGAAGCAGAAGAATCACTTGAACCTGGGAGGCAGAGGTTGCAGTGAGCCGAGATAGAGCCACTGCACTCCAGCCTGGGTGACAGAGAGAGACTCTGTCTCAAAATAAATAATAAATAAATAAACAAACTTGGCTGGGCATAGTGGCTCACGCTTGTAATCCCAGCACTTCCGGAGGGTAGGGTGGGCAGATCACAAGGTCAAGAGATCGAGACCATCCTGGCCAACATGGTGAAACCCCGTCTCTACTAAAATACAAAAATTAGCTGGGCTTGGTGGTGCGCCTGTAGTCCCAGCTACTTGGGAGGCTGACGCAGGAGAGTTGCTTGAACCCGGGAGGTGGAGGTTGCATTGAGCTGAGATCATGCCATCGCACTCTAGCCTGGTGCCTAGCGACAGAGCGAGACTTTGTCTCAAAATAAATAAATAAATACATAAATAAATATGAAAACAAACTTCCATTCTACCCTTTACCTTCGCCACTGATCTGCTCCTCCTCAGTGTCTATAACTTAGGGAACAGCACCCATAACTCATTGTACATGCTAGATATCTGAGAGTTGTTCTAACTTCCCTCCTCTGCCTCATCGCTCTACCCCCACTGCATACAAACCATTCTTAAGTCCTTTGTTGCTTACTGCATAAATATTGAAAATCCCATCCACATTTCTCTGCCTCCCCTGTCTCTGTCTCCATCTGAAGTACGATTATGCCTCACTTGAACTTCTGCCACCTCTGAGCTGGTCCCCTACTTCCACCCCTGTACCCCTTTTCTATTTTCAACCCAGAAGCCAAAATAGTATTTTTCCTATTGCCTTTAGGGTAAAGACCTGAGTCCTGCTAACATGTCTGACCTGCCCCTACCTGCATGCCTTACTTTCTTTTCTTTTTTGTAGAGTTTGGGTCTCATTATGTTGCCCAGGCTGGAGTGCAGTGGTACCATCATAGCTCACTGCAGCCTCCAATTCCTGGCCTCAAATGATCCTCCTTCCTCAGCCTCCCAAGCAGGGACTACAGGTGCCACTGTGCCCAGCTACACCTGGCTTTCTTACCTCATCTCATGCCATTCTCCTCCCTGGTTCCTGTGGTCAGCAACCCTGGCCTTTTTCAGTTCCTCAAATAAGCCAGACTCCTGCTTCCTCCCAACCACACCCATTCTGGTTCCTTAGCCTAAAACTCCAATCACTGTCCCCCTTTCTCCAATCCAGTGCCTTGTCTTTTCTTTCTTTAGCATCTCCTCTTTTATTTAGCTACTGTAATTCCTATTACAGATGTAGTCAAATGCCACTTTTTCAGGGAAGGTGTGCAGGCCCCCAGGGCAGGTCAGCTTAGCTCCCTTTGTTACGTGCTTTCATAGCTCCTTCCTTAAACGTTACCCTTTTTTTTTTCTTTTTTTTTAAAGATGGGGTTTCAGCATGATGGCCAGGCTGGTCTTGAACTCCTGACCTCAGGTGATCCACCCACCTCGGCCTTCCAAAGTGCTAGGATTACAGGTGTGAGCCACTGCGCCTGGCAAACATTACCTTTTAAATTCACCTCTTTGGGGCTGGATGTGGTGGCTTATGTCTGTAATCCCAGCATTTTGGGAGGCCAAGGTGGGAAGATCACTTGAGTTGAGTTCGAGACCAGTCTGGGCCACATGGTGAAACCCTGTCTCTACCAGAAAAAATAAAAATAAAAAATGCTGGGCATGGTGTTGTGAGCCTGTGGTCCCAGCTAATTGGGAGGCTGAGGTGGGAGGGTTGCTTGAGCCTGGGAGGTGGAGGTTGCAGTGAGCCGAGATCATGCCACTGCACTCCATCCTGGGTGAAAGAGTAAGACCACATCTCAAAAATAAATAAATAAATAAATAAATAAATAAAATTACCTCTTTGTGATTATTTGAGTAACCTCCATCTCTGCAACTCAAATGTGAGCTCTATGAGGGCAGGAATTTTGTTTCTGGTGTTTAAGGTTATGTCCCTAGCACAGAGCTGGGCTGGATTGGCTGATTAGTAAATATTTGTTGACTCAATGACTATCAACAGGAACAACATGTGCAGAGACAACGATACATTACAAAGCTTGGCGTGGGTCCCTGGAATGGCAAGTTGTGGGATATAATCTAGCTTTGGGTGAGTGGGGAGGGGCATATGGGAGATGGCAGGAGATAAGGCCAAAAGGTAGTCTGAGTCTTGATCATCAAATAAGGAAACAGTGGAGAACAGTGAGATAACATGGTCAGAGGCCTAAAGCAAGGAAGAACACCGTGGCTCACAGGTTAGATTTAGCCTGTGCATATGTTTTAAAATTAGGCCTACCTAATTAAAAAAATTGAATTAGTTGCCAGTACTTAAACATTGGGAGATTTCATATTTTTTAAAGTTCTGGATTACTAGTTTTTCTTGAAACATCAGCTGTTCTAGGGAAGTACAGAAGCTCTGGGCTCACTTTCCTCCAAGCAATAATTCGCTTCTGCCTTTAGATGGCACTGCCTCTAACTCCCCAGGCATTTATGCTACCAGTCTGCCTCCTTAAGCGTTTGAGATAGCTCATTCTGGTGGTGGAATGGGAGAGAAGACTGCAATGGCAGTCAGAAGAGCCCAGGGAGGAAAAGGGAATTCACCCTCAATTTGGAGATAGGTAGACCCAAGGGACACTACATTTGGGCTCTGTCAGGCTTAGGCCTGGGGCTGGGGAGGGGGATAATATTCAGAACTTTGGGCCACCCTTTACATCAGAAGCTTAGTTTGGGCTCAAAGAGAATATAAAAGCAAAGAAATCTACTGTGATGCTGGCTGATCTGAGAGCAAACTGGAATTTTAGCAAATAAATGCCACCTTCGCCAGGCGTGGTGCCTCATGCCAGTAATCCCAGCACTTTGGGAGGC
>NW_016107366.1:9563423-9565522 GCF_001604975.1 Cebus imitator | reverse complement strand
AGACAGTCTCACTCTGTTTCCCAGGCTGGAGTGCAATGGTGTGATCTCAGCTCACTCCAATCTTAACTCCCCAGATTCAAGTGATTATCATGCCTCAACCACCCAAGTAGCTGGGATTACAGGAGTGCACCACCACGCCTGGCTAATTTTTGTATTTTTAGTAGAGACAAGGTTTCACCATATTGGCCAGGCTGGTCTTGAACTCCTGACTTCAAGTGATTCACCTGCCTCGGCCTCCCAAAGTGTTGGGATTACAGGTGTGAGCCACCATGCCCAACAAATGATGGAATTAATAATGAAGGAAGTTTACATGTGGTGGGAGTTCTGGAAGGCAAATGTTTGAGCTGGGCTTAGAAGGAAGAATACAATTTGGCTAGGGACTGGAGTAATGGATAGAGGGTCTATTCTGTCAGAGGAAAGAACAGAAAGAAGGGCACAAACTGGTGAGAATGTGTGAGATGCTTGTGGAATAGCAAAGTTATCAGGTTGGAGTGATTCTTATAGAAGAGAAGAAAGCAATTGTTTAGACCCTGAGACGACTTCTAACCTAAATACCATTGTATTTTTTTTCCTAGAAATTGAATTCTTTACAATGGAACTGTTTCAAAAATCACTAAAATGAGAAAGTAGCCCAAAAGTAAAAATACTGTTGTCCTAGTGTATAAAGTTTCACTGTAGGCTGGGTATGGTGGCTCATATCTATAATCCCAGCACTTTGGGAGGCCGAGGCAGGTGGGGATCACCTGAGGTCAGGAGTCAGAGACCAGCCTGGACAACATGGTGAAACCCTGTCTCTACTAAAAATACAACAATTAGCTGGGCGTGGTGGTGTGCACCTGTAATCCCAGCTACTAGGGAGGCTGAAGAAAGAGAATCACTTAAGCCCAGGAGGCGAAGGTTGCAGTGAGCCAAGACTGCACCACTGCACTCCGGCTTGGGTGACAGAGCGAGACTCCAACTCAAAAAAAAAAAAAAAAAGAAAGTTTCACTGTAAAACAAGGTGATCTTTTAGAATCAACATAATCTGGAGAACTTATGTACCACAGTGAGATGTGCTTGAATTTCTCTTTGCAAATTCTCTTCAGTTTATTCCTTAGAATATTGACACAGGTGACAAATTTTATTTTATTTATTTATTTTTGAGACAAAGTCTCACTCTGTTGCCCAGTCTGGAGTACAGTGGCGCAATCATGGCTCACAGCCTCAAACTCCTGGGTTCAAGCAAGCCTCCTGCTTGAGCCTCCCCAAGCAGTTGGGACTACAGGCATGTACCATCATGCCCAGTTAATTTAAATTTGTTTCTTTTGTAGAGTTGGGGTTTTATTGCATTGACCAGACTGGTCTTGAACTCCTGGGCTCAAGTGATCCGCCTGGCTCAGCCTCCCAAATTGCTGGGATTACAGATGTCAGCCGCTGTGCTCACCTGTGATTTTCTTTCTTCTGTAACTTTTTTCTTCATGCCTTCTTTTCTAAGAGCTTGTGTAACTTTTGAAGTGATTCTGAAGTCAGTCCTAAAAGATGAGGTCCCAAAATACCTTTGAGCAACATGGCACTGTCAGAGCAAGGATAGACACACCCACCCAAGGTGACTACTTCAAGGGCAGCATTTGTTCCATTCATGATGCATGCATGCATGCATGCATGCATTCAATGAATATTTATTAAGTACCTACCTAATAGATGCCAGCCATTGTACTGGGTGTTGAGATAATAGGTAAACAAGATAAATAGGGTTCCTGCTTTTGTTTCTACACAGGGGAGACAGATAAACACCAAGTAAGCAGGGTAGAAGTAAGTTCTAGAAAGATGACAAAATGGCCAGGCGTGTTGGCCTACGCCTGTAATCCCAGCACTTTGGGAGACTGAAGTGGACACATCATCTGAGGTCAGCAGTTCGAGACCAGCCTGGTCAACATGGTGAAACTCTGTCTCTACTAAAAATACAAAAATTAGCCAGACATGGTGGTATGTGTCTATAATCCCAGCTACTCAGGAGGCTGATAAAGGAGAATTGCTTCAACCCAGGAGGCAGAGGTTGCAGTGAGCTGAGTTTGAGCCTCTGCACTCCAGCTTGGGAGACAGAAGAAGACTCTGTCTCA
>NW_016107366.1:9541857-9563296 GCF_001604975.1 Cebus imitator | reverse complement strand
AAAACATGATACTGTGATAGAGTAACTGAGAAGGAATGGGGTTGCCACTTTAAGTAGAATGGTCCAGGAAGGTCTCTCTCCAGGATTTCTGATGGGGGAGAAGAAGCCAGCCATGGCAAGTACTATGGGAAGAGCAGTCTGGACAAAAGGTGCAGCAAATGTAGCCGCCGTGAGGCGGGTACTGGTTGAGTGAATTCTGGGAAAAAAAGGCTGTGTGGCTGGAGAAGACAGTGAACACAAGCAGGTAGAAGTGAGGTGGGTGAGGTAGGTAGGGTCACAATGGCACATGGCCATGTAGGCTGTGCGAAGCTTTCTCTGGCTATTGTGTAGAAATTGGGAGAAAAATGAAAGCATGAGGACCAATTAGGAGGCTCCTATAGTAAATATGCAACAAATATTTATTGAGTATTTACTCTGTGCCAGAACTATGCTAGAAACTAAGGATATAATGGTGAATAAGATGTGGGTTCCTATCCTCAGGATGCTGATGACAGCAGGGGAACACAGGTAAGTACATTGGCAGGTAAGTACATTGCAGATCAGTATGGATAAAATAATAAGAATAAGGTTAAGTACAAGGTGTTACAGGAGTACAGAGGAGGGTCACCCAACCCAATCTCGGGGTTAAGGAATGCTTCCTGGAGGAGGTATCATCTAAACTGAACTTGAAGGACCTCAGGAGTTAGCCAGGTAAAGGGCTGGAGAAGCGCATCCCAGGCACAGGAGGGGGCATAGAGGGGAGAGAGAACTTGGTCGTTTGAGAACCTACAAGTAGTTCAGCCTGGATGGATCTTAGAGATTTATATCCTGTTAAAAAAGAGATCAGTCTAAGTTTATTTTATTTTATTTATTTTTTTTTTTTTGAGACAGAGTTTTGCTCTTGTTGCCCAGGCTAGAGTACAATGGCATGATGTTGGCTCCCTGCAACCTCCACCTCCTGGGTTCAAGTGATTCTCTAGCCTCAGCCTCCTGAGTAGCTGGGATTACAAATACCCACCACCACACCCAGCTAATTTTTATATTTTTAGTAGAGACAGGGTTTTGCCATGTTGGCCAGGCTGGTCTTGAACTCCTGACCTCAGGTGATCTGCCAGCCTTGGCCTCCTAAACTGCTGGGATTACAGGCGTAAGCCATTGCGCCTGGTCATCCACTATGCCTGGCCTATTTTATTCTTATAAGCCTCTTACTTTTGCATAGCAAAGGCATTCAAAGGTTGTTCAGCAGCAGAATGACTTGCTTCCAGGTCCTGCCCAACTCTCACCTGCCTCTCTCCCTAATCTCAAATCAGTCTTAACAGTCAACTGCTGAGCTGAAACTTTGACCCTGATACTATACTCAGTGTTGATAAAAAAGAGAGCATACTGGTTGAATACCTCTGTTCTCTGCCACCTAGGTGAAAAGGAGCAAAGGACGGAAAAATCAAGATGTTTTCAGTCTCTGAATATCGGAAAAGGACTACCCAAGAAACTGCCTGAGACCACTTACATCCTATCATCAGTGAGGCCACTGCCCAGGAGTAGAGTGTAGTAAAGGGACTTGAGGCCTACTTTAAGCTTTTTTAAATGAACTTTTGGAAAATCTAATTTGTCGAAGCTTGGGACCAGTCAGTTGATTGTGTGACCCAATAAGCTAACTCACAAAGTTTGTCCCTAAGCTCTAGGGAGGATGTGCATAAAACGGATACCTCATCAGCATATTTGGTCTGCATTTCTTGGGATAGCAGTTCTCTACCTGTGCCAAGCTCACTAGGGCACTTATGACTCTAAAATACTTTTTTTTTTTTTTTTTTTTTTTTGGAGTCTCACTCTGTCCCTAAGGCTGGAGTGCAGTAGTGCAATATTGGCTCACTGCAACCTAGACATCCTGGGCTCAATTGATCCTCCCAGCTCAGCCCCTCTGAATAGCTGCAACTGTAGGCACCTGCTACCATGCCCAGCTAATTTTTGTATTTTTTGTAGAGACTGAATTTTGCCAAGTTGCCCAAGCTGGATTCAAACTCCTGGGCTCAAGTGATCCTCCCACCTCAGCCTCTTGAAGTGCTGGAATTATAGGCGTGAGCCACTGCGCCCAGCTTGAGATACTTCTTTTGACAGGACAGTCTGATCCTACTTCTCTTCACTTTGCATTACTTACTGGGAACTTGGAATCGCAGAAATAATAAATAATGATATCCAACATCTATATGCATTTAGTTATTTAATTCTCACACCAGTCATCTGAAGCTGGTACTGTTATTCCTATCTTATAGCTGAGAAAATAAAAGCACAAGGAGGTTAAGTCACTTGCAGGGTTACTAGGGATTTGAATTCAGGTCGTCTGATTCAAGAGCCCCCCCCTTTTTTTTTTTTTGAGATGGAGTCCTGATCTGTTGCCCAAGCTGGAGTGCAGTAGCGTGATCTCGGCTAGCTGCAACCTCTGCCTTCCAGATTCAAGCAATTCTCCTGCCTCAGCCCACCAAGTAGCTGGGACTACAATTGCACGCCACCATGTCCGGCTTCTTTTTGTATTTTTAGTAGAGATGGGGTTTCATCAGGTTGGTCAGGCTGGTCTCGAACTCCTGACCTCAAGTAATCCATCTGCCTCGGCCTCCTCAGAGTGCTGGGGTTTTAGGTGTGAGCCACCATGCCCAGCTGAGAGCCCACATGTTTTAAGCATTATATCATAGGTGTGACTTACTTAGGAATTTAAAGACAAAGATTTAACCATAAACCCCTAAAACTGGCAAAGTTTGGCCCCCAGTTCTGTAAAATTTGATGTAATTATACTGACTTCAATGATTATGCAATGATTTCAGTGTCCTACAAAATAAACTTACAACTCACTAAAACAGAATTTCTTTGTATCATGACCTAAGTGAATGAATTTATTCTAAAACTATTCTTACAGTAAATATCAATGATAAAGTTTAAATTAAGCAATTGTGCTTGCTTTCTGAAAGTTTATCAAATGTTTTTGTTGGGGGAAGGGAAATGATCCAACCTTCTAAAAAACACAGCCTAAAGGAAACAAATTGATAAATGTCCCTATCGTAAGCAGAGACTTCTGAAATATTTCATTCATCTTAGAGCCCATACCTGTAATGCCTAGTAAGTAATCACTATTAGAAATCACAATTACTAATATTTTTTAAAGAATTTAGTATATGCCAGTCTCTTTATAAGCCTTTAAGTCTGGGATAAAGGCCAATAGTTACGCCCGTTTTACAAGGAAAAGGAAACTGAGGCTCAAAAAGATTAAATAATCTGTCCAAGTCACGTAAGTGGTGAATTAAAGTTTGAAATCCAGGGCTATCTGATTTCAAAGTCCGAGCTCATAGCTCCCAAATAATTATGGAAATTTGCTCTTAAGAAACACTTATTTAAATGCATGAGGTTGATTACTATAATGAGGTGTTTCTCCCAGAATTTTGAACATGAAGTCAGATTCTTTCTTGTATTCCAAACTGCTCCTCGGTTTAATCATAGACACCAGATCAAATTATGAAATGAAAGCATTAGGGGCATTGTCTTTTTCCCTTTTTTTTTTTTTTTTTTTGAGGCAGAGTCTTGCTTTGTCACCCAGGCTGGAGTGCAGTGGTGCGAGCTCGGCTCACTGAAACCTCCGCCTCCTGGGTTCGAGCGATTCTCACTCCTCACCAGGACTACAGGCATGCACCACCATGCCTGGCTAATTTTTTGCATTTTTAGTAGAGATAGGGTTTCTCCATATTGGCCAGGCTGGTCTCAAACTCCTGGCCTCAGGTGATCTGCCCACCTTGGCTTCCCAAAATGCTAGGATTACAGGGCTGAGCCACTGCACCTGGCCCCATCATCTTTTTTCTTGACCAACATAAAACTCGCTTGACACTTTGTTGATGTGTTACAGAGCATATCACAATTTATGAATGCCATGGAAATAATTACCACGTTGTCATTTGCAATTGTTCATAATAGCAAATTTAAAAGATCTCTGTGAAAAATGCTGAAAAAGGCCTAGTGGACATTTTATCCACTGTGTGGGGTGAGGCCATGAGAGCAGGGATATGAGTGATAATTAGGCATCAATTGCATGGCAAACCCTAGCATTCGAGGTAAGGGTCTGCCCTGTATGACTTAAAAAGAAAATTGCAACGTAAGATTGGTTATGGTTTTCCTGGTTTTGTTTTTGGTGATGAAAATATAAGGTGTTCTCAAATAGAATAACCCTTGAACACTTAAGACAAACTCTGGATAGCATAGGAATGGCTTGGGAAGTCACAGCCAGCTGATTTCTGGGAATGCCACCTGGGAAACAGCAACCTGACAGTTGAGGCGACATAAGCTGGGCCTGATGGCTCGACACCTGCAATCCTTGTAAGGGAGGCAAGGGCAGGAAGATAGCTTGAGGCCAGGAATTTGAGACCAGCCTGGGCAACATAGTGAGAACTTGTTTTCCTCCAAAAGAAAACAAAAAGAAAAAACAAGTTTTGAGGTGATGTCAAAGGATGTGGTATATGCTTTAAACAAGTCACCAGCATACAGTGCCGTCTGTATCCGGGGTGGGAGTCGGAGTGACTTTTCTCACATTTCTACTTAATAACTCATAGATTTTTTTTTTCTTTGCAACTCTGGGTTCAGTAGGTTTGAAAGCCCTATTTCCCAAGGGAGGAATACCTCCTCCAGAGAACACAGACTTTACATTGCTTCTATTAATTTGGAAGCTCAGACTTTCCAGCGGTCATTTTGGACTCCTTATACTACTGAGCCAATGGCAGATAAGGAGTTTATACTATTGGCTAGGGTGATTAATCATGCGTGGAAATTAGATTGCTGCTACCAACCAGCAAGAAGAACTAGCTCATTTCCAGTGGATTCACTAGGGTAACTCTTAGTACTCGCATACCTAATAACTCTCAATGTAAAGCTATAGCAAAGCAATAAAGACGGGACCACTTATGACTTGAATCCTATGGAAATAAAGGCTTGGGTCATCCCACCAAGTAAAGAATTTCCTCTGGCCAACATGTTGGCAGAGTGTGTGTATACACACACACACACACACACACACACACACACACCACACATTTTTTTTTTTTTTTGAGACGGAGTCTCGCTCTGTCACCCAGGCTGGAGTGCAGTGGCGTGATCTTGGCTTACTGCAACCTCTGTACAAGCGATTCTTCTGCCTCAGCCTCCCAAGTAGCTGGGGCCACTGGTGTGCGCCACCACACCTGGCTAATATTTGTATTTTTAGTAGAGACGTGGTTTCACCATATTGGACAGGATGGTCTCGAACTCCTGACCGCATGGTCTGCCCGCCTCGGCCTCCTAAAGTGGTGGGATTATAGGTGTTAGCCAGTGCACCCAGCCTTATTATTATTATTATTTTTTGGTGACAGGATCTCATTTTGTCACCTAGGAGGGAGTGCAGTGACACAAACAGGGCTCGCTGTAGCCTCAACCTCCCAGGCTCCAGTGATCGTCCCACCTCAGCCTCTCCAGTTGCTGGGAACACAGGTGCACATTATCCACACCCCACTAATTAAAAATTTAAACATGTATATATATTTTAAATTAAATAGGCTCTTGCTTTGTCACCCAGTGACATGATCATAGTTCACTGCAACCTTGAATTTCTGCCTCAGCCTCCCAAGTAGCTAGAACTACACGTGCATATCGCCATGCCAGCTTATTTTTAAATTTCTTGTAGAGATGAAGTCTCACTATATTTTGCAGGCTGACCAATATAGTGAGACCTCCTTGACCTCCCAAAGTGCTGGGATTACAGGTGTGCCCTACCACACCCAGCCCCCAATTTTTTTTAAGAGAGTCTCGCTTTGTTGCCGAGGCTGGAGTGCAGTGGCGCAATCTCAGTTCACTGCAACCTCTGCTTCCCAGGTTCAAGTGATTCTCCTGCCTCAGTCTCCTGAGTAGCTGTGACTATAGGCTCATGCCACCACACATGGTTAATTTTTGTATTTTTAGTAGAGATGGGGTTTCACCATGTTGGCCAGGCCGGTCTCCAACGCCTGACCTCAGGTGATCCACCTGCCCTAGTACCAAAGTGTTGGGAATACAGGCGTGAGCCACCATGCTCAACCCCATTTTTTTTTTTGTACAGTCTCCATATGTTGTCCAGGCTGATCTTGAACTCCTAGGCTCAAGTGATCCTCCAGCCTTGACCTCCCAAAGTGCTGGCATTACAGGTATGAGCCACCATGCCCAGTCTGTAGATACATTTATTGATTATTTCTCTTTCTCCCCAATTTCCATACTATTTGATGTGAAAGACACTGATGGTGGCTAATTTTACAGCTTAGGCTTCAGATGGGAGAATAACCGAACTGAGGTCCCTTGGCTATGATGTGGTTGGTGGCTGATGGACTTTGTGCTTCCCCTGTGTTTCCCACTCTCATCCATTATCTGACTTTATTTTTTTAATTAAAAAAAATTTTTTTTGAGACAGAGTCTTACTCTGTAGCACAGATTGGAGTGCAGTGGCAAAATATCGGTTCACTGTGACCTCTGACTCCTGGGTTCAAGTGATTCTCCTGGCTCAGCCTGCTGAGTAGCTGAAATTGCAGGCAGGCACAACCATGCCCAGCTAATTTTCTATTTTTAGTAGAGACGGGGTTTCACTGTGTTGGCCAGGCTGGTCTGGAACTCCTGACTTCAGGTGATCCACCTGCCTTGGCCTCCCAAAGTGCTGGGATTACAGGCGTGAGCCACTGCACCCAGCCACATTTTAAATTTTTTCTGGCAATGGCTACTTCCTTCCAAGACACTAGCTTCTGTCTGTGGCCCCTCTTCCATGGCTTGGCATTCAAGGAAACTCCATTTCCCCTCCTTGCCTTTTGAGCAAGCACAGTCATGGTGGCTTCCGGCTATTGCTAGCCTCTGGCTGCCTCAGCCTCCCTGGTTCCCATAACTTTACCCATATCTCTTGAATATTCCCTTCATGGAAGTTTCTTGAATTATCTAAGGTTAGTTCAGTTTCTTGCTAAGACCCTGAATGACAAATCAATCATTTAATGGTGAATTGCAAAATTACTGAAATAAACATGAGTTTATTACTAAAAATAAATTAACAAAGTTATAAAACATATTAAGAAGGATTGAGGGAGGCTGAGGTAGGAGGATTGATTAAGCCCAGGAGGTGGAGGCTGCTGAGCCACGATCGTGCCACTGTACTCTAGCCTTGGTGACAAGAGTGAGGCCCTGTGAACTTTGAAAGATTGAGATGGGAGGATTTCTTGAGGCCAGGAGTTTGAGACCAGCTTGGGCAATACAGTGAGACCTCAACTCTAAAAGAATTTAAAAAATAAGCCTGGCATGGTGGCATACCTCTGTAGTCCTGAGGCAAGAGTTCAAGGTTGCAGTGAGCTATGATCATGCCACTGGGTGACAGAGCAAGAGCCTGTCTCTGAAAATAAATTTTTAATGTAAAAATAAAATAAAATAAATTTATTGAGCAGCTACTATGTGCAAATTAGATATTCAGAATATAAAAATTAGTGGTGGTTGCTGCCAGTTGTACAAGCCAACTGGGATACAGATGTGTACATAAACTGCACAGTATGGCAAGTACTCTCTAGTAGACTTATTAAGGTACTATGGAACAGATTTGAAGTTTTCTCATTTATTTCACATATTGAATTTATTTTAGTCTCACTATCCCCAAAATAGCCAATTTGGGCCTATAAAATTGAAGATGAACATAACTATTTTAAAAAGATTATTTTCATATTCTATCTTGGTATATTAATTTCCAGTGTAGCAGAAAAAAGATTTGGAGGAAAACCCACCAAAGTGTTCCCAGTTGTTACCTTTGAGAAATGGGAATACGAGAAAAAACTTTATAATCACTTTACATAGTTCTACATTATTTTAATTTTTTTCTATTTTTAACTTTAAAAATTTGGTAAAATCTCTATGCAATTAAATATGTAGTATAAATGAAAGAAAAAAGGAAACAATGCTTACGGCAGACCTTGGAGGGGAGAATATTGATTTGGGCCTTAAAGAACGAATAGAAGGGCTGGGTGTGCTGGCTCACACTTGTAACCCAGCACTGTGGGAGGCTGAGCTGGGCAGAGCACCTGAGGTCAGGAGTTCAAGACCAGCCTGGCTAATATGGTGAAACTCCATCTCTACTAAAAATACAAAATTAGCTAGGTGTGGTGGTGTATACCTATAATCCCAGCTACTTGGGAGGCTGAGACAGGATAATTGCTTGAGCCTCGAAGGCGGAGGTTGCAGTGAGCCGAGATCGTGCCACTGCACTCCAGCCTGGGTGAGACTCTGTCTAAAACAAAGAAACAAACAAGCAAGCAAACAAAACAAACAAAAAACAAGTAGGAGGAATTGCTGGGCACTGTGGCTCATACTTAAGCCCAGGAGTTCCAAGACCAGCCTGGCCAAAATGGTGAAACCCCATCTCTACAAAAATTACAAAAATTAGCTGAGCACAGTAGCATGCACCTGTAGTCCCAGCTACATGGGAGGCTGAGGCAGGAGAATCACTTGAGCTGGGGGTGCAGAGGCTGCGGTGAGCCAAGATCGCACCATTGCACTCCAAGCCTGGGTGGCAGGAGTGAAACCCTGTCTAAAAAAAAAAAAATGAGTAGGAGGAATTCATGAATTAGAGAAAGAGGAGAGGATAAAACATAATCACAGAATATCTTATTCGTTTTTTAGATTGCTATCATACCTCCTTCACACTTGCCCCTGTAGTTTGTTGAAATATATATATTTTTTTAATTAAGGAAGATGCCAGTTTTATTTAAACACAAAATGTGCGCATAAACTGTCTACTCATTTTCTTCACTGCGCAGCCTGGCATTGGGGTTGGTGACTCTGATGGCCAGCTGGGCAGCTCTTTCCACAATGGCTTTGCGGTTCTTGGAGGAAACATTGTGAGCAATCTCAGCACAGTAAGATTTGTTGCACGTCAGCAGCACTTCCAGCTCCTTGACGTTGTGGACCAGGAACTTCCGGAAGCCACTGGGCAGCATGTGCTTTGTTTTCTTGTTGCTCCCATAACCAATGTTAGGCATCAAGATCTGGCCCTTGAACCTTCTACGAATCCTGTTGTCAATACCCCTGGGTTTCCGCCTGTTACGCTTAATTTTGACATATCGGTCTGACTGGTGCCGGATGAACTTCTTGGTTCTCTTTTTGATGATCTTGGGTTTCACAAGGGGTCTAAGAGCGGCCATGATGCCTTGATTATCTGCTTGAACCGGAGTGTCAGCTTCCTCACCGAGGAGGAGATCCGAAATATTTTTTTTTTTTTTAGGAAACAAATCTGGCCAGGTGCTGTGGCCTACACCTGTAAACCCAGCACTTTGGGAGGCCAAGGCAGGAGGATCACAAGGTCAGGAGAACAAGACCAGTCTGGCCAAGGTAGTGAAATCCCGTCTCTACTAAAAATACAAAAATTAGCTGGGCATGGTGCTGCGTGCCTGTAGTCCTAGCTACTCGGGAGGCTGAGGCAGGAGAATCACTTTAACCCGGGAGGTGGAGGTTGCAGAGAGCCGAGATCATGCCACTGCACTCCAGCCTGGTGATAGAGCAAGACTCCATCTCAAAAAAAGAAAAGAAAAGAAAAGAAAACAAATGTGTATTGAGTCCCTGATCTATGCTTGGTGTAATAGGTACCAAGGCAGTGCAAGTCATAGTTCCTGCTCTCAAAGCAGGCACAGTACCAACGAGGAGTTAAGACATCTCAGAACAGTTAAAGACAGCTCATGGTTCAGTGCCAATGGGTTTGGCCCATGAAAGTGCAGAAAAAGCTGAGTACATTGCCAAGGTTTGATCCCTGGAGCCTTGGAACAGTGGTAGCATTTATAAAAATGGAAAGTTGGAAAAAGCAAGTGGTTTGGGAAGCAGATATACCTATAGTGAGATATCACAGTCTATATAAATTACTATTTGGCTATGCAAATGAGCAAGGCTGCAAAAATAATGTTTAGACTGCAGAGTGCCAGAAACTATAATAATTCCTACCTTTCTAGGTTGTATGCCATGCATTGTGCCATGTTGTTTGCTTACATTATCATTTAATCTTCACCACTGTATAAGGCCTTTATGACGCCTATATTTTGGATGAGGAAAATGAGACTTGGAGAGGGTGGGTTGTTTGATGAGGTCTTATAACCAGTAGGAAAGTGACAGATTAGCATTTGAACACAAGTCTGTTCAACTCCAAACCACTGGGCTGTGTCATCCACAAGGGTGTGGGAGATGCCATTTCTGCCTTTAGGTATAAGTTGAAGGCACAGGCAGGTGATCCAGCAGGCACTGACCAGTTCCTCAAATAGTCAGCTCTTCACCACCACCAACCCTACACCTCCAGCACCATAAAAGGGAACTCAGAGGAAGTGATCACTGTCCACCAGAGTGGTCAGGGAAGGCTTCAGGAAGGAGTTGAGTTTGAACCAGGCCTTGAAGGATGGATGAAATTTGAATAGGCTAGGAAATGGAGGGACACTCCAAGCAGAGGAAGATACAAATGCAAAGGAAAGGAGATGGACATGGTGGATAAGGGATGTACAGAATGGAGGGTCTGGACTGGGGCCTGATGGAAAGTCAACTCTAGAAAATCTAGATATGAAAGGCCTTGAATGCTCTTGAATCTACTGCAGGAAGGAAAAAGGCTTAATACGATTCTGAATGGAGATGAGAGGGTGGTAGAAAAAGAATATCTGGTGGTGAGCTTCAAGTGATCTTTCTAGGAAGGTTGTGATACTCGGAATGGATGGGAATTGGCCGTTTAAACTAGATCAGGCCTGAGTTGACATTGGCAAGAGGGAACATGGAAAAGAAGGAGATGGATATGAGAAATATTTTGAAGGAAAAAACAGAATAGCAATTGACTGGATTCAGAAAGAAAGGAAAGAAAAAAGAGAAGGATTTGGGATTTTATGTAGGGGTGGCCAGGAGAATAATGATACCCTTGAGATCAGGAGGAATGGCAGACAGATTGGTTTTGGTGACCACACAGTCTTTCTTTTGGGGAGAACAGGTAGAACGTGGGGGCCACAGGACTGGAATAAGCCAGGGAGGCTGAAGATCCTGTGAAAAAGGGAGGAGAGAGAGAGAAGCAAATATCAGGGTATTGGAGTCAAGAAAACCACGGGGGAGGAGGTCTCAGGTGGCCACCAGGGTCAAATAGTAGAGATGACAAGAATCAGGACAGGAAAGAGACCACTGGCTTTGAAAAAATCAGTATGCTTCCCCACAGTAACTACTTTGAGCAGACTGTCATCTCTCTGTAAAAACTACGAAATGAAAAAGGTGAAGGATGCCGGAAAGAGGGTGATGATTTGGTACTGACGGCAGCTAATATTTCCTGAGCATCTTCTGCAGGCTTGGGTCCTGGTAATGACCAGGCTTTATCCTGTTGACAAGGTAGGTGTTATTGATACCTTTCTATAGAGGGAGACTGAAACGGAAAGAAATTTATGAACTCTCCCAAGGCCACATAGGTAGAAGTAATGAAACCAGGATTTCACACCAGGTTTGCATGGTCCTAAAGGCCCCACCACACTCCATCTGCCCACAGTGTCCACACTGCAGTGTATACTGGTGGCTTCATAATAATAATGTGGACAGTGGCCATTTAGTGAGCACTTCATGGGCACCATGCTGCACTACATGGTTTATATATATTAATTTCATTCTCATGGCAGCCCTTTGAAGTAGGTATTATTAATCTCATTTTGCAGATGGGGAAATTGAAGCTCAAACAGGTTAAGTGACACCATCAAAGTCACATAGCCAGAAAGTTGTTGCAGTGGGCAATGTATGAAGTTATGAACTTCTATTGCCTTCTCAGAATTTCTTTTCTTTTCTTTTTTTCTTTTTTTAGAATGAAATTCTTGCTTGCTCCAGGCTGGAGTGCAGTGGTGTGATCACAGCTCACTGCAGCCTCAACCTCCTGGGCTCAAGCTATCCTCTTACCTTGGCCCCCAAGTAGCTGGGACCATAGGCATGTGCCATCACACCTGGCTAATTTATTTTTTTGTAGAGATGGCGTCTTGCTATGTTACCCAGGCTAGTCTCAAACTCCTGGGCTAAAGCGATTCCCCCGCCTTGGTGTGCCAAAGTGTTGGGATTAACAGGTGTGAACCACTGTCCCAGCCCTCCCCAGAATTTTTTTTTTTTTTTTTTTTTTGAGACAGCGTTTCGCTCTTGTTACCCACGCTGGAGTGCAATGGCGCGATCTCGGCTCACCGCAGCCTCCGCCTCCTGGGTTCAGGCAATTCTCCTGCCTCAGCCTCCTGAGTAGCTGGGATTACAGGCACGCACCACCATGCCCAGCTAATTTTTGGTAGTATTAGTAGAGACGGGGTTTCACCATGTTGACCAGGATGGTCTCGATCTCTTGACCTTGTGATCCACCCGCCTCGGCCTCCCAAAGTGCTGGGATTACAGGCGTGAGCCACCGCGCCTGGCCAGAATTTCTTATAGGAAATATGTACTCGGGATCCAGTAGGTAACCAGTTAGTGCTCTGCAGCTTTGTACCTCATTAATTGCTTAATGACAGTATCACATGCACTCTGGGTGATTCTCGGTGGCTCCCATGCTGAGCGTGTGGTGGTTGACTCTCTGCTGCATCAATATCACTCAAGACTGCTCTATCGAGTTACAGTGCCTTCTCTTTGTCTGGGTCCTGTCTTTTCCCCAGGGTTTGACGACGGTATGTGGCAGCTTTTGAACTTGCTTTTCATCAGGGATGGAGAAAGCATGCGAGTTCACCCACTACCTCAACTGTTAGAAGTGTCTGGGCAGAATTGGGCACATGTGGCTGGCTGATGTCTCTCCCTGGTAGTTCCAGTGGCTGGCCTTGCCTTCCTGTCTGAACTCAGCAGGGACAGGCTGGCTGGGTCGACAGAGGCATCTGCCTGGCAGTCGGGGGCCTGTGAGAATAGCTCTAGTTCTCACCCAGCTGCCTGAGTTGTGGCCTGGGCAAGACCTAGTGAAGGCACATGTTAGTCACAGCAGGCTGGGTGGGGAGGGGGAAGGCGTGGAGAGTTCCCTGTGGGGTTCTGGGCAGAAGTAAGAGAAGAGCTCAGCTACCACTGTGTGACTGGTAGGGAAGAGTGAGGAGGTGCATTAGGCCAAGCGCCTCTCTTCCCCTTGGTCATTAGTCGAGAGCCTCAGGGAAAATGCCAGCCTTCCTGATCTGATCTAATTTCCAGCCTCCTGCTGTATGACAGAATGATTCTCTCTGCACATGGTCAGCAGCAGATTTTTCTCAAGGTGAAAGCAATTAGGGCTTCATTCCCTCCTCCCCTAGCTGCTAGAAAGAAAAGGAAGATGGGGGCGCCAGGCTCGGTGGCTCACACCTGTAATCCCAGCACTTTGGGAGGCCGAGGCGGGTGGATCACCTGAGGTCAGGAGTTTGAGAACAGCCTGACCAACATGGAGAAACCCTGTCTCTACTAAAACTACAAAATTAGCTAGGTGTGGTGGCGCATGCCCGTAATCCCAGTTACTTGGGAAGCTAAGGCAGGAGAATTGCTTGAACCTGGGAGACAGGCCATAAGAGTGAAACTTCGTCTAAAAAAACAAAAAAACAAAAAAACGAAAAAAAAAAAAAGAAAAGAAAAAGAAAAGGAAAACGGAAGGGAAACGTCTGCCAAGGTCAGCCAGAATGCCTGGGCCTGTTCCCGTAATTGGCTCTGCCACCTGCTCTCACCTCTTACAGGTTGTTGTGGTCTCAGGCATTTTGGTGTCCCCCAGGGCTGAGGCAGTGAAGACAGCAGGAGCTGCTGCTTTTCCATCTCTCTCCAGAACAAGAAAGAGGGCATCTTCAGCCTGCCCTGGGCGGGGAATGTGCAGGAACACTGTGAGCCAGGCCTGGGCAGCACTCACAAATGGGGCTGAGCTGTTTTCTCTTTTCTCTGGAAGATTCAAAAGCCAGGCAAGAGAAAAGTCATTGGAAGGTGGAAGGACGCATTCATTTGGTCAATTGCTATGCCGAGCACTTTGCTCGGCATTCCTGGTCCCTGGAGTCTTGGAGCCAAGGGGAGCAAGTTGGGTGCAAAACGTGGACGGGTAGGGGAGTCAACAGGCAGGCAATTCCAAAGGTACTAAATATCACAAAGGAAGAGAGCAGGATACCATGGGGACCTGATCTACAATAGAAGATTAGGTTTTTGTTTTTTTCCCTTAATTTTTAAAGATAATACCTTTAAAAGACAGAGATGAGGGTTCACTGTCTTGTCCAGCCTGGTCTCGAACTCCTGGGCTCAAGCAATCCTCTCTTCTTGGCTTCCCAAAGTACTAGAATTACAGGTGGGCGTCACCAACCACATCCAGCTTTTGTTTTTTTTTTTAGAGAAAGTTTCTTGCTTTATTGCCCAGGCTGAAGTGCAGTACCATGAAGAGGGCTCATTGCAGCTTTGACCTCCTGGGCTGTAAGTGATCTTCCTGCGTCACCCTCTAGAGTAATTGGGACTATAGACATGCTCCACCATCCTAGCTAATTTTTAAATTTTTTGGAGAGACGGGGGTCTTGCTGTGTTGCCCAGTCTTGTCTTGGCCTCAAGCAGTCCTCCCGCCTGGCCTGCCAAAGTGCTGGGACTTCAGCCATGAGCCACTGCATCAAGCCTACCCCATTTTTAAAAGTCTCAGGCTGGGGCCAGGCACAGTGGCTCATGCCTGTAATCCCAGCACTTTGGGAGGCTGAGGTGGGCAGATCACCTGAGGTCGGAAGTTCGAGATTAGCTTGACCAACATGGAGTTACCCCATCTCTACTAAAAATACAAAATTAGCCAGGCATGGTGGCCCATGCCTGTAATCCCAGCTACTTGAGAGGCTGAGAGAGGAGAATCTCTTGAATCAGGGAGACGGAGGTTACAGTGAGCCAAGATTGTACCATTGCACTCCAGCCAGGGCAACAAGAGCGACTATGTAAAAAAAAAAAAAAAAAAAAAAAAAAAAAAAAAAAAAAAAAAAAAAAAACCCCCGTCTAAAAAAAAAAAAAAAAAAAAAGTCTCAGGCTGGGTAAGGTGGCTTATGCCTATAATCCCAACACTTTGTAGTGTAGTGGCTAGTTCCTACAAAAAAGTTTTTAAAAAGTTAGCTGGGTGTGGTGTGGTACACCTGTGCTTCCAGCTACTTGGGAGGCTGAGGTGTCCCCCAGGGCTGAGGCAGTGAAGACAGCGGGAGCTGCTGCTTTTCCATCTCTCTCCAGAACAAGAAAGATCACTTATAGCCTGGGAGGTTGAGGCTACAGTAAGCTGTGTTTGTGCCACGGCACTCCAGCCTGGGCAACAAAGCAAGATCTGGTCTCAAAAGTAAATAAATACAATAAATAAATAGAGATAAAAATCTCGTGGTAAAATATTTAAAGATAAAGGGTAAAAATTGAAAACAGAAGCTCCAATTTACTTGGTGGTAACAGCTGTTAACAGAGTGTTATATGCTTTTCTGAGGGACTTTCCAAATGTATCCAAGTGCAAGTACATATATAGGGCCCTCATCTTTAAAAACGGGGCTGTGTTATGCACCTATCCAGCTGGTTACTTCCCCTGCCTCCACTTCACAATATAGCCAGGGCATTTTTTTCCATATCAGTACAAAGAGCTTTTACCTCATTCTTTTTAGTGGCTGTGTGCTTCGAGGAAGTGATTTTTGAAAGGTAAAACCTGAAGAATAAGTCAGATTAGGAAGGCAAAGGGGTGGTTCTCTAAGGCACCCGAGCCTTTTGCTTTCAGGCCCCCCACTCGCTCTCTCTGCTACCACATTTTTCCACTCTACTTTGCAAAGCAGCTCAGCTGTCTTTGTCTTGCCCTAGCCCTGGGGAGCTTCATTCTTCATGCCAATGCATCTTATTAAGTATTTTCCCAAACAAAGAACGCTCTACCCAGAGAAAAATTATGCCACTCCCCTAATAGACAAGAGTAGCTGCAGGCGGTTGTGGTTTAAAATAGCAATTAAGAAAAAACAAATCTGTTACACCATAAAGCACCTGGCAGTTCATAAATGATGGTTGTTTGTTACTAATATTATTTTACGTGTGTTGATGGATGGGTTGGCTGCTGCAAGGTCCTGTCCTTCATCCTGGGGTACCCACCTCTTGATTGGCAGCTTTTCAAGTGTAGGGATGGTGTCTTACTTGTGTTCGTACCTCTACCTCTCAGCACAGGGCCTGGCTTAGAGCAGATACTCGGCAAGTGATTGTTGAGTTGAACACTGAAGGGCTGGGTGTGCTGTTCCGAGCAGATACTGAGTCATAGACATTGTGGGCCTGCTGTGATCTGAGCCCCAATATGGATGCTTTGGAACAGTAGAGACAACAATCAAAAGAGAGGCTCTTGCCCTGGGGAATTTCACCATTAAGATGGGCCTCGTGAAACTGTCACATCAAATCACAAATTGTAAAACACACAGAGTCCCTGGAGCAGTGCTGACTTTGGTAGTTTTGTCTTTGGGAAGACAGGATAAACCTTCCCTCACCCCCACCTTTAGGTATAAAATAGATACTGTAATGTGCACAAATCTTAAATGAACAACTGGGTGAATACTTTCTGATTTTCTTTTTTTGGAGACAAACTCTCACGGTTGTCACCCAGGCTGGAGTGCAGTGGCGTGGTCTCAGCTCACTGCAACCTCCGCCTCCCAGGTTCAAGTGATTCTCCTGCCTCAGCCTCCTGAGTATCTAGGATTACAGGTGCCCACCACCATGCCTGGCTAATTTTTGTATTTTTAGTAGAGATGGGGTTTCACCATGTTGGCCAGGCTGGTCTCAAACTCCTGACCTCAGGTGATCCACCCGCCTCAGCCTCCCAAAGTGCTGGGATTACAGGTGTGAGCCACAATGCCCAGCCTACTTTCTGATTTTTTTAATTAAAAAAATTTTTTTTTGTTTTTTGTTTTTAGAGACAGGGTCTTGCTACATTGCCCAGGCTGGAGTATAGTGGCTATTCACAGGTGCAATCATAGCTCATCGTAGCCTCAAACTCCTGGGGTCAAGTAATCCTCTTGCCTCAGCCTCCTGAGTAGCTGGGACTACAGGCACATACCGCCACCCCCAGCTTGAAGTTTTATGCATGTATACACCTGTATAACCATCAACCAGATCAAGATACAAATTATTTCCAGGACCCCAGAAGGTTCTCTTGGTTCTCTTTCAGACATATCACCTCTCACAATAGAAACCGGTATTTCTGACCTCCATTACCATCAACTGACTATACCTGTTTTTGAGTTTTTTCTAAATGGAATTGAATGGTGTACATTATTTTTATTCTGGCTTTTTTCACTCAATATTATAGCTATAAAATTCATCCATGTTAGTACTTAGTACTTAGTTTTTTGTGCATATGTGGTATAGTATTCTATGGAATGAACATATAACAGTGGAGACATTTGGTGTGTTTCTGGCTTCTGGCTATTCTGAATAATGCTGTTATGAACATTCTTCTACATATGTCTTTTTGGTAGACTTAACCATTTATTTTTCTTGGTTATATATATTTGAGTGGAACTATAGGTCTGAGGGGATACGTATGTTTAGTTTTAGTAAATACTTTCAGTTTTCCAAAGTGGTTGTACCAGTTTACACTGCTTTCAGTGGTATAGTTGCTGATATTGTCAGTCCTTTTAATTTCAAATTTCAGCCATTCTAATGAGTGCATGGTGGTATCTCATTGTTTTAACATGCCTGCCCACATAATAATAAGTAATAACATTTTTTGTTTTGAGGCAGGTCTCATTCTGTTGCCTAGGCTGGGGTACAGTGGCATGATCATGGCTCATTGTAGCCTCCACCTCCTGGGCTCAAGCAGTCCTCCTGCCTGCTCAAGCAGCCTGCTGAGTAGCTGGGACTACAAGTGCATGCCAACACACCTGGATAATTTTTAAATTTTTTGTAGAGACAAGGTCACGCTATGTTGTCCAGGCTGGTCTTGAACTCCTGGCCTCAAGTGATCTGCCTGCCTTTGCTTCCCAAAGTGCTAGAATTACAGGCATGAGCCATCAAGCCCACCAGTAATAATGTTTTTACATGTTTGTTTCTTGTGCTATTTGGCCATCTGGATGTCTTTGTTGAAGAGTCTGTTCCCACTTGGTCCTCTCACCCAAGGATCTCTCTTACACTCAGTGACAATTTGGTGACCTTAAATAATGGTCATTCAATGGCCATCCTTGTGCTGATCACACCCAGATCTCTGTCCAGAGATCCTTGCCCCAAATGCCATACTCACATATTCATCTGGCTCTTTGATATCTTTAACAGGATGATCCATGTACCCCTCCGAATCAGTATCCAAACTGAAAACTTCATTTCTTCAGCCCCAAATTCATTTTCCTTCCTTTCTGCTCAGGACCACTTCAAAGCACCCAGTCTAGCCTGTCATCTTCGTCCTTACGGACTCTGTGAATGTTTAGGCCACAATCTCACACATTTCAAGAAATGTGACTGGGCACAGTGGCTCACACCTGTAATCTCAGCACTTTGGGAAGGTGAGGCAGGTGGATCACTGGAGGTCAGGAGTTTGAGACCAGCCTGGACAATATGGTGAAACCCCATCTCTATTAAAAATACAAAAATTAGGTGGGCATGGTGGCAGGCGCCTGTAATCCCAGCTACTCTGGAGGCTGAGGCAGGAAAATCCCTTGAACCTTGCAGTGAGCTGAGATTGCACCACCGCACTTCAGCCTGGACAACAGAGTGAGACGCTGTCAAAAAAGAAAGAAGGAAAGAAAGAGAGAAAGCAAGAAGGAAGGAAGGAAGGAAAGAAGGAAGGAAGGAGGGAAGGAAGGGAGGAAGGAAGAATGGATGTACAGTCTGTTTCCTTTCGCCATCCCCCACCCTCCTAGTCCTGGATACCTCCTCCTTAGGTCTTAGCTTACATGCCACTTCCTCTGGTTTAGGTGTTTCTTTTTTTTTTTGAGACAGAGTTTCGCTCTTGTTACCCAAGCTGGAGTGCAATGGCGTGATCTCAGCTCACCACAACCTCCGCCTTCTGGGTTCAGGCAATTCTCCTGCCTCAGCCTCCTGAGTAGCTGGGATTACAGGCACGCATCACCATGCCCAGCTAATTTTTTGTATTTTTAGTAGAGACGGGGTTTCACCATGTTGACCAGGATGATCTTGATCTCTTGACCTCGTGATCCACCCACCTCGGCCTCCCAAAGTGCTGGGATTATAGGCATGAGCCACCGCGCCCGGCCCTAGGTGTTTCTTTTCCTCTTTTCCAGTGCCAGTTCCTTGCTGTCAAGTCATTTATCACACTAGCTTGTAATTGCCAGTGTCAGTGCCTGAATCCCTGGATCATCTGTTTTGCCTGCTCATTATTCTTTCTCCTCTTCTCAGTATTCTAGTTTTCCTTAGGAACCATCTCTCCGTTCTTGCTCCGTGTGGTCCAGGTGTGGCTGCAGAGAAGAGTGTGCATATCACCCAGGTCTGATAAGTCAGTATATTCTATCCTTTAGTTCCGTAACTGGGTCAATGTTACGCACACAACCAAGGTAGTTGATAGAGCAATCTTAGGACTTTTGCTGGAACAATAGGGAAAGAAGCATTCTTTTTCTGAGCGGATTACTGCAGGGCTCAGATGAAAGTCCGGAGCTTGGAGGAGAGAACCTGGTCTGGGGAGTGACCCAGGCCTCACTGACCACACATTCTAGGTGGGAGATCTCCCTTCCACATCACTGGAGCACATAGATTCTACAAAAAAGCGTATCTCCACAGCCCTTCTGCAGTTCTGGTGCAACAGTGGATTTTCTAATTATCTTCATTTAGCTTTGTTGTCAAACTACAGAGTAGTGGGTTTGTTTTTGTTTTGTTTTGTTTTGTTTTGTTTTTTTTTTTTTTTAGACAGAGTCTCACTCTGTTGCCCAGGCTGGAGTGCAATGGCTCAATCTCAGCTCACTGCAACCTCTGCCTCCCAGGTTCAAGTGATTCTCCTGCCTCAGCCTCCCAAGTAGCTAAAATTATAGGCACATGCCACTATACTCAGCTAAATTTTTTTGTATTTTTAGTAGAGACAGGGTTTTGCCATGTTGGCTAGTGTGGTCTCAAACTCCCGACCTCAGGTGATCTGCCCACCTCGGCCTCCCAAAGTGCTGGAATTACAGGCTTGAGCCACTGCGCCCAGCCTGAGTAGTAGTTTTTGAGAGCACAAATTCTGCAATAACTCAAGAGTTTAAATCTAGCACTACCATATGTCACGTGACTTTGAGTGCACTACTTAGACTCTCTCTGCCTCAGTTACCTCATCTGTAAAATGGAGATAACAGTACTTACTTTATAGTGTTTTTGTGAGAATTAAATGAATTGATTAATGTAAAAAGACTTGTTTACACTGTGGGGAAAATACCACCTGGGACATTTCAGAAAGGAAGTGAAAGCAGGGCCAGGTTTCCAAGTGGCTGAAGATGGCTTTCCTGGCAGTGGTACGACAGGCTAATAGCCTGAGCATCTTACCGGTAGCTGCCAGTGAGTTCCCTTCTTTTCTTTATTTCATCTGTCGTGTGTTTTTTCCTTTTTTTCTTTTTTCCTATGGACATGCCCATGTTGTGTGTTCTTTTTTTTTCTTTTAATTTTTTGTTTTTTGGTGAGACAGAGTCTTGCTCTGTCACCTGGGCTGGAGTGCAGTGAAGCCATCTCAGCTCACTGCAACCTCTCCCTCCTGGGTTCAAGTGGTTCTCCTGCCTCAGCCTCCTGAGTAGTTGGGATTACAGGTGTGTGCACCACCACGCCCGGCTAATTTTGTATTTTTATTAGAGGCGAGGTTTCACTTTTTTGGTCAGGCTGGTGTCGAACTCCTGACCTCAAACTAACCACCCATCTCGGCCTCCCAAAGTGCTGGGATTACAGGCGTGAGCCACTGTGCCTGGCCATGTTGTGTGTTCTTAATCTCACACTGACATCTCTGATGAAACCCTTTTCTGGTGTTTGGCACCTCATGGCGATTTGAGAGCAAGAGTGGCAGCCAAGTGGGTTTAACTACAAAGGGATAGTCGTGGTGTTTGCTGCAAACACTTGAGAGATAACATTGTTTACACTGTACAGAGTATTTATTTCATTTGCATATTAAGTTCACTGACTGCCATTCTAGCACGTAGATGACCATGTTACAGAGAAAATTCAGAAACTCCTCCAGCTACTACCTAACTCTGGAACTGCACATATGTGGGACACAGTAAATTATTGCAATTTTAAGAATATAGGCTTTGGCCAGGCAAGGTGGCTCATGCCTGTAATCCCAGCACTTTGGGAGGCCAAGTCGGGTGGATCACCTGAGGTCAGGAGTTCAAGATTAGTCTGGCCAACATGGTGAAACCCCGTCTCTACTAAAAATACACAAATTAGCTGGGCATGGTGATGGGCACCTGTAGTCCCAGCTACTCTTGAAGCTGAGGCAGGAAAATTACTTGAACCTGGGAGGTGGAGGTTGCAGTGAGCCGAGATTGCACCATGGCACTCCAACCTGGGCAGCAGAACAAGACTCTGCCTCAAA
>NW_016107366.1:9539100-9540527 GCF_001604975.1 Cebus imitator | reverse complement strand
TTTTTTGATAGAGATAGGTTTTCGTTATGTTGCCCAGGCTGGTCTCAAACTCCTGGCCTCAAATGATCCACCTGCCTCAGACTCCCAAGGTGCTGGGATTACAGGTGCGAGCCAGTGCCCAGCCCTGACTCTATCCCTTTACAAACAAACAAACAAACAAACAAACAAACAAAACAAAAACCCTCTGGTCTGAGATTCCAAATTGTCACCAGTCATGATGGGGCTTTGGGAGAGACAGCCAGACCAGGCTGTGCTGCTTTCTGGGAGGGCCAGCCATCTCTTGTCTGCCCCTCCAGACCCACGGTTCACTCTTCTCTGCCCTGTTCTGCATCTGCCTTGTCTGGACACATCAGCAGGTTCCTTTGCCTTCAGGCTCCTTCCTGAGCTCAGCCACTGGGAAGCCTGGGGCTGAGGGGCCAGAAGGGAGAGAGGTTGGGTAGTTATTCCCTTGCTCCCTCCACAGGTTGACAGGTATCCTCCATGGGCAGTCACAGCTCTTCCTAAGGAGGTCTCTTTTCCAAAACTCCCCCCCTCAGGCAACGATCTCACCTGTCCCTTCAGGCCTAAGGTGGGTAGCAGTTCCTCAAGTGTTGCTAGCCCCGGGTCACTGTGCTATCCCTATGGTTTCTCTGCACCCTCGCATACTGTCATAAATAAACCCTCTTCAAATTATTCTAATTTGAGTGTGTCATCTGTTTTCACTTAGGACCTAACTGATACATTTGCCAAATAAGGATTCTTTTGGTTGTCAAGGGAAAGAGAGAATTATTGTCTCATTATTGCTTTATGTACCTGAAACTTGATGTACAGACATTAGACTTGTCTGTTCAAGAGTTTAGGCAAGGCCGAGTGAGGTGGCTCATTCCTGTAACGCCAGTACTTTGGGAGGCCGAGGTGGGCAGATCACGAGATCAGGAGTTCAAGACCAGCCTTGTCAGCATGGTGAAACCCTGTCTCTACTAAAAATACAAAAAATTAACTGGATATGGTAGTGTGTGCCAGTAGTCCCAGCTACTTGGGAGACTGAGGCAGGAGAATTGCTTGAACCCAGCAGGCAGAAGTTGCAGTGAGCCAAGATCATGCCACTGCACTCCAGCCTGGGCAACAGAGCGAAACTCCATCTAAAAAAATAAAAATTAAAAAAGGCCAGGTGCAGTGGCTCACGCCTGTAATACCAGCACTTTGGGAGCCTATGGTGGGCGGATCACCTGAGGTCGGGAGTTCGAGACCAGCCTGACCAACATGGAAAAACCCTGTCTCTACTAAAAAATTACAAAATTAGCCAGGCATGATGACACATGCCTATAATCCCAGCTACTTGGGAGGCTGAGGTAGGAGAATCACCTGAACCCAAGAGGCAGAGGTTGCCTTGAGCTGAGATCACACCATTGCACTCCTGCCTGGGCAACAAGAGTGAAATTCCATCT
>NW_016107366.1:9527837-9537470 GCF_001604975.1 Cebus imitator | reverse complement strand
TTGACCAGGATGGTCTCGATCTCTTGACCTCGTGATCCACCCGCCTCGGCCTCCCAAAGTGCTGGGATTACAGGCGTGAGCCACCGTGCCCGGCCTTTTTTTTTTTTTGAGACAGTCTTGCTCTGTCGCCTAGGCTGGAGTGCGGTAGCGTGGCTGGCTCACTGCAACCTCTGCCTCTGGGGTTCAAGCAGTTCTCCTGCTTCAGCCTCCCAAGTAGCTGGTATTACAGGTGCCCGCCACCACGCCTGGTTAATTTCTTGTATTTTTAGTAGAGATGGGGTTTCACCATGTTGGCCAGGCTGGACGAATTCCTGACCTCATGATCTGCCCGCCTTGGCCTCCCAAAGTGCTAGGATTACAGATGTGAGCCACCGCTCCTGCCCACTGAAGGTTTTAGATGAATCTTTGTTTGGTGGGTACCAGTGTTTCCCCCCTCTTTACAGATGTGCAAACCAAGACTCAGAAAAGTAAAGTGGGCTGGGCACAGTGGCTCATGCCTGTAATCCCAGTACTTTGGGAGGCCGAGGCGGTGGATCAGCTGAGGCGGGGGGATCACCTGAGGCCAGGAGCTTGAGGCCAGCCTGGCCAACATGGCAAAACCCTGTCTCTACTAAAAATACAAAAATTAGCCAGGCATGGTGGCGGGCACCTATAATCCCAGCTACTCGGGAGGCTGAGGCAGGAGACTTCCTTGAACCCCAGAGGTGGAGGCTGCAGTGAGCCGAGATCATGCCTTTGCACTCCAGCCTAGGCAACAAGAGCGAAACTGTATCTCAAAAAAAAAAATAAATAAATAAAGTAAAGTGGCTTTCTCAGGGCCACAAAAGCCTAGACACAGCAGAGCTAGAATTTGAACCCAGATTTGTTTGACAGAAGCACACACCCCTCTCTACCAAACTGCTTCTCTGTTGGAGACTAACTCGCAGGTCGTTGTGAGGATTAAGAGAGACGTAATACAAATAGTACAGCAAACATTTATTGTACTATTTGTGCACATACTGTGTGCCAGCCCCGAGCCAAACGTTGTGTGGACACATATTTAAATCTTGTAACAGCCTCTCACTCCTGAAAACATGTAGCACGGCCTCTGGCCCAGTAGGAACTCAGTGGTAGCATCTCTCCTTTTATGCTTCCTGACTTTTCTCTTCATGTTGGTTCCAGCATTTCTTCAGAGTCTTCATTGTTTGGTGTTGTGCAGGGTCCTTGAGCTATTTTTCCTGCTGCCTAGAAGCTGAGAAGAATCAGGGTCATGGCCCTTGTGACTGGAGAGGTCCTTATAGGGAGAAAGGGCTCAGTGAGAGGAAAGCAGGTGGGAAACCAGGCCTGGGAGGTGATGTGATTAATATCACAGCATCAGGTGATTTTCCCCTGAGCAACTTTGGACATTTTAAAAGCATCTCCAGGGCGGCTGGCCACGGTGGCTCATGCCTGTAATCCCAGCACTTTGGGAGGCTGAGCCAGGCGAATCACCTGAGGTCAGGAGTTTGAGACTAGCCTGACCAAAATGGAGAAACCCTTTCTCTACTAAAAAATACAAAATTAGCCAGGCATGGTGGCGCGTGCCTATAATCCCAGCTACTAGGGAGGCTGAGGGAGAAGAATCTCTTGAACCCGGGAAGGAGAGGTTTTGGTGAGGCAAGATGGCACCATTGCACTCTAACCTGGGCATCAATGCACTCTAACTTGGGCATCGATGCACTCTAACCTGGGCATCAATGCACTCTAACCTGGGCATCAAGAGCAAAACTCTGTCTCAAAAAAAAAAAAAAAAAATCTCCAGGGCACTGGGATTCGCCCTACTGGGGAAGTGAGAGGCTGGCAGAGGTGGGAGAAAGGGTCATGAGTCCAAGGTTGCCCGGCAAGCTGGCGTGAGGACCAGGTATACCTTCTGGGTTGTCCCCTAATCTCCTGGATGCTTTCCAGCCGGAGACCAACTGTCCATTGTCTCTGACTCTTCCCTTATTCTCTGTGCAGTCAGATACCAGGATCTACTGATTCTCCCAAATGGTTGCTGTTACCTGAGAGTTTGTTGAAAGCTTTGACTAAGTTTTCTACATTGGGAGTGAGGGTAGGAACAAAATGTTTCATTTTCAGGTTTCCAACTAAACACGTTTTGTTTTGTTTTGTTGAGAGACAGAGTCTCTGTCGCCCAGAGTGAAGTGCAGTGGCATGATCTCAGCTCACTGCAGCCTTTGCCTTCTGGGCTCAAGCAATCCTCCCACCTCAGCCTCCCAAATAGCTTGGACTACAGGCATGCAGCACCACACTCAGCTAATTTTTTTTTTTTTTTTTGATACAGAGTCTTGCTCTGTCACCAGGCTGGAGTGCAGTGGCACCATTTCGGCTCACTGCAACCTCTGCCTCCTGGGTTCAAGCGATTCTCCTGCCTCAGCCTTCTGAGGAGCTGGGATTACAACTGTGTGCCACTATGCCCAGTTGTATTTTTGTATTTTTAGTAGATACGGGGTATTTTTGTATTTTTAGTAGATACGGGGTTTTACCATGTTGGCCAGGAGGTCTCAAATCTCTTGACCTCTTGATCCTCCTGCCTTGTCCTCCCTAAGTGCTGGGATTACAGGTGTAAGCCACTGCGCCCTACCCACACTCAGCTAATTTTTAATTAATTAATATTATTTTTTTGAGATGGAGTATTGCTCTGTTGCCCAGGTTGGAGTGCAATGGCTCGATCTTAGCTCACTGTAACCTCCATCTCCCGAGTTCAAGTGATCCTCCTGCCTCAGCCTCCTGGGTAGGTGGGATTACAGGTGCATGCCACCAGGCTTGGGTAGTTTTTGTATTTTTAGTAGAGACGGCGTTTCGCCATGTTGGCCAGGCTGGTCTCGAACTCCTGGTCTCAAGTGATCCACGTGCCTCAGCTTCTCAAAGTGCTGGGATTGTGAGCCATCCACCCCACCTGTATGTTTAATTGAACTTAATAGTGATAATTTATTCAGAGCCTCTGGTGAACCACTGACTTAACTAATCATGGGTTTAATCCTCACAACAACCTTGTATCATAGCTACTGTTTTTCTCTCTATTTAAAATAAGCGGCAACTGTGATTGGGTGTGAGGTCACAGGGCTAGCAAGTGGCTAAATGGTAAGCTAATAAGCAGCTTGACCTCTCTCTTAAACTCGATATGACCAATTGCCTATTTGACATGTCCCCATAAATGTCCATGAGCATCCGGGCACGGTGGCTCATGCCTGTAATCCCAGCACTTTGGGAGGCCGAGGTGGGCGAATCACGAGGTCAGGAGTTTGAGACCAGCCTGGCCAACATGGTGAAACCTCGTCTCTACTAAAAATACAGAAAATTAGCTGGCTATAATGGTAGGCACCTGTAATCCCAGCTACTCAGGGGGCTGAGGCAAGAGAATCTCTTGAACCCAGGAGACAGAGATTACAATGAGCTGGGATTGTGCCACTACCCTCTAGCCAGGGTTACAGAGTTGAGACTCCATCCCAAAAAAACAAAAAAAAGTCCAGTGGGCACCTCAAACTTAACATGTCCAGGACGGAGTCCCTGGTATCCACTCCCTGATCCCTAACCTGTTCAGTTAATTGCCACTGCATCTTTCAATTGCTCAGGCCACAAACCTTGAGCTACCCCTAACTTCTCTCTTTCTCATACACCTTGCCTTCAATCCACCAACACACTTAGTGAGGTCTACCTTCAAAATATTGCCAGAATTGACCCCTTCCAACTCTCTCCCCTGTTCCCATTCTGGCCTAAGACACCAGTAGCCTCCTCACTGCTCTCTGGGTTTCTGCCTTTGCCTCCTCTAATCTGCTCTCAGCAGATTCAGATATGTCATCCTTCTGCCTGAAGCACTGCAGTGGGTGAATGGATGAGTCCAAATCTAAGTGCTTACCCTGAGCTACAAGGTGTTATCTGAACTGGCATTTTTTATTTTGAGATGGAGTCTCACTCTATCACCCAGGATGGAATGCAGTGGTGTAATCACAGCTCTCTGCAGTCTAGATTGACTGGGCTCAAGCAGTCATCCTACCTCAGCCTCCTGAGACAACAGGTGCGTGCCACCAAGCTGATTTTTAAAATGTATTTGTAGAAATGAGGCCGCGCTATGTTGCCTAGGGTGGTCTCAAACCCCTGGGCTCAAGTGATCCTCCCACCTTGGGCTCCCAAAGTGCTGGGATTACAGGTGTGAGCCACTGTGCCTGGCTGAGCTATAGTAGCGTGATCTCAGCTCCTGCGACCTCCGCCTCCCAGGTTCAAGCAATTCCTCTGCCTCAGCCTCCCGAGTAGCTGGGACTACAGGTGCACGCCACCAGGCCCAGCCAGCTAATTTGTGTATTTTTAGCAGAGACGGGGGTTTCATCTTGTTGGCCAGGCTGGTCTCAAACTCCTGACCTCAAGTAATCTGCCCGCCTCGGCCTCTGTAATCTGCTGAGATTACAGGCGTGAGCCACCGCAGCTGGCCTACACTGGCTTCTTAAGACATCTCTTTCCTTGTTTTCCAGCCTCCCCACCTGCCATCACTCTGCTACATATACTTTTCTTCAAGGCACACACTCCCCCTTCAGAGCCTTTACATGTGGTACTATTTGGCCTGGAATTTTATTTCCAAATATGCATGACTTGCTTCCATATTTCTTTCAGGTCTTTAATGGCACCTTCTTAATGAGGCCTTACCTGGACACCCTGTCTAAAATTTCACACCCTCCACTGATATTTCCTATTTTCCTTCCCTGTGTTATTTATTTCTCCTTAGAATGTATTACCACCTAAAATACCACATTTCCTGGCTTACTGTCAGTCCCACTAAAATGTACGCCCCACTGTGGCAGGATTTTGATCAGTTTTGTTCATGGCTGAATCTCCAGCTCCTTTAACAATGACTGGCACATCCTTGGTGCTTGATTCATGTTTGTTGAATAAATGTGTGAATAAATGAATTTAGAAGAAGAAATTAGGTCTGTTGACTCATTTAATTGTTCCATGCAACCTCTCCAAACTAAGCGTGTCTGTGGTATACCTGTGGCTATTTGGTGGCACTCATATCAGGCTCTCAGTGCTGTGGGGATTCTTGGAAGAGCAGTCTATAAGTAGTACGCTGTTTGCTTGAAAAAACTCGGAACCATCTGAGAAATAAGATCAAGAAATAAGGCATATGAAGACCGAAATAGCAGCCTTATGATTGATAAAGCTGATATTAGAGAGAGTGACCTATGTCTGTCAATAGGTACACTTCCAAGTACTGACCCCAGAATTGCATCAGCTTAACCATGTGTTCACAGGCAGTGCCCGATGAAGTAGAACTTAAGGCATACAGAGACAGGCGGAATGCATCCTTTATGGGAGAGGAGTTTGCGGAGCTGCACATACCAGTTCTTTATCACAAACTCATGGATGTATTGTCACTTGCCTCTTTTAGGGGAAGCAGAGAGAAGCCAGGAGTGTTACACTATGGATGCTTTTCCCATGGAAGGGAAAGATAGGGGTATTTTCCATCTAACAATCGCCCACCCTTTAAAACAAACACAACAACAACAAAACAGCTTTATTGGCTGGATGTGGTGGCTCATGCCTGTAATCCCAACACCTTGGGAAGAGGAAACGGGCAAATTGCTTGAGCTCAGGAGTTTGAGACAAGCCTGGGCAATCTAGTGAAGCCCCATCTCTGTAAAATATACAAAAATTAGCCAGGCATCGTGGCACAGCCTGTAGACCCAGCTACTCAGAAGGCTGAGGCAGAAGGATCTCTTGAACCTGGGAGGCAGAGGTTGCATGAGCTGAGATCCTGTCACTGCACTCCAGCCTAGGTGACAGAGTGAGACCCTGTGTTGAAAAAAAAAATTAATTAAAAAAAAAAAAACCAAACAGGCTAGGTGTGGTGCCTCATGCCTATAATCCCAGCACTTTGGGAGGCTGAGGTAGACGGATCACCTGAGGTTGGGAGTTTAAGACCAGCCTGACCAACATGGAGAAACCCTGTCTCTACTAAAAATACAAAATAATTATCTGGGTGTGGTGGTACATGCCTGTAATCCCAGCTAGTCAGGAGGCTGAGGCAGGAGAATTGCTTGAACCTGAGAGGTGGAGGTTGTGGTGAGTCAAGATCATGCCATTGCACTCCAGCCTGGGCAACAAGAGCGAAACTCCGTCTCAAAACAACAACAACAACAAAACAAAAACATAAATAAAAGTTAAATTAAAAAAAAGAGATGGGCTGGGCATGCTGGCTCACGCCTGTAATCCCAGAACTTTGGGAGGCTGAGGCATGAGAATCGCTTGAACCTGGGAGTTGGAGTTTGCTCCTGAGATCACGCCATTGCACTCCAGCTTGGGCAACAGAGCAAAACTGTCTCAAAAAAAAAAGAGATGGTGTCCTTTGAAACACAAAAGTTTTTACTGTTTACAAACTCCAATTTATCTATTTTTTTCTTTATTTTATTTTATTTTAAAAGATGGGGTTTCACCATGTTGGTCAGGGTGGTCTTGAACTCCCAACCTCAGGTGATCCGCCCACCTTGGCCTCCAAAGTGCTTGGATTACAGGCGTGAGCCACCACACCCGGCCTCCAACTATTTTTTTTCAAGATTATTTTGACTATTCTGTGTCCCTTGCATTTCCATATGAATTTTAGGATCAGCTTGGTAATTTGTGCAAAAAAAAAAAAAAAAAAAAGCTGAAATTTTGATAAGAATTGCACTGAAAATGTAGATCAGTTTGGGGAGTATTGCCATCTTACTCCCCTGAATGCCATCTGTTCATTCCAATATAGGAACATGGAATGTCTTCCCATTTATTTAGGTCTTATTAAATTTCTTTCAATAGGCCAGGAGTGGCGGCTCATGCCTGTAATTCTAGCAGTTTGGGAGGTGGAAGCAAGTGGAGATATTTGCACTCAGGAGTTTAAGACCAGCCTGGGCAACATAGTGAGACTCTGTCTCTACAAAAAATGAAAAAAGTTAGCCAGGTGTGGTGGCATACACCTGTAGTCCCAGCTACTTGAGAAGCTGAGGTTGGAGGATTTCATGAGTCTGGGAGGTAGAGGCTGCAGTGAGCCATGATTGCCAGGGCAACAGAGAGACCTTGTCTAAACAACCAACCAGGCCAGGTGGCGTGGCTCTCGCCTGTAATCCCAGTACTTTGGGAGGCTGATGTGGGTGGATCACCTAAGGTCAGGAGTTCGAGACCAGCCTGGCCAACATGGAGTAAACCCCATCTCTAAAAAAAAAAAAAAAAGGTTAAAAAACAAACAAACAAAAAACAACAACAAAAACAACCAGACACAAAGTCTTTTAACATTTTTATAGTTTTCAGTGTCTAAATCTTGTTATTTATTTGTTTATTTATTTTTGAGACAGAGCCTTGCTCTGTCACCCAGCCTGGAGTACAGTGGGGCAATCTTGGCTCACTGCAGCCTCAACTTCCCAGGCTCTAGCTATCCTTCCCTCGAAATCTCCCAAGTAGCTGAGGCTACAGGAGTACACACTCAGCTAATTTAAAAATTGTTTACATAGCACGAGGCTCAGTGGCTCACGCCTGTAATCCCAGCACTTTGGGAGGCCAGGGTGGGTGGATCACGAGGTCAGGAGTTCAAGACCAGCCAGGCCAAGATGGTGAAACCCCATCTCTACTAAAAATACAAAAGTTAGCCAGGTGTGGTGGCAGGCACCTATAATCCCAGCTACTTGGGAGGCTGAGGCAGAGAATTGCTTGAACCCAGGAGGTAGAGGTTGCAGTGAGCCGAGATCGCACCATTGCACTCCAGTCTGGGTGACAGAGTGACACTCTGTCCCATCGAAAAAAAGAACAAACCATTTTTATGAAACTACAAGTTTTCATTTATCACCCAGGCTGATTTTGAACTTCTGGCCTCAAGTGATCCACCTGCCTCAGCCTCCTCAAGTGCTGGAATTACAGGCATGAGTCACCATGCCTGTCCAAGTCTTGTATAATACTTCTTTTGTTAAATTTACTCCTATTATTCTTTTTAATGCTATTGTAAATAAAAATTATTTTATCAATTTCATTTTCAGATTTTTCATTGCCAGTGTATAAAAATTCAGCTGAGGGCTGGGTGAAGTGGCTCAACGCCTGTAATCCCAGCACTTTGGGAGTCTGAGGTGGGTGGATCATGAGGTCAGTAGTCCAAGACCAGCCTGGCCAACATGGTGAAATCCCATCTCTACTAAAAAATACAAAAATAGTTGGGCATAGTGGCGAGTGCCTATAATTCCAGCTACTTGGGAGGCTGAAACAGGCCTGAGAATCACTTGAACCAGGGAGGCGGAGGTTGTAGTGAGCAGAGATGGGGCCAGTGCACTTCAGAAACAAAATCCTGTCTCAAAACCAACCAACCAACAAACAAGAAACCGAAACCTGATTTTTGTGTATTGATCTGGTATCCTGCAACCTCACCAAACTCATTTATTGGTTCTAATAGTATTTTGTGGACTCCTTAGGATTTTCTATATTCAAGATCATGTCATCTGCAAATACAGATAGTTTTACTCCAACCTGGATGCCATTATCCCCAATTCTGATTCTGCTTTTCAGCTCTTCTCACTCATAGCCTTTAGGCTGTTCTTCCTAGTATTCTGCTTTCAGTGTGAAGTAAGAATCTGGAGATCTATGTTCCAAGCCAGATTTGGTGCTGACCCATTCCTGTTTTTTCTGATACAAAATTCTTTGAAGAAAGGACAAATTAAAGTAAGATAACATATATGAAAATTGTAAGTTTTTTTTTTTTTTTTTACATTGGTTACATACCAGGCCCTGTTGCAACAGGGCCATCATAATGTTCAACTCCAGAAGTCGCCAATCATATGAAAAACAATGGGAATAATGCCCCCTGGAGGTGTGCACCAAGGTTGTTTTGATACGAAAGGATTACTTTTTTTTTTTGAAACAGTGTCTTGCTCTGTTACCCAGGCTGGAGTTCAGTGGCATGATGTCAGAGATACCTGCAACCCCCTGCCTCCCAGGTTCAAGCAATTCTCCTGTCTCAGCCTTCCGAGTAGCTTGGATTACAGGCACCTGCACCACGTCCATCTAATTTTTGCATTTTTAGTAGAGATGGGGTTTCACCATGTTGAGGAGGCTGATGTCGACCTCCTGACCTCAGGTGATCTGCCCACCTCGGCCTCCCAAAGTGCTGGGATTACCAGTGTGAGCCACTATGCCCAGCTCCCAAAAGCTTATCTTTAATCTTCACAATAATGTCCTGAGGTTGATGTTACTAATCCTATTTTAGGAATGAGAAAATTGGAGTTCAAAGTAGTTAAGCGATTTACTTAAGGTCATATAATTGATAAATCTCAGAGTCTAGGCTTTCTGATTCCATTATATCCAACTGTCTTTTGAGATATGTTTCAAATTTTAAATAAATTTTACCTTGAAAATGTAATGTGCATAATAAAGAATTTAACACAAGGATATCCAGTAGGAAGTAGTTCTCCTTCCTACTGCCATGCCCTCTTTCCTCCATGCTCAGAGGCAGTCATTATTGGGGGTGTTTCCTTCCAATGTATTTTTTTTTTTTTTTTTTTGAGACAGAATCTTGCTCTGTCACCAGGCTGGAGTGCAGTGGCATGATCTCGGCTCACCAAAGCCTCTGCCTCGGTGAGGTCACCGTGCCCACCGGATTCCTTCCAATGTATT
>NW_016107366.1:9508837-9525817 GCF_001604975.1 Cebus imitator | reverse complement strand
TGTTGACCAGGATGGTCTCGATCTCTTGACCTCGTGATCCACCCGCCTCGGCCTCCCAAAGTGCTGGGATTACAGGCTTGAGCCACCGCGCCCGGCGACTAGGATGATTGTTGTTGTTTTCCTGCAACTTTGCCTTCTCTGAATCCTTAAACCCCAAGTTCAGACCATGAACGCTCTCTCTAGTGGTCAGGAAGGCTCTCCATCACTTGCTCTAGCTGTCAGAAAAGAGTGTCTCCCGAAACTCCCTGGCTTGGAGTAGACAGCATCGTTCAGGTAGGTTTGCAGGCTCTAGGCTCAGGCTGTTAAGCCTTGATTATGGCCTGTTTTAGGATGCGGTGCTGAGCTACTGATGCTGGTGTACAACGGATTAACTGCAGGGGTAGCCAGAGGTGACACTTCCGGGGATGACTTTGGCTTTCAGAGTAGACTGGATGAGCTGTTTTGCTAGATCACGCTCTGACCTGTTTTGACCACAAGAGGACAGTAGCGAGCTGCCGAGTGTGTCTGCCAGGCTCAGGAAAAGCCCTTTCTGCACAAGGGAGTGTCTGTCTGGAGTAGCTTCCCAGAGGCCCAGGCAGCCAGGTAAATTCTCCTCTTTCTGAAGAAGGAAGATATGTAAGAAGAAATGTGGTTGAATGTGATTTGAGGACGATATAGGAGAAAGTAAAATTAAGGTGGACTCCCCATGAAAATTGCTTCACTTTTTTCTTCATAAATATAATGTATGCACATCATAAAATGTTCAAATAATACACAAAAGTACCAAGAAGAGGCTGGGCGCAGGGGTTCATGCCTGTAATCTCAACACTTTGTGAGGCTGAGGCAGATGGATCACGAGGTCAAGAGATCAAGACCATCCTGGCCAACATAGTGAAACCCCTTCTCTACCAAAAATACAAAAATTAGCTGGGCATGGTGGCATGTGCCTGTAGTTCTAGCTATTCAGGAGGCTAGGCAGGAGAATCGCTTGAACCTGGAAGGAGAGGTTACAGTAAGCTGACATCAGGCCATTGCACTCCAGCCTGGACTACAAGAGCAAAACTCCATCTCAAAAAAAAAAAAAGTACCAAGAAGAAGAGAAAGATCTGAAATCTCATGGCCTGAAATAACCACTGTTCACATTTTTGGCAATATTTTTGTTTTTGGGGTTTGTTTGTTTTTTTTTGGCAATATTTTTGAAACCTGCCTTTTGTACTTGGAAAATGTTGTGGGTATCTATCTTTGTAAATACCTTTAATGAGGCCTCAGGATTTGTACTTGCATAAATGCTTCTTAAGTTTTTCTGCCCAGTAACCCCAGAGGCAGAGAGGATGAATGCTGTGCCAGACAGGTAGTGTGTGAGACTGTGTGTGGCGTCTGGAATGTAAGACAGCAAGAGAAACTTCTTTGAAATGTTGGGCTTTCACCTTAAACATTCAGACAAATTCTGCGGTATACCCCATAACATTTTGAATTCTGCTCAATGGTTATTTTCATTTAATAATATTTTGTCCTGGCCAGGCACAGTGGCTCATGCCTGTAATCCCAGCACTTTGGGAGGCCAAGGTGGGCAGATCACAAGGTTAGGAGTTCGAGACCAGCCTGACCACATGGCGAAACCCCATCTCTACTAAAAATACAAAAATTAGCCGGGTGTGGTGATGCGCACCTATAATCCCAGCTACTTAGGGGGCTGAGGCGGGAGAATCGCTTGAACCCGGGAGGCAGAGGTTGCAGTGAGCTGAGATTGTGCCACTGCACTCCAGCCTGGGTGACAGAGTGAGACACCATCTGAAATAAAAAATTTTTGTCCTTTCTCCTTCAAATCTTTATAACTGTCTGTTTTATATAGGTACCATCATTTAAAAAGCAAAACAGAGTGTTGGGCATTTAAGTTGCTTCCAGTTTTTCTCTAATGTAAACACTTGCAATGAGCATTCTTATGCATATGTATTTTCTCTTGTTTGATTATATCATTAGAATAGAGTTCCAGAATGGGATCCTTTAAAAATAAAGCTATTTCCTTGCCCCTCAATGATTTTAAAACATTGGTACAAGGCCAGGCATAGTGGCTCATGCCTGCAATTCCAGCACTTTGGGAGGCTGAGGCGGGTGGATCACTTGAGGGCAGGAGTTCGAGACCAGCCTGGCAACATGGTGAAACCCCATCTCTACTAAATCACAAAAATTAGGCAGGTGTGGTGGCAGGCACCTGCAATCTCAGCTACTTTGACGACTGAGGTGGGAGAATCCCTTGAACCCAGGGAGGGGTGGAGGTTGCAGTGAGCCAAGATCCTGCCACTGCCCTCCAATCTGGGCGACAGAGTGAGACTCTGTCTCAAAAAAAAAAAAAAAAAAAGGTACAAATGAGATGAAAAAGGTGCTGATGGGGAGAGGGGTTGTCCCTTTAATCCTTCTTTTTTGGTCTCCCGGCTGGGGCCAACCAAGGGATGCTCGAGGCTTGGACATAGCGCCCTTCCGTGTTCAGCACATACAGGTGATATGGATTCTCTGTGCCCAGCACTCTGCTAAGCCCTGATTTTCACCTTCTCTCATTCAGTCTGGTAAGATAGGCATTATGGTTTTTATTTTAGAGAGGGCCAAGCCAGTGCAGTGAATCCAGGTGTTCTGGCCAAGGTGATACAGCTAACAAATGTATGTTTGGGTCTCGATTCAGGGACCCAGTGTCTGTCAGCCTAGTGAACAAGACTGCTTAGCTGCAGACCTGTTCCTAGGACAGTTGTCTAAAAACCTTTTGGTTACAAGCAAAAACAAAGATCAAAAAAGCACTAGAGCTATTTTAAGTTAAAAAGAAAACAGCGGGAGGATAATGGTGAGAGGGAATTGTAGAAACCCAGAGAAATCTCATAGAACACAAGAGAAGTAATTAGTCTCGTGAGGAATGAGGAAGCAGCTCTCTCTTTGTTTCTTTCTGTCTGGGAAATCATGGCCTCTAGCCTCTGCTTCTATACATATGTTTTTGTCATTCTCTATCCTGTATTTATCAAAAAATACAAAAATTAGCTAGGCGCAGTGGTGTGCACCTGTAGTCCCAGATACTTGGGAGACTGAGGCAGTAAAATCACTTGAACCCGGGAGGTGGAGGTTGCAGTGAGCCAAGCTTATGCTACTGCGCCACTCCAGCCTGGGCAACAGAGTGAGACCCTGTCTCAAAAAAAACAAAACAAACAAACAAAAAAACCTCTAAGGAACCTGTCTAGCTCTTTCTATCTCTCAGACCTTTTTCTGGTGTTTGCTTCATTCCTAGGTAGGCCTTTTCCTCATGGTGGTAATAATGGCCACTAGCAGCTCTATATTGGCTTATGTTCTCATGACTTGGCTTCCTCAGTGGAAAGCAAATTTCCCCTTTCCAATAGTTTCAGCTCTGATTGTCTTTGATTGAGTCATAATGCCATCCTGAACCTGTCACTAAGGCCAGGGGACATCATAAGGCCATCCTGAACCTGTCACTAAGGCCAGGGGACATCATAAGGCCATCCTGAACCTGTCACTAAGGCCAGGGGACAGCTGTCTCTGACTGATTAGCCCTTGGTCAGATGGCCATTCCCAAGCTGAGGTGGGTCAGCCACATTGAGTAGGGGAGGGGCAGTTCTCCAAAGGACAAATGGGACGCCATTAACAGGGACTCCAGAACCTATGAAACTGTGGATTGAGATTTGCACCAATAACCTCCAAGGATATGTTAAAGATCACGGTGGAGGGTGAGGAGATGCTTTTCATTCTTGTATTCCGTACACATTACTGACGGTTCTATGTGTACTCAGCACTGCTTGGTTCAGGGGATAAAGTAAGGAATCAGACAGGTCCTTGCTCTCATGGAGCTTAACTTCCAAGGCGCATGCCAAATAAATGTTTCTTGAATACCTACTATGGACAAAACAGTGTTCCAACCCCATTTCTTCCCCTTTGCCCAAATAAAGAGAGATAAAATGCGGCCTTTCACTCAAGAAGTTTAAAATATACCAAGGGAGATAGCATATTAGTAAATAATAACAGCCTTTGGGAGGCTGAGGTGAGAGGATTGCTTGAGCTCAGGAGTTTGAGACCAGCCTGGGCAACAAAGTAAGACCCCATCTCTACAAAAAATAAAAAAATTAGCCAAGGGTGGTAGTGCATGCCTGTGGTCCCAGCTACGTGGTAGGCTGAAGCGGGAGGGTTGCTTGAGCCCAGGAGGTCAAAGCTGATGTTGTGCCATTGCACTCTAGCCTGGGCAACAGAGTGAAACCTTGCCTCAAAAAATAATGGTAAATGCCTGCAGTTATACAAGTGATCTGGGAGAGAGGTCTGGAATGAGGAAGAATAATACTACTGCTAATGGCAATAATAATAAAAGTGGCTGACATCCATTCAGTGCTTACTGGATGCCAGGCACTGTGCTAAGAGCTTTTTTTTTTTAGACGGAGTTTCACTCATGTTACCCAGGGTGGAGTGCAATGGCGCGATCTTGGCTCACCGCAACCTCTGCCTCCTGGGTTCAGGCAATTCTCCTGCCTCAGCCTCCTGAGTAGCTGGGATTACAGGCACGCGCCACCATGCCCAGCTAATTTTTTGTATTTTTAGTAGAGACAGGGTTTCACCATGTTGACCAGGATGGTCTCGATCTCTTGACCTCGTGATCCACCCGCCTCGGCCTCCCAAAGTGCTGGGATTACAGGCTTGAGCCACCGCTCCCGGCCGTGCTAAGAGCTTTCTTAGCAGCATCTCATTTAATCCTAATAGCAACCCTATATGGCCGGGTGCAGTGGCTCACACCTGTAATCCCAACACTTCGGGAAGCCGAGGCAGGTGGATCACGAGGTCAGGAGTTTGAGACCATCCTGGCCCACATGGTGAAACCCCATCTCTACTAAAAATACAAAAATTAGTGGGCATGGTGGTGAGCACCTGTAATCCCAGCTACTCAGGAGGCTGAGGCAGGAGAATCGCTTGAACCCAGGAGGTGGAGGTTGCAGTGAGCCAAGACCGTGCCATTGCACTCTAGCCTGGGTGACTGAGCAAGACTCTGTCTCAAAAAAAAAAAAAGAAAGAAAAACAACCCTATAAGGTAAGTAGCCTATTTTATAGAGTTTGGAAGGGACTGAGAGAAGTGACTTGCTTAAGAGCACACTTAAGCAAGTGTGGGGAGCTGCAGACTCAGTAGTTGAACCTTGGTTTTTCTGGCTTCAGCACCCCTAACTTTTAGCTATTACATAATCCTGGGCCTGGAAAGAAGGGCAGGAGGTGTTGGGCCAGGAAATGTGGACATGTGGTGCATGCTGGGGGCAAGGAGTCAGCAGGACCAGGCTTTGTTCTTCTTGCTCTGCAGAGGGCCTTCTCTGCTTCTCCATACACATGGCAGCAAGTGGCTGTCTCCAGCTTTGAGTCCTGTGCCTAAACCTGACTCTCTGGCACCAACTGCAAACTGGCAGCCCTGTAGGCCAAATATGATGTAAAAAAAAATATTCTTAGCCTGTGGCATTTACAAAAATGAATTAGTGCCCCAAATTCAAAAATTGGGAAATCTCACACAAAAATCTGGAAAATCAGAATATCTGACAAGTCTGGGCCCATATTCCCATGGCAACCATCTGCTACAGCAGAGACGCAGCTGCTACCTTTAGCCGAGGCACACACTTTCCATTTGCCACAATCGCTGCCATTCCTGTTGTCTCTTACTGGGCTGTTTCACTCATGATCATTACTGTTGTGACCCCTGGGAGTGTTTGAACTAGAGTCCCTGTGTCCCAGTTTCAGAGTCCCAGGAGATAGTATTCAGCCCAGTGTGGGTCAGATGGGCACCTCTGGTTCAAAACACTGTGGCAATAGCAGGGCAGGCGTCAGTGAAGTCAGCAAGAGTGTAAGGGCACCTCTTCACCAAGGCCTGTGGGCAAAGATGGGGTCTCAGGAAAGGGAGTCGACATGGGCAGACACTTGAAAAAGAGTTTAGTACAAAGAGAAAAGAAATTGAGGCTGAGAGCCCCCTTATGAGACATGTAATAATAGACCCATGCGGTGGCTCAAGCCTGTTATCCCAGCACTTTGGGAGCCTGAGGTAGGAAGATCAGATCAAAACCAGCCTGGGCAACATGGTGAAACCCCATCTCTACAAAAAATAACAAAAATTAGCCAGGCATAGTGGCATTTGCCTGTAGTCCCAGCTAGTTGGTTTGCTGAGGTGGGAGAATCATCTGGGCTTGGGAAGTCAAGGCTGCAGTGAGCCGTGATCAGCCATTGCACTCCAGCCCGGGTGACCGGAGTGAGACGCTGTCTCAAGAAAAACAAAAAACAGGCCAGGCGCAGTGGCTCACACTAGTAATCCTAGCACTTGGGGAGGCCAAAGTGGGCAATTCTAGACTAGCTTGGCCAGCATGGTGAAACCTCATCTCTACTAAAAATACAAAAATTAGCCAGGCGTGGTGGCGTACATCTGTAATTCAGCTACTCAGGTGGTTGAGGCATGAGAATGGCTTGAACCCAGGAGGCAGAGGTTGCAGTGAGCCGAGATCACACCAGTGTACTCCAGTCTGGGCGACAGAGCAAGACTCTGTCTCAAAAAAAAAAAAGGAAGAAAGAAAAAGAAAACAACCAAAAAATGTATGAATCCAGGCTTCAGATCATGATGAGGCCCTAAGCTGAAGCAGAAACAGTGGAGACAGGCCAGGTGTGGTGGCTCACACCTGTAATCCCAGTACTTTGAAAAACTGAGGCAAGAGGATCACTTGAGCCCAGGAGTTCAAGACTAGCCTGGGCAACATGGTGAAAATCCATCTTTATAAATAATATAAAAATTAGCTGGGAATGGTGGCAAGTACCTGTAGTTCCAGCTACTTGGAGGGCTGAGGTGGGAGGATCATCTGAGCCCAGGAGGTTGAGGCTGCAGTGAGCTGTGATTACGCCACTGCACTCCAGCCTGGGTGACAGAGCAAGACTGTATTTAAAAAAAAAAGAAGAAGAAAAGAAAGGAAAAAAGAAACAGTGGAGACAGAGGGGAGAGGGGAGGTTTATTTATAAGATATTGAGAACACAGTGGTTGGTGGCCTGGGCTGGGCAGAGGCAAGTGAGACATTTGAGCTTCTGGCTTGGGTAACAGGGTAAAAGGTGGTGTCATTCATCAAGATTGGGAACCTAGGAGGAGGAGCAGGTTTGAGGGGAGATAAAGAGTTCGGTTTTGGCCTTGTTGAGCTTGCTGTGCCTGGCAGTGTGCAAGTGGAGCTGCTTGACAAGGCGGGTGGCTCTTTGGGGGAAGATCTGTGGTTTAGATACGATCTGGGAAGTCACCAGCAAAGAAGCAGAAGTTGAAGACACAGGCACAGCTTAAATGTAGAAGGGAGCATGAGGGGTAGGAAGGGAAGAAGGCTAAGAGTAGAACCATGAGAAGTAACATTTAAGGGCTGGAGTGTGGCCAGCCACAAAGGAAGAGAGGAGGAGGAGAACCAGGGGTCTGTGGCCTTGCAGAAGCTCAGGAAGGAGAGTTAAGGAAGAAAGTGGTCAGGGCTGGGCATGGGGGCTCATGCCTATAATCCCACCACTTTGGGAGGCTGAGGTAAGAGGATCACTTGAGGCCAGGAGTTTGAGACCGGCCTGGCAACATAGTGAGACCCCATTTCTATTAAAAAAAAATAAATACAAAAGAAAAGAGTCTGGGCACAGTAACACATGCCTGTAATCCCAACACTTTGGGAGGCTGAGGCAGGCGGATCACTTGAGGGCAGGAGTCTGAGACCAGCCTGGCCAACGTGGTGCAACCTCATCTCTAGTAAAAGTACAAAAATTAGGCAGGCATGGTGGTGCGTGCCTGTAATTCCAGCTATTCAGGAGGCTAAGACAGGAGAATTGCTCGAAACCAGGTGGTGGAGGTTGCAGCGAGCCGAGATCTTGTCACTGTACTGAGCAACAGAGTAAGACCCCCTCTCAAAAGACAAACAGGCCTGGCATGGTGGCTCATGCCTGTAATCCCAGCACTTTGGGAGGCTGAGGCGGGCGAACCACAAGGTCAAGAGCTCAAGACCAGCCTGGCCAATAATGGTGACACCCCGTCTCTACTAAAAATATAAAAATTAGCCGGGCATGGTGGCGCATGCCTGTAGTCCCAGCTACTAAGGAGACTAGGGCAGAAGAATCCCTTGAACCCAGGAGGCGGAGGCTGCAGCGAGCCAAGATCTCGCCACTGCACTCCAGCCTGGGAAACAGAGCAAGACTCTGTCTCAAAAAACAAACAAACAAACCTGTAATCCCTTGGGAGGCCAAGGCGGGTGGATCACAAGTTCAGGAGATAGAAACCGTCCTGGCCAACATGATGAAACCCCATCTCTACTAAAAATACAAAAAAATTAGCTGGGTGTGGTGGCGCACGCCTGCAGTCCCAGCTACTCTGGAGGCTGAGGCAGGAGAATTGCTTGAATCCAGGAGGCAGAGATTGCAGTGAGCTGAGATTGCTTCACTGCACTACAGCCTGGGGGACAGAGCAAGAATTGGTTTCAAAAAAAAAAAAAAAAGAGTAGTCAACAGCTCTGAGGGTTTACAGAAGGCAAGTAGGAAAGGCGTGGGCCGAGCATGGTGGTTCACACCTGTAATCCCAGCACTTTGGGAGGCCGAGGCGGGTGGATCACTTGAAGTCAGGAGTTCAAGACCAGCCTAGTCAACATGGTGAAACCCAGTCTCTACTAAATATACAAAATTTAGTAGGGCATGGTGGTGGGCGCCTGTAATCTCAGCTACTCAGGACGCTGACGCAGGAGAATCACTTGAACCTAGGAGGTAGAGGTTACAGTGAGCTGAGATTGTGCCACTGCGCTCCAGACTGGGCAACAAGATCGTCTCAAAAAAAAAAAAAAAAAAAAAAATTGTATAAAAAAAAGAAAGAAATGCCTGGAAAAAGTCTTTGGATTTGGTGATGAAGAGATCATCAGTGAGTGTGATGAGAGACAGTTCAGTGGCCAGACAGAAGTCAGATGACAGGGACTGAGAAATGAGTGAGCAGGGGAGGAAGGGTTTCACTCTTCTGAGGCCTGGGATTTGGAGGAAAGGAGAGAGTTTGCCCAAAGGCAAAAAGTTTGTGTCAAACAAGACTCCAGGGAAAGGCCTGGCTGCTGTCTAGAGACCTAGGTGTAGCTAAGGCCTTATTTTGGGTTCAGGAGGGCCTGGGAAGATGTTGTCTTGTTTGTGAACCTGAAGTGAAAGCTCACCAGCGGGGCCAACAGAGGGAATTGCCCTGAGAGAGGGCCCCAGCTTTGCAGCTGGGTTTTCCCCACTCTGCATCTAGTTTCCTTGATCCGCTGATTATCTTGGGCTGGTTTTGCTGAATGACTCAGGAGCTTGAGCAAGCTTTGCTACTCAGTTTCACAGCTCTGGGGGAGGGGAAGTTGGATTCCTTTCCGATAGCTGGGAAACAGTCATTAGATACTGAAGGAAGAAGGACAATTGGGCCCCAGCTTGGGGGGGGGGGGTGGTTGGTGAATGCTCTCCAAGCCTTTATTCTTAATAAAAATAACAACATCTAACAGTTATTGAGTGCTTTTACCATTGCCAGGCAATGTTCTAAGGGCCTACCGGCTTTATCTCTGGGGTGGACAACTCGTTATTATCCTTGTTTGACATAAGGAAGTTGAGAGTTGGGTGAAATGACTTGCCTGGGGCATCCAGCCAGTCACTGGAAGAGCTGAGACTTGACTGCCAAAAGCCCATGTCCCTAACCTCTTAGGACCTCTCCAGGTGACACAGCAAGCCCTGTGGGACTAAGGAGGGGCCTCCCAAAAGAAGATCCTAGGCAAATGGCTGGAAAACAAGTCCTTAAAAAGAAGCTTCTCCCCTGCTAGGATTTCTGCTGAGAAGGAAGGGACAAGATCCCCTGAGCTTGTTCTGAGGCTCCTTATCACCTGATATCCCCTTCTGTGACTCCCTTCCCCCACCCCAGCTTAAATAAAGGGCCTATTCACGGCCTCCCAGAGCTGTGTCTGGAACTGGGCCCTGGTAGCAGCCAGTGGTTTGTCCTGTGTCATGCCTCCCTCCTCCCTGCCTGCCTTCCTTCCCTGCCCCTCTCTCTGTGTTCGACACCTGGTATCTCTTTCCCATGTCCCTGAGCCTAGGGCACGTGAGGCCCAGGCAGGCACAGTATCACTTTCTTCCTGAACTGTCCCTGAAGCAGGGACAACTTTGTGTGCCGTCTGCCCCCCATGCTGTTGTCAGTGCACACTTCCAAGGGTTCCTGTGGAATCCGCTCCCGTAAACACCCAAAGAGGAGGAAGTGAGCCAAGCACTAAGCCTGTGATTGCATCAGACTGACGCACTCTCTGCCTTTTCCCCTACCTCGGTCTCCAGGGGAGCCACGTGGGCAGTCCGCTGGGTCAGGCTCAAGCCCTCTCCCCTTCACCCAGCTGAGGGGAAAAGGAGGATGCTGTGGAAGGAACACAGACCTCCAGCTACACCTCCTTGGCCTGCAAGGGAAGTAGCCAACATTTGAAAGCTGAAGAGAAGGCAAAGGTGGGGTGGGCTGAGGAAAGGGTCCAAAAAGGCTGGAAAGTAAAGTTTTTGGAGTGTCAACCAGGCGCCAGGCTCTCTACCTGTAGCACTAATAACAATAGGTTGGGTGCAGTGGCTCACATCTGTAATTCCAGCAGTTGGGGAAGCAGAGGCGAGAGGATGGCTTAAGGCCAGGAGTTTGAGACCAGCCTGGAACGAAAAAAAGAAAGAAATTTAAAGAAATAATAACAACAGGCCAGGCGCGTGGCTTACGCCTGTAATCCCAACACTTTGGGAGGCCGAGGTGGGAGGATCACAAGGTCAGGAGTTCGAGATCAGCCTGGCCAATATGGTGAAACCCTGTCTCTACTAAAAATACAAAAAGTTAGCGGGACGTGGTGGTGTGTACCTGTAATCCCAACTACTCAGGAGGCTGAGACAGGATAATTGCTTGAACCTGGGAGACAGAGGTTGCAGTGAGCAAAGTTCGCACCACTGCACTCTAGCCTGGGTGACAAAGTGAGACTCCACCTCAAAACAAACAAACAAATAAAAACAACAATAAAATCTGACTATGAGGCTCTGGATCAGGAATTACATTTCTGTATTTAAAAGCAGCTACCATGGGGGCCAGGTGTGGTGGCTCATGCCTGTAATCCCAGCACTTTGGGAGGCCGAGGTGGGTGGATCACCTGAGGTCAGGAGTTTGAGACCAGCCTGCCAACATGGTGAGACCAGCCTGCCAACATGGTGAAACCCCATCTCTACTAAAAATACAAAAAATTAGCCAGCGGGGTGGCAAGTGCCTGTAGTCCTAGCTACTCGGGAGGCTGAGGCTGGAGAATTGCTTAAACCTGGGAAGCGGAGGTTGCAGTGAGCCGAGATCGTGCCACTGCACTCCAGCCTGGGCGACAGAGGGAGACTCAGTCTCAAAACAAAACAAAACAAACAACAACAAAAAAGCAGCTACCATTTTATTGTATGCTGGTGCTATGTGGTTTACATACATATATACTCTTTTCTAAGTCTAGAAACACCCTTATGAGTTATGATTATGATTATCCTTTCACAAAGTAAGGAAACTGAGACTCAGAGAGATGAAAGTTCAGAATTCTCCCAGTCACTCAGCTGGGCATTGGAGAGTTAGGGTGTGGTGGATTTAGGTGTGTCTGCTCTTTGCTTCATCATTATGTATTAATTGATGTCATTTTCTCAATAAGAGTAATGCAGTTACTATTAGTTTTGATTTACAGATGGGTAAACTGAGGCTCGGGAAAGTGAACAGACTTGCCTGAGGTCAGAGTACAAGTCGCAATGCGTCTCACCCTGAAGTTTGATGCCCTTATGCTTAGATTTTATGGGCTTGCTTGTAAGAGTCCTTCTCAATGCAGCTGGGCTTCACAGTTTCCTCGGTCCCCAAGAGGTGACAGAAGCAGCACCTGCCCCAGTGAAGTAAATTCTCATCCTGGCTTCTGATCATCTCCTGAGCCAAATTTCCCCCTGTACTGCTGGCTCTCCGGGGGCAGCTCCAGCTCTTCACAGCCATTTCTGGTATTTGCTTGTGCCTGACCCAGAACAGGGGTTGTTTTTGTGTTTGCTTGTTTGTTTTTGAGACAGAATCTCGCCCAGAAGGTGTGCAGGCTGAAAAGCTAAGAGGCTCAGAAGTCCCAGACTTTTGGATGTCATCAATAGTTACAAGTTTTAAAAATGAGGAAGGAGACCCAGATATGGTTGCTAGCTTTTAGTTTGGCTAATAGAACATTAAAACTTTCACCTGGGGGCCGGGCGCAGTGGCTCAAGCCTGTAATCACAGCACTTTGGGAGGCCGAGGCGGGCGGATCACGAGGTCAAGAGATCAAGACCATCCTGGCCAACATGGTGAAACCCCGTCTCTACTAAAAATACAAACATTAGCTGGGCGTGGTGGCGTGCACCTGTAGTCCCAGCTACTCGGGAGGCTGAGGCAGGCGAATTGCTTGAACCCAGGAGGCGGAGGTTGCAGTGAGCCAAGATTGTGCCACTGCACTCCAGCCTGGTGCCTGGCAGCAGACTGAGACTTCCGTCTCAAAAAAAAAAAAAAAAAACTTTCACCTGGCTGGGCATGGTGGCTCATGCCTGTAATCCTAGCACTTTGGGAGGCTGAGGCGGGTGGATCACGAGGTAAGGAGTTTGAGACCAGCCTGGCCAAGATGATTAAACCTGAAAATACAAAAATTAGCCGGGCGCGGTGGCAGGCACCTGTAATCCCAACTACTCGAGAGGCTGAGGCAGACTGGGAGGCAGAGGGACTCCGTCTCAAAAAACACCACAAAATCTCACCCTGGCTGTAGTGCAGTGGCGTAATTATAGTGATCATAGCTCACCACAACCTCCACCTTTCAGGTTCAAGCGAGTCTCATGCCTCAGCCTCCCAAGTAGCTGGAATTACAGGCATGTACCACCACACCCGGCTAATTTTTGTATTTTTAGTAGAGACAGGGTTTCACCATGTTGGCCAGGCTGGTCTCAAACTCCTGGCCTCAAAGGATCCATCTGCCTTGGCCTCCCAAAGTGGGGAGATTACAGACATGAGCCACCAGCCTCCAGGGGTTGTTTGAACGAAAAAAAAAAAGGGGGGGTATTCCTTGAGGAGCTGAGATTTGAACCTAGGTCTGCTGGGCTCCACCTGAGCCGTTTCTACTTCCTCCACCTGCTGTTGGTCTCCCTCCCCTAGAGATGCCTAGGTGTGCAGGCTGAAAAGCTGGGCAAGGTAGCAGGCAAGCTGATTTAGAATCCTTCCCCTCCCCTCCTCTTTCCTTTTCCAGAAGCCAAGGAGAAATATGAAAACTCAAATGTGCCCTGAACCAGTCTCAACCCTGAAGTTAAGGAATGCAAAAGGTGAGGAGTCACCATGGTAACCACAGTGCCAGGTGTGTTGGTGAATACTTGGTTTCTGCAGCATTGGCAGGCAAGGCCTGCCCAGTGCCTGTCTGAGGGTTTGTGCTATTTGGCTACAGGGGAGAAGCATTTCATTCATTTCTCTTAATGGGACATTATGGGAGACTTTTGCTTTTCATTGCCTCCATTTTCTTATAAGTGGAAGGGGAGGGAAAAAAAAAAAAACATTTTCCTTCCCTTCCCACTCATTCAGAGAAATGCCCGAAAAATACCAGCATTCCCATCAGAGTCTCTGCTGCCGCTGGTCATGAAACCCCATCATCACTTAAATTGCTCTATTTTAAAGGTTTGTGAAAACTGCACCAAATTGATTTTTCCCATATCACTTCTATCTGTTATTTCTGTGGTCTCTCTTCTTCATTGCTACATTTCCCTGGAGCGGGGGAGCAAATCTATATGGAAACTTGAGGTACTCTTATGTGGTTTGGGAACCAAAAAATAAAAGTGTTTTAGAGGCTATCAGAGTGTTGTCTTTCTGTTACTTACTCATAGACTTATGTATTTATTTTTACCCTAGGTCTGTTGAAAAGGATTTGGCTCACAGATTCTGAACTTAATTTAGCTTCAGGTCTTAATCACCATTGAGCAGAGAATTTTATAATCACAGGGATGGAAAGAGTCTTAGATGTCATCTGGCTCAGAAATCCCCAGACTTTTGGATGTCATCAACAGTTAAAAGTTTTAAAAATGAGGAAGGAGACCGAGATATGGTTGCTAGCTTTCAGTTTGGCTAAATAAGAACATTAAAAAAACAACTATCATATACTGCCACCACTGCTTCACAAAAGAAAGCACATTTTAATATGAAAAAAGGTAGGAAGGAATGGAATATCTTCTTAGAATTAAAGACTGTTCCTTAAACAATACATTTAATAAATAATTCACTCTTTTATACATTTTTTTTTTCCTTTTTCCACATGCTAGCACCAGTCTGAGAGTAGATGTTTAAGAACCATCGATCTTGTTTACTATCCTTGCCACTATTTCTTGGAGATGGTATCTTGGTCTCTGCTTGGATACCTTTTATAGCTGGGGCACTCACTACCTTCCTTCTTTGGATAATTCAAGCTGTTGCTTCTTTCTCGTAGCCCTCTCCTTTCCTTTCCTTCTTCAGGACGGTTAGATGTCCCTTTTATGTACTCCCTTATTTCCCTTGCAGTTACTACTTTCTTTTAATTAATTAATTAGTTAATTAATTTATTTATTTCAGAGATGGAGTCTTGCCCTGTCACCCAGGCTGGAGTACAGTGGTACAATCATAGCTCATTGCAGTCTCCATCTCCTGGACTCAAGCAATCCTCCCACCTCCACTTCCTAAGCAGCTGAGACCAAGGTGTGAGCCACAGCACTTGGCTAGTTAGTTAGCATTCTTGTAGTACTCATCTCATGATGTTATAATGGCTGGCTGAGACATCCATCAGTTTCTAGACTGTCATCTTCTTGAGGGCAGGGTCTATGTCTCTTCACTGTTGGATCCTCAGACCTATTATGTTGCAGAAGCTCATCAGTTGTTGACTGAAGGAATGAGCTATTCTCTGGATTAATGATATCATGAAACAATGGTAACAATGGCCATGAAATTGATAATTGTTTCTTGTGTGCTATATACTAAGCATTTTATGCAAATTTGATCAGGAACAGGCTTTTATGTCAGGACATTTGGAATAAGATGAAAATTATAGTTGATGAAGCATATTGTTTTAAAAGGAAGTTTCTCTGGTAATTTATCCTACAGAATTCCCCTAAAAGTGCTCCAAGATGTATCAAGATATATATGCAAAAATGTCTGCCGCAGTACTGCTTCTAATAGCAAAAAGTTGGAAACAACCTAAATATTTACCAATAGGGAATCTGTGAAATAAATTATAGTTCAGTTGGCTGGGCACAGTGCTCACACCTGTAATCCCAGCACTTTGGGAGGCTGAGGTGGGCGGATCACGAGGTCAGGAGTTTGAGACCAGCCTTGCCAACATGGTGAAACCCTGTCTCTACTAAAAATACAAAAATTAGCCGGGCGTGGTGGCACGCACCTGTATTCCCACCTACTCGGGAGGCTGAGGCAGGAGAATTGCTTGAACTCAGGAGGCAGAGGTTGCAGTGAGCTGAGATTGAGCCATTGCACTCCAGCCTGGGTGACAGAGCAAGATTCCCTCTTGGAAAAAAAAATATATATATAGTTCAGTCATACTGTGTAAGTAGCCTTTGAAAAAAACAAGGTAGATCTAAATGTACTGACATGGAAAACTGTCCAAGATATATTATTAAAGGAAATAATTCTATTTCTGTTAAAAACACATACATATAAACACACAGAAAAATATGAATGTACAGAAAAAAATCAGGAAGGGCAATATAATCCAAATTGTTAATAGTGTTTCTTTTTCTGGGTAGCATTGCAGGAGACTTTTGATTTATTAAGCATCCATCTCTGTAATTTAAAAAATGTGTATGAAGCATGTCTTTTTAGCAGCCTTATTAAAGTATAATTAAAATATCATAAAATGCATATATCATTTTTAAAGTAGTGGGGACAGATTTTATTTATTTATTTATTCATTAATTCCTTCATTTATTTAAGACAGAGTCTTGCTCTGTTGCCTAGGCTAGAATGCAGTGGCGTGACCTTGGCTCACTGCAACCTCCAGGTTCAAGCAATTCTCGTGCCTCAGCCTTCCAAGAGGCTGGGATTATAGGCATGCACCACAATGTCCGGCTGATTTTTGTATTTTTAGTAGAGACGGGGTTTTGCCATGTTGGCCAGGCTGGTCTCCAACTCCTGGCCTCAAGCAATCTGCCCACCCCGGTCGCCCAAGGTGCTAGGATTACAGGCATGAGCCACCACGCTCAGCCAGGGTCAGATTTTTAAAAACACAAATAGGCTGGGTGCTATGGCTCATGCCTGTAATCCCAACACTTTGGGAGGCCAAGGTGGGTGGATCACCTGAGGTCAGGAGTTCAAGACCAGCCTGGCCATTATGGTGAAACCCCATCTTTAAAAAAAACAAAACAAAAGCACAAATAGAAGAAAAGATTTCTTTTTTTTTCTTTTTTTGAGTTGGAGTCTCACTCTGTTGCCCAGGCTGGAGTGCAGTGTTGCAATCTTGGCTCATTGCAACATCCACCTCCCAGGTTCAAGTGATTCTCCTGCCTCAGCCTCCAGAATAGCTGGGACTACAGGTACATACCACCACACTTGGCTAATTTTTTAATTTTTAATAGAGATGGGGTTTCACTATGTCAGCCAAGCTGATATTGAACTTCTGACCTCAGGTGATCCGCCTGCCTCGGCCTTCCAGAGTGCTGGGATTACAGGCATGAGCCACCACACCTGGCCTTTTTTCTTTTTCTGAGACTCCGTCTCTGTCACCCAGGCTGGAGTGCAGTGGCACTATCTCAGCTCACTGAAACCTCTGCCTCCCTGGTTTAAGCAATTCTCTGCCTCAGCCTCCCTAGTAGCTGGGATTACAGGCGCCTGCCAGCATGACCAGCTCATTTTTGTATTTTTAGTAGAGATAGGGTTTCACCATCTTGGCCAGGCTGTTCTTGAACTCCTGACTTCATGATCCACCTGCCTCAGCCTCCCAAAGTGCTGGAATTACAGGCGTG
>NW_016107366.1:9486684-9508677 GCF_001604975.1 Cebus imitator | reverse complement strand
AAAAAAAAGAATTACAGGCATGACCCACCATGCCTGGCCAGAAGGAAAGGTTTCTATGCAAGCACAGTGGCTCATACCTGTAATCCCAGCACTTTGAGAGGCTGAGGAGGATCACCTGAGCCCAGGAGTTCAAGAAGGAAAGGTTTCTGACATTGAGGCTAATCTCACCTTTTGTCCCTTTGCCTGCCCTTCTGTTTCCTTCCCCATAATGGTTTTCCCCTAGCCCCTTCTCAGACCCTCAATATCTCTGAGTGGTCTAAAAACTCTTTTTCTTTATATGTGCCTATAAAAGGAGGGGTTCCACTAGATGACTTCTAAGGTCTTTTCAGATACTAACTGGGGTGAGTTGATAGTCCTGGTCTGTCTCCTACTAAAACTCGTTCTTAAGAAGGATTGGGAATCCACTGGGCTTAAAATAAATACATAAATAAAAGGAAGGATCTGGTAATTTTTTTTTGTACTATTAGTAGAGATGAGGTTTCACCACATTGGCCAGACTGGTTGGTCTCAAACTCCTGACCTCTGGTGATCCGCCCGTCTCAGCCTCCCAAAGTGCTGGGATTACAGGCGTAACCCACCACGCCCAGCCATGACCTGGTAATGTCATTCTTATTACATGAAAATAGTTGATGAGGCCCAGTTTATTTTTCTCTTGTGATGTTTGCATTTTAACAAAAGACGAACTATCATTTTTGGCTTCAAACCAAGAAGGAAACCTCCAACTGTGCAGTTTCTACACATATAGGGGGAAGGGATATGTGTGAGCGGGCAGGACAACCTTTTTGGCATCGTTGAAAACACAGTAGCAGATAAGTTAGGATCATTGATGTGGAGACGGGTACTCGAGGTTGTCACTAGGTAAAATGGCACCCACTATGGGTGGGAAAGTCAAGATTCTGGCCATAGCACTTGGCAGAATTAAGAAAACTGTGCCAGGCGCTGTGGCATGTGCCTGTAGTCCCAGCTATTCGGGAGGCTGAGGTGCGAGGATCGCTTCCAGACCCTGTCTCTAAAAAAAATTAAAAAGAAAGAAAGCTGTGCACCATTGGGGAAGGAGTCCTCTCACTTTCACATGTGACCTTGATTGCCCTGTTTAAGCTAGTACTTTGAAGTTTCAGTGTGTAGAAACATTATCACTGGTCAGATAGCATATATTAAACATTTATACAGGCGCAGATAATATAAGTCACTCGGAAAGAGGTTGACATAATGAAAAGAGTTCACACTGTTAGAACAACATCCAGAATGTGGTAGATTGTAACCACATTCTTATTAGGACAGGCAGACACACAGTGGTTGAGGAAGTGGGGCCCTGGAAAAATATTTGCTGGGTTCAAATCCTCCTGGCTCTATCATATACTACCAGTTGGGTGTTGGGTGACCTTGGTCAAATGGTTTCACTGTTGTTTATCTCAGTTTCTCCATGAAATGGGGATAACAGAGTAATAATAGGAATAGTAATGTAAAATGGAGATAACAAGAATTCCCACCCTTTAGGATTATGAAAGTTAAATTAGTTAATACATATCAAGTGCTTAGAATAGTGCCTGGCACATAGTAAATGCTCAATAAATGTCAGCTGTGAACATCATTACCTCCTAATCCCTTTGTTGTGTAGGAAGACTTGTTGCTTCACTTCCAACAGCTCTAGTTTCAGTTATTAATAAATCCTTTTTATTGTCCAACTGCCAAATGGGGAAACTGAGTCACGGGGTATCAGGAAATGCTGTGAATGGAAGCCAGAAGGCAGGGCAGCGCCAGACACTCAAGTGCAGTAGGCCCTCCGTATTCCTGAATTCAACCAACCAGAGATCAAAAATATTCAGGAAAAAAAAGCATCTGCACTAAACATGTACATTTTTCTTGTCATTATTTCCTAAACAATACAACAACTACATAGCATTTACACTGTATTATGTATAAGTAATCTAGAGATGATTTAAAGTATATGAGAGCATATGTTTAGGTTATATGCAAATATATACCATTTTATATATATTTTTTAGTTTTTTTTTTTTTTTTTTTTGAGTCGGAGTTTCACTCATGTTACCCAGGCTGGAGTGCAATGGCACAATCTCGGCTCACCGCAACCTCCGCCTCCTGGGTTCAGGCAATTCTTCTGCCTCAGCCTCCTGAGTAGCTGGGATTACAGGCACGCACCACCATGCCCAGCTAATTTTTGTATTTTTAGTAGAGACGGGGTTTCACCATGTTGACCAGGATGGTCTCGATCTCTTGACCTCGTGATCCACCCGCCTCGGCCTCCCAAAGTGCTGGGATTACAGGCTTGAGCCACCGCGCCCGGCTATATTTTTTAGTTTTTAGACAGAGTCTAGCTCTGTCGCCCAGGCTGGAGTGCAGTGGTGTGATCTCTGCTCACTGCAACCTCCGCCTCCTGGGTTCAAGGGAAGATTCTAGTGCCTCAGCCTCCCAAGTAGCTGGGATTACAGGTGCCCGTCACCATGCCTGGCTAATTTTGGTATTATTATTATTTTTTTAGTAGACACTGGGGTTTCATCATGTTGGCCAGGCTAGTCTCCAACTCCTGACCTCAAGTGATCCTCCCGCCTCAGACCCCAAAGTGCTGGAATTACAGACGTGAGCCACCGCGCCAGGCCCATTTTATAACAGGGACTTGGGCATCCGCAGACTTTGGAATCCGCAGGGGTCTTGAAACCAACCAATCCTCCACGGATAGGGAACGACGTAGGGTCCCCCGGCTGATGCTCAGTGCTGCCCAGAGCAGCTCCCTGTCCCGGGCAGGCTTCAGTTGCCCCATGTGAAAGATGAACTAAGGAGGCTGAGCCAAGTTTCTCAACTTTTCCCTCTCCCTGGTTGCCAGTTCCCGAAGTCGTTTTCTTCTCTGACCGAAATCCAGTCCCACTTGACGACCGTGGAGCTGGGGATCCTGTCTGTGGATCCGCCCAGGGAAGGATCCCGCAGAGGCCGCCGCATTCCCATCTACTCAGGCCCCAGCCGAAGCTTTCCAGGCATCGGGACTGCTAGCCCTCCGCCCGCGGACCCACGCGGACCTTCTCCCGGAATTCACGGCCCCCACTCTCTCCCCTCCCCTAAAAGCGGACACAGTGGAAGCTCTAGTGCCCGGGGAGGCCGAAGAGAGCGAACAGCAGAGGCTCAGGGTACAAGTCTGGGGCTTCCTGCAGTAGCGGAAAGGCCAGGGGCGGGGGATTCCTGCAAACAGCTGGAGCCGGGGCCCTGCCCCCTCCGCCCCGCCCCAGTAAGAGAGGGCTGTAAAATTCCGGAAGAGAGATTAGAGGCAGGGGATGGGTGGGGCGGTGAATAGTACATTCCTCCCTCCCCTTGCCTCCTCCTACCCGATTATCACTGCGGGAGGGTTGAGTCGTCTCTCGACCTTCTCAAGGCCGGTGCACTGGCAGCTTCCAGACAGGGGGCTTGAAACCTCCCACGCTCTTCTGAGCTTTGTGGGGCCTGGATTGCTTATTTCACAGCTCGTGACCCCATCTGGTTTCGGGCTTGGAAATTTTGGTTGCTCCTTGCAACTGGGTCTTTTCCGTAAGAGTGCTTCACAGGCCTGTCTGCATTTGTTAGTAGTTCCTATGTATTGAGAGAACTTTGCAATGGAGGCATACTTAGTGTTAGAGGGAGGGAATCTGAAGGCTTAGAGAGGCAGTGAAACCTCAAGGCCACACAACGGCAGAGCCAGGAATCAACTCAGCTATTGGTTCCACACATTTCCCACCACATCCTGCGGCTTCCTTTGCTTCAGGTGAAAGGCAAGACTTATTTGTTAGGGGTAGGGAAGCAACATTTATGGACCACCTCTCACCGTGCCAGCTACTTTAAATATATTGTCTTTAATCACTTAATTTGTCACAACACCTCAAGACAGATGTGATCACCATGCCTATATTACAGATGAGGAAAACTTGAGAGGTGAGGCGTTTAAGGGGCAGAGCTGGGATTCCTGTACAGTCATATAGCAAGGCCTGTGCTCTTTCTAAAACTGCAGTTAAGGTCTGCATAGTGCTTGACAGCTTACAAAACAAAGAACGTTCAAGCTCTTTATTTTAGAGTTATCATCTTATTTCGTAGATGAAGAGAAAGGTTCATTGGTGAAGTTATAACCTCTGTCCAACATCGCAAAGCTAATGGTAAGTTGCAGAATCTGTAATTTTGAAATAAACTGCAGAGCTGGTGGTATCGAAGCTCATTCCATTTATTCATTGCACAGTGCCAAGTACCAACCTAATAATAGTACTAGCTAACATTTATTGATACTTAACATGTGTTCAGTACATGAGTTAAGCACACTAACTCCTTTGTTCCTCAAAAATCCTTTTTTTTTTTTTGATGTTTAGCTTTCCATTTTACAGATGGGAAAATAGAGACTCAGGTAGATGAAATAACTCCCCAAGTCTACACGACAACTAAATGGCAATGCAAAGATGCCAGATGAAGTAGTGTAGAATCCCAGGGTGGGAACCAGTCACCTGTTCCCAGCCTCTGTCTAAATCACTTTTCTGAGAGCTTCAGTTTCTTTTTTTTTGTTTGTTTGAGACAGACTTTGGCTCTTGTTACCTAGGCTGGAGTGCAATGGCGCGATCTCGACTCACCGCAACCTCCGCCTCCTGGGTTCAGGCAATTCTCCTGCCTCAGCCTCCTGAGTAGCTGGGATTACAGGCACACGCCACCATGCCCAGCTGATTTTTTGTATTTTTTTTTTTTTGTAGAGACGGGGTTTCACCATGTTGACCAGGATGGTCTCGATCTCTTGACCTCATGATCCACCCGCCTTGGCCTCCCAAAGTGCTGGGATTACAGGCGTGAGCCACCGCGCCAGCGAGAGCTTCAGTTTCTTTGCCACACAACCATTACTTGTTTTTCTAACCCCTGTGTGTGGTGGGGCCACATAGCTCCTGCTCTCAAGGAGCTAATGCTCTGTAAAATCAGCCAAGAGTACTGCCAGCTTGCCCCACAGGAGCACTGGGAAGATTAATCAGCGAATGGCACTTGGAATGCTTCAGCCAAAGCACTGGATAAACTCGGGGCACTTATGTGTGAAACTCACTGCCAGGGGTAGTTCCTGCTGTAATAAGGCACTTGCAGCCCAGTTCCTGATCTGTTTGAGGTGTGGAGGGAGTAAAACCAGTCATAGCCTTCCGCAGGAGGCCATTTGGATGTTAGGAGTTAGAGCATCTCTCCACTGTCCTGGGGGCAAGGGAAAGTGGCAGTGGTGTCATGGTCTAGGACCTTTCCCTCTGAGAGGCAGATTTCTTTTCAGCATTTTGCAAGGGTTTCCAGCTTACTCTGAGGACACCAATTATTGACTGAAGTCAGAAATAAATAACATGATTATTTGGGCTTCAGAGGCAGACAAACCTGGGTTGAATCCTGTTTCTGTCATTTCGTCTCACTGAGCCTCTGTTCCCTTTCTTAATGGGGGGTAACAATACCTTCCTAATAGGGTCATTTTGAAGCATTAAACTTGATATATTTCATTTTATGATTTATTTATTTATTAATTTTTGAGATGGAGTTTTGCTCTTGTTGCCCAGGCTAGAGTGCAATGGGGCAATCTTGGCTCACTGCAACCTCTACCTCCTGGGTTCAAGTGATTCTCCTGCCTCAGCCTCTTGAGTACCTGGGATTATAGACACCTGCCACACTGGGCTAATTTTTGTATTTTTAGTAGAGATGGGGATTTCACTATGTTGGCCAGGCTGGTCTTGAACTTGTGACCTCAGGTGATCCAACCTCCTTGGCCTCCCAAAGTGCTGGGATTACAGGCTTGATACTGTACTGGGCCTTGATAACATATTTTAAAACATTTCAATCAGGACTTGGAAAAGAGTAGATGCTTAATAAAAGATAACTATGGCTGGGTGTGGTGGTTCAAGCTTATAACCCTAACATTTTGGGAGGCCAAGGTAGGAAGATTGCTTGAGGCCAGGAGTTCAGGACCAGCCTGGGCAACATGGCAAAACCTCCATCTCTACAAAAATAAAAAAACATGCTGGGCGCAGTGGCTCACACCTGTAATCTCAGCACTTTAGGAGGCTGAGGCAGGGGGACCACAAGGTCAGGAGTTCGAGACCAGCCTGACCAACATGGTGAAACCCTGTCTCTACTAAAAATACAAAAATTAGCTGGGTGTGGTGGCGTGCGCTTGTAATCTCAGCTACTTAGGAGGCTGAGGCAGGAGAATCACTTGAACCTGGAAGGTGGAGGTTGCAGCCTGGGCAACAGAAGGAGACTCTGTCTCAAAAAAAAAAAAAAAAGTAAATAAAATACATAAAAATAAATGAATAAACAATTAGCTGGGCATGGTGGCATGGGCCTGTGGTCCCACCTACTTGGGAGGCTGAAGCAGGAGGATTGCTTAAGCCCAAGAGGTTGAGGCTGCAGTAAGCCGTGTTTACCCTACTGCATTCTCTCCTGGGTGACAAACTGAGACCATGTCTCAAAAAAAAAAAACCAAAAAAACCAAAAGGTAACTGTTATTGGAGGCTTATTTATTTATTTATTTTTTGAGACAGAGTCTTGCTCTGTCTCCCAGGCTGGAGTGCAGTGGTTCGATCTTGGCTCACTGCAACCTCCGCCTTCCGGGTTCAAGTGATTCTCCTGCCTCAGCCTCCCAAGTAGCTGGGACTACAGGTGTGTGCCACCATGCCCTGCTGATTTGTTTTTTTTTTTTTTTTTNTTTTCAGTAGAGACGGGATGTTTTGCCATGTTAGCCAGGATGGTCTTGATCTCCTGACCTTGTGATCCACCTGCCTTGGCCTGCCAAAGTGCTGGGATTACAGGCCTGGAGCCATTATTTTAAACCTTATGTTTTTAATGTTGTTATTACATTACTTTATTTCAGGGCTAGAGCAGAGCTAGGTGGAGGGAAGTGTCATTCACTTGCTCAAACAATCTACGAGATTAAAACAAACAAAGAAACAATCTGCTAGGTTGCCCACAAAAGATCCATTTAAGCAGAGGAGAATCTGAAAATAGGCAATTACAATATCGTGTTAAGTGCTATGGTAGAGGATTGCATAAGGTGTTTTGCAATTTTATCAGAAGAATCAATAATCCATAGACACAGCAAAAGTTTTGCACAGGAGGTAGCTTTTTGTTTCAAATCAGTCAGTGTTTCCAGGAAGTAGAAAATGCTGCTTGCTAGAGGCAGGCAGAACGCAAGTGATAGCTCAGAGGGTGTTCCTCACGCAAGGACGTTGCTACTGATCTGCAGCCCCTCTTGCTCCTCAAGGCCTCTCACCTCCCACACAGCTCTGCCAGCCAGCCTTGCCCCAGAATACCCTCTGCTGGGCCACCTGATGGTGCTGAACATCCTGGATTCTGTGCTGTGGCTTGATGCAGCTGAGTCATAAGACCTTTCTTTTTTCTGTTAAGCTCTAATGGAAGCCTTCTGGTCAGAAGCAATGCCCCAAGTCTACCTTGCAGGGAAGGTCTAATGATGACAGACCACTGCTTCTCCCTGCAGGGCTGGATGAACTTGGATGTGGTGGTGAGATGGGGGAGAAGCACCCAAAGGACAGCTTCATTTCTTTCTAGATAGGTGCCAATTCTGGGCAGGCAAGACTTCCCAGGGGTGGACAGAAAGAGCAGACTCTCCCCAACCCACAACTCGCAGGAGGAGACGGGGAGCATCCCCCTTCCTATCAAGCCGGCCTCCAATGCTGTGCTTTGCCTGCCATCTGGCCGTGGCCCAAACCAGCCTCCCAGCTCACTGGTGACCACATTTTCCAAACCAAAACTCAGGACACATGATCTGGCAAAGAATTTCTGGCTAGCTTCCAAATGCAAGAGGCAAAAATCTTTCCATTTGAGAATCTCTACTATAATCTGGGTCGTTAAAGGTGACCTTAGGTTGAAAACCTTGAAATTCAGGGTCTCCTCTTTCTGAAGCATTTTTTCTTTTCTATCTTTCTTTTTTTCCATTTGAGATGGAATCTTGCTCTGTCGCCCAGGCTGGAGTGCAGTGGCCTGATCTTGGCTCATTGCAACCTCTGCCTCCCGGGTTCAAGCGATTTTCCTGTCTCAGCCTCCTGAGTAGCTGGAATTACAGGCGTGCGCCCGCCACTCTCGGCTAATTTTTGTATTTTTAGTAGAGACATGGTTTCACCATGTTGGTCATACTGGTCTTAAACTCTGACCTTGTGATCTGCCCGCCTCGGCCTCCCAAAGTGCTGGGATTACAGGTGTGAGCCACCACTCCCGGCCTTTCTCAAGCGTTTTCATGTCGACCCTGAAAGAGCTCATGAGGTAGCTGATTATTTCCATTCAATAGTTGATAATACTTGGAGAGAGGGAATCACTTGTCCGCGATCCTGTATCCTGAAAGTCTTAATTTTGGCTTGTCAGGGACCGTTCTTAGGTTGTGTGTGTGTCTTGTGGGCAGAGTAGGGGGTGGCGTAGAAATATCCTTCGCGAAAATGCACACGCCATTTATTTGGGGCCTCCAGGAAGAGCAGCCAAGAACTGAGCTGCCCAGGTTCCTACTTCTGAGCTGGAAATCCCCAAGCACAGTACTCGGTGGCCGCCCCGTCCCATCAGGATCTGGCCCCAGGCCCGAAGCCCTGGGAGCGGGAAAGAGCCCTTCGACCTTGTGGGTCACACCTCGGCTTCTGGCCCTGGACCCAGCCCAGGTGCGGATGGGCGGGGCGCAGCGTGGGCGAGCGACTCCCCGGGCCACGTTCTGCCCTCCGTAGCCGGGAGTGCTGAGCGGAACGAACCACAAGGAGGAGGAGCGGGGGAGGTGCCCAGGGCAGTGGGTCAGCGCCCCGAGGGCAGATGGGCGGGTCCAACCGCCCGCGAGCCGGAGGGCCAGCCAGTCAACAAGCGCGGAGGGCGGGCCGGCGGCCCCGCGCGCCGCGCCCCGCAGCGCCCCCTGAGGGGCGGTGGCGGGAGCTGGTTCCGGCTGCGCGCGCAGCGTTGGTGGCGGCGGCGGCGCTATCGGCCGGGCTGTAACCGTCGTCCGTCCAGGAGCGGCTGGAGCGGCAGCGGCGGCCGGGCACGGCGCGAGGCGACGCCACAGGGCAGCGGTGGCAGCGGGGGCAGCGGGGGCAGCGGCGGCAGCAGGAGACGCAGCGGCGGCCGCAGCAGCAGCAGCAAGACGGACTCGTGGAGACGCGCCGCCGCCGCCGCCGGGCCGGGCCGGGTGTCGCGCGCCGAGGCTGGGGGGGAGTCGTCGCCGCCGCCGCCACCGCTACCGCCGCCGCCGCCGCCGCCGAGGTGACTGAGGAGAGAGGCGCCTCCTCGCTCCCGCCGCCGCCGGACTTCAATGCCCAGTCCCCAGCTCGCCAGCGTGAGTGCGCCCCTCCCGGGCGGCCCCTGCGCCGGCGCCCGGGGCCTCGGGGAAGGGGAGGGCGGGAGGCGCCGCAGCCATTAGTGCAGGCCCGAGACACGTCCCCGGAAGGAGGGCCGAGCCGGGCCGGGGCGGGGGAGCGAGGGTGAGTGAGCGAGGGGCGGGTGTGGAAGAGGGAGAGAGCTGTGCGAGCGTGGGGGAGAGAGTGAGTTGGTGAAGGGAGGGTGTGTGTGGAGGACAGGGCTGAGTGTCCGTACGAGGCTGTGGGGGGAGTAGTGGGAGCGCGGGGCGGGAGAGAGGGTCGGGGGCCAGTGTCGATGTTGGGGGAGTGTGGGTGAGGGCAGGGGAGGGTATGGGTGTGCGGGGAGCGTGTGGGTTTGAGGGGTGGGAGTAGAATGAGTGTGAGTAAGTGGGGGAGGCGAGAGTTGAGAGAGTGGTAGAGAGCAGGAGTGTGGGGGGAGAACGTGCGTGGCAGCGGCAGGAGTGTGGCAGGGTGTGCCCGCGTGTGTCCAGTGTGTTGAGCAGGCATTCTGGAGGACCTTCCCCTTGGTCTTTGTGTGTGGCGATAGTGAACCCTGGTGTGTTGGGTTAGGGAGTTCTTTCCAGGAGCATCTTGTCCCTGGGTCCTTAGGTTCAAGTATGAGGAAACGGGGTATAAGTCTCTTACCGCGGCACTATGATCTTCTGGCTTTGGGATTTTCATTTTTCCCCCAGAAAGGATGTGATGTGGTTTTTTGTTGTTTCTATAAATTTTTTTCTCCCAAGTTTCATGACTTCAAAGTAAATTTCCAAGTTTGTCAAGAATGCTATCCCATCCTAGTCTGGGGGACCTGAGAGCTGATGAAGAAGTTTGTTTGTTGCCCAAGATCCTACACTCTTGCCTGTAAAGTGTTCAGAAGCATAAACTTTTGTAAAGTACTGCTAGTTTTTCAGGTGAACAGTATTTTATTGTTAGGTAAATTGAACTGTAGGCTAGTTTATTATTTTCTGGAATTTGTCAAGAAATTTGCGATGACTAACAGTTCTAGCATCACTGTAGGCATTAAGCCAACGCTTGTCTGTCTGGAGTCACCAAACTACAACCACTGCTGAGTTGGAATATGGTACTTGCTCTCATGCTCTGTAATGGAGAGTAGTTTCAGAGGGAAGTGAGTGGTTATGCCTTGCTGAGTGTGCAAAAGGAAATTAAGGATGCAGAATGACACATTATCAGGTCTTCAGAATCACTTGCCAGCACACTATTGTATTGGTGAAGATGGTGAGAAATTGTTTGCTGGTATTCTGGTCTTGACATTTTTAAGTTTCATAGTGAATGGACTAATTACTGTCATGGACTTTTCCCATTCTTGTGTTGTAAAAGTTGAGATTCTTCATGAAGAGTATTACCTTGATAGGGATTTTACACTTGGATATAATCTTTTTTTTTTTTTTTTTTTTTGAGACAGAGTCTCGCTCTGTCACCAGGCTGGAGTGCAGTGGCACGACCTCGACTCATTGCATTGTCTGCCTCCCGGTTTCAAGCAATTCTCCTGCCTCAGCCTCCCGAGTAGCTGGGGCTACAGGTGGGCACCACCGTGCCCAGCTATTTTGTATTTTTAGTAGAGACAGAGTTTCACCATGTTGGCCAGGATGGTTTCCGTCTCTTGACTTCTGGATCTGCCTGCCTCTGCCTTCTAAAGTGCTGGGATTACAGGCATGAGCCACTGCGCCCAGCCCACTTTGATATAATCTTAAAAATTATGTTAATTAAAAAATAATGTCTCTTAGCTGGGCGCGGTGGCTCACGCCTTTAATCCCAGCACTTTAGGAGGCTGACATGGGTGGATCACTTAAAGACCAGTCTGGCCAACACAGTGAAACCCCATCTCTACTAAAAATACAAAAAATTAGCTGGGTGTGGTGGCAGGCACCTGTAGTCCCAGCTACTGAGGAGGCTGAGGCAGGAGAATCACGTGAACCAGGGAGGTGGAGGTTGCAGTGAGCACTCCAGCCCAGGCAACAGGGCAAGACCCAGTCTTAAAAAAAAAAAAAAAAAGATGTCTCTTAGAAGTTGGTAGGTTTTCAATATAAGCAAAGAATAGTGTGGTCCTTTTTTTTTTCTCTCTTGGGAGATGGAGTCTCGCTGTGTCTGTTGCCTAGGCTTCCCAGGTTCGAGTGATCCTCCTGCCTCAGCCTCTCAAGTAGCTGAGAATACAAGTGTGTACCACCACACCCGGCTAATTTTTGTATTTTTAGTAGAGATGGGGTTTCACCATGTTGGCCAGGCTGGTCTCGAACTCCTGACCTCCAATGATCCACCTGGCTTGGCCTCTCAAAGTGTTGGGATTACAGGCATGAGGGTGGTCCTTTTGACAGTGAACATAACAGAATTACAGGCAAAATTATTGATGTGTAAATTAAAAGTCAGAAATTATGTTTTTTGGCTGGGTGAGGTGGCTCCTGCCTGTAATCCTAGCACTTTGGGAGGCTGAGGCAGGAGGATCGCTTTGAGCCTAGGAGATCAAGACCAGCCTGGACAACATGGTGAAACGTTTCTACAAAAAATTAAAAATTAGCCAGGTGAGGTTCTGTGTGCCTGTTGTTCACACTACCCTGGAGGAGGCTGAGGTGAGAGGATTGTGTGAGCCCAGGAAGTGAAGGCTGCAGTGAGCCAGTGAGACCCTCTCTGAAAAAAATAAGAAATATTAAATAGTATTGTTACTATTTAGCGAGGGAAGGGATTAATTAGTATTAATTGCCCACGGTGCTGCAGGTGCTTTTTATACTCATTTAATTCTCACAACTACAGAAAATGTGGTAGGTGTCTTCATTTGCATGCATTTGGCTTACTTGAATCACTTCTGTTTGCCAGGCACTAGGGATACAGTGATGAGCTCCCATGGGTTTACAGTGGTGAGATGAAGAGACACAGAAACTCAAAAGGTTAAGTAACTTGTCGCAGGTCACACAAATAATAAGAATTAGTGCTGGATTAAAAATCCAGGTCTTCGACTCTAAAGCCCTTGATTTTTCCAGTATATCATATTACTCTGTCAGTAGCTCGTCTTATATTGAGGTTTCTCATCCACACGATGACCTAGCAGCTTGTATTCATGAGAGCTGTTAAAACTAATGGAGAAGACTGAATGGCTGGAGGCACGGGGATCATTTAGGAGATGCTGACTGGAGGCTCTTTGGGGCCCAAGCTAGGCTTTTATGTGGGAGGAGATTCTGCCTTGCAAGGCTCTTGGGGCCCATGGGTGTGTGCTTTGAGACAGTTTTTATGAGGCACCTGGGATATGTCTGGGTGAGGGAAGTCTGATTAAAGAAATGCAGCAGCCTTTTATGTTTTTTATTTTTTGGAAAAAGAGGAGAATATATTTATTGGGGCCAAGAGTGAACCAGAACTTGTTACTATATGAAAGTTTCTCTGTTGAGCTGTGTAGGACACTTAAATCAGAAGGCATGAGAAAATAACATGTGAGAGCACTTTGTTAATTATAAATTGAACTATAGATTCAAAGTATTATTACCACTAAGATCTTTCTACTAGGGCAACAGATTTCATAGCTGGAAAAGGCTGGCATTTTAGAACACCTTTATAAATGAAAAATAGTTTTGAACTGCTGAACGGGGTATTTTCTGACTCAGAACAGCAAGTCAGGCCACTCCCTCTGTGAGTCAGTCAAGTAATATTTAATTTGAACAAACCAAATTTATAGGCAGAAACCATTTACAACATCATTGAACTTTGTAGCTCTAGGAAGAGTAAATGTTTGAATACTTTCGTATATAGCTTTTAAAAAAGTGTGGGAGATGGGGCACGGTTGCTTATGCCTGTAATCCTGGAACTGGAGGCTGAGACGGGTGGATCACAAGGTCAGGAGATAGAGACCATTCTGGCTAACATGGTGAAACCCTCTCTCTAGTAAAAATACAAAAAAATAGCCGGGTGTGGTGACATGTGCTTGTAATCCTAGCTACTCGGGAGGTTGAGGCAGGAGAATCGCTTGAACCTGGTAGGTTGCAGTGAGCCGAGATTGAGCCATTGCACTCCAGCCTGGGTAACAGAGTGAGACTCCGTCTCAAAACAAAACAAAAAACAGTGTGAAAGCCCCATATATAGTTTATTTGAAAAAAATTTCAAACAAGGTAAATTAGATTTAATTTTCTTAAGAATTAACTTTTTATTCATTTTGTCCTGTAAAGGTAGTATTTCCTTATGCAGTAATTAAGGGATACTTTACAATTTTCAGACACAAAGTTGAAATTTAGGGATTTATTTTACAATGTTTGACTATACTTTTTCCTTTTTGTTGTAATGTGGGGTTGGTAACCAGTGAAGCCTCTAGAAAATGCATTTATAATAAGATTCAGAGGAGCAGGTCGTAGCTTTTGGTCTTGGAACAATGAAACTTAAGTTTTTGTGAAACTAAGTTTGGTTGATTTATTTGAGTGCTATTCCATCAGGTACATTATTTGTTGAATAGAAGATGGAATCATTAATATTTTTAGTAAGAATCAGGATCCATAGTTTTAACATGGTGGACTTAGTTATGTTTATTGAATACGGTGATGGTAGAGATATTAGGGTACTGGTAAAGTGCAGTATTACACTTTCAGGCTTTAGGTTTCCACATTTCTTTCTTATGCCAAAACATGTATCATCTCATTTAAAACTCAATAATCCTGTAAGTATTCTTTTAGCTTTACGGATAAGGAAATTTATAGATTAATTTTTTTTTTCTTTTTTTTAAAACAGAGTCTTACTCTGTCTCAGGCTGGAGTGCAGTGATGCGATCTCAGCTCACTGCAGCCTCCACCTCCTAGGTTCAAGCGATTATCCTGCCTCAGCCAGGATTACATCGTGTACAACCACGCCCAGCTAATTTTTGTATTTTTAGTAGAGATAGGGTTTTACCACATTGCCCAGGCTGGTCTCGAACTCCTGAGCTCAGGCGTGATCTGCTCTCCTCAGCCTCCCAGAGTGCTGGGATTTCATTGCTAAATCGCAAGTTTTAGAATCTCAGTTAAAGAGTATCAGTAAATAAATAGCAGTGAATAATTTTTTTTTTCTTTTTGGGGGTTTAAAGTACTTAAACCTGTTGAACAGTGGATGCTACCAGTTACAGTTACTTTGGGAGATGGTGATTTGAGTCTCTTAATCTGTGAAATGTTAGAAAAGTCTTGGCCAGGCACAGTGGCTCATTTTGGGAGGCAGACGCAGGAGGATCACTTGAGGCCAGGAGTTTGAGACCAGACTGGGCAAAATACAGACACCATCTCTACAAAAAGTACAAAAAAGTAGCCAGGCATGGTGGCATGAACCTTCTGTTCTAGCTACTTGGGAGGCTGGAAGGATCAGCTTCCTCAAATGAAGGATCACTTGAGCCTGGGAGGTCAAGGCTGAAGTGAGCTGAGATTGCACCACTACACTCTAGCCTGGGAGACAGAGTGAGACCCTGTCTTAAAAAGTCTTCTCGCCGTTTTCTTTTTTTTTTTTTCCTTTTTTCGCTTTAGAGATGGGATTGATTTCTCCATGTTGGTCAGGCTGGTCTCGAACTCCTGACCTCAGGTGATCTGCCCGCCTCGGCCTCCCAAAGTGCTGGGATTACAGGCGTGAGCCACCGCTCCCAGCCTTCTTTTTGCCATTTTCATCTTTGAATTATTACTATGTATAGAAATGTCAGGTGGCTTTCTCTCATTATCCTTTGTTTTATTGGCTAAACCTCATTCTGTGGGTTCTCTTAACTCCCTGGTCACTGTCTTTGCACTTAAAGCCTTTTAGGTTGCTTGGTGTAGAGCTGAGGTGCATACTGTTTGAAAATCTTTTGGTCTTTGGAGTGGTAGAGGTTTATGCTTAACCAGAAACTGTCACTACCTCCCTGAAAGAAGCTGCACAGCAGTGCTGGCTGTCTGCTTTCCATAGTTCCCCATTGAGGAGTTACCAGGACTCAGGTGAGAGAATGTCTCCTTTCCTGCACTGTTTGTTCAGTCAGTGTAGATTTATAGGACACCAAAATCTTTCCCAGAAAAATGACTATGAGGAGTTGACAGATTGTACCAATATTTTTTATGTGACTTGAATATAGATGTTTTTTGTTTGCCTATACTGATTTTCTTGCCCACGGGTTATGTTAACACAGCATCCACTTACGTTTAAGTGGCCTAGAAACTAAATTTCATCATTTGATTATAAATTTACATTACACAATGTTGGCTTTTTTTTTTTTTTTTTTTNTAAGTGCTTTAAGAAATAAAAATGACTCTTAAGAACATGTTTTCTTTCCAGTATAGAGAAAACAGTGGCAATGTTGGCTTTTTTTTTTTTTTTTTCGCAGTCTTAATTTGTCGCCCAGGCTAGAGTGCAGTGGTACAATCTTGGTTCACTGCAGCCTCTGCCTCTCGGATTCAAGTGATTCTCCTGCCTCAGCCTCCTGAGTAGCTAGGATTACAGGTGCATGCCAGCATGCCTGGCTACAGGGCTTTTTAAATTTTTGAGAATTTTAAGATTAGCCTTTTTTTGTGACCCTTTCTTTGCTAGTTGAGCCTGGTTTGAAAAAATATTTTGAACATTAGAACAGTCTTTACCTTTAGAGAAGTGGTGTGTTTAATTCCTCTCATAGTATTTTTTATTTGAAATTTTATTCTTCTCAAAATGTTAATCTTTTGGCATAAAATGTACACATGATATATTTGTTTTAGCAGATCAGATAAACTACTTTATATTTTTATTTCTCCAGTGGTCAAATATGTTGGCTGTTAACTAATGTATTGTTTGACAGGAATTCAAATTCACAATTAGGTCTGTTTTCTTCCAGTTGTCCTTTAGTTTTTGTTAAAATTTGACCATCTTTTTATTTTCCCCACTGTTTTACAAGAAACATTCACTAGGTTGTATCACCACAGTATTTGTAAGTTGGATTTATATACAAATGTTGATATGTGTTCTTTTTAGCAGCAGAACAAATTGTTGTGTTTGTAATTTCCATTATTGGTGAAAAGCCTTCCATTAGGGAATGGAGTGACTGGTTAGTGCAGAAGGATATGAGTCACCAGTAGGATTTGTCAGCAAATAGAGAAGGATATGATGGAGAAACAATAGATTCTAGTGACATTTTCATTCCACATGTGTGGTTACAAACAAGTTTCCTTTTGGTGATTAATTTAAATTATGCAAATTGGGTCTTTCTGGGTGAAAAGTACTTTAAATGTAAGTCATAGACTATATTCTTAATTGTTTTCTCAGTCAGGTGGGATCTTCATTTGGAGGTCATCAACAGGTAGAATTTAGTTAAATTCGTTATCTGTTGACTGTTGATTTAGTAAGTTGAAGGAATGTTTTTGTTAAGTTTTTTGGTAATTACGGAGCTTCTTGCTCCGTAGATCAGAGGAGGCTTGTAAATATGGCAGTATTTACTCTCTCAGTGAGCAAAGAGTTGCTCTCTTACTACTACTATGCTTTTTTTTTTTTTTTTTTTTTTTTTAAAAAGACAAAGTCTCGCTCTGTCTTCCAGGCTGGAATGCAGTGGCATGATCTTGGCTCACTGCAACCTCCACCTCCTGGGGTCAAGAAATTCTGCTACCTCAGCCTCCCAAATAGTTGGGACTACAGGTGTGTGCCACCATGCCCGGCTAATTTTTAAATTTTTAGTAGAGACGGGGTTTCACCTTTTTGGCCAGGCTGGTCTTGAACTCCTGACCTTGTGATCTGCCACCCTCAGCCTCCCAAAGTGTTGGGATTACAGGAGTAAGCCACCGCACCTGGCCTCTCACCTGGCCTCTGCTTTTAAATTCCTAAGAGCTTTTATTGCATTTGAATTGTTCTGAAATCCTCAACCTGGTCAAGGGTTTCCTGAAGACTAAGCATCTTTCTCAGGTCACACTACCGTGGTTCTTCACTGTTTCTACCATTTTTCTATCATAAAAGTTTTACCTTTCTTTAGAAGTCGTAATCCTACTCCATTCTTCTCATGCTTACTTTGTATCTTTAAAATATATGGTGTTAATATGAAAACTTAAATGTCAATCGAGTATTTTTCCACCCATGTTGATTCTTGGAGCTTCATCCTGGATAGTGTTTGTCTCATGTGCACACATCTCTGCAAAGAGTGGCTGTGTTGCATTTTGGTATCATTCAGAGGTGTTCCTCATCTCAGTAAACATTTGGAGGAAAAGGACAAGAAAGATTGAATTTTGCAGCCTAGCATGGTGGCTCATGCCTGCAATCCCAGCACTTTGGAAGGCCAAGGCGGGCGGATCTCCTTAGATCGGGAGTTGGAGACCAGCCTGACCAACATGGAGAAACCCTGTCTCTGCTAAAAATACAAAATTAGCTGGGCATGGTGGCAGAAGCCTGTAATCCCAGCTACTTGGGGGGCTGAGGCAGGAGAGTTGCTTGAACCTGGGAGGCAGTGAGCCGAGATAGTGCCATTGCACTCCAGCCTGGACAACAAGAGCAAAAACTCTGTTTCAAAAAAAAAAAAAAGATTGAATTTTGCATTCTTTAATTGGGAAGAGAAGGAAGGTGAATCCATGCTGAATTAAGCTAGTGAGTAAAGAATAACTCCTTGACATGGCATTATAGAGGTATTTCACCATTTTTGTTCTATGTTCATATGTAGTATGAAATATTTTCACTGTTGGTTTTTAAAGATTGTGAATGTTACTGTGTTTTGTGAAAATATGCCATAATTGGACAATCAGTGGATAGACAGTACATTTTAAAAGGCCACCAGCAGCTTCAAATAGAATGATTTGGATTCTTGACTGTTAATGTTTGTATTACATTCAGTACACAAACATATCTGTGAGCTATAATGTGATTTATAAAAAGCAAGTTTAGGAGAGGAAGTGAAGTATAATTTACCCAATTATAGGGGAAACTTGGACCAGAGTGCCTCAACAGCAGAAAAATTTCTGGGGCTCAAACAAAATAATTTATGCTGACAGGATGTATTTTGGGTTGTTTTTATTCTGTGTCTTGTTTATAGAGAGTTTCCCTCCCTCTCTTCGGGGGTTAATACTGGAACAGGACCTTTAAATATGCTCAATACATTTGACAAAATGGTGAAATGAAAGAGTTAAGCTGACCTATAAACTACTAAGTTCTGAAATACAGTATATTTTAAATAATGCAAACAGCGTGGAAGTTTTTGCTTTGCATGCTACTCCTGTGCTGTAGGTTATTTTGAAAGGTGATTCAAATAACCTTTCCCAAGTATCTATTTTGCAACTTCAGGGAACTTGCAGCTGTTACAGTCATTCTAACTGTCCTGATATGGCTCAGAAAACATGTCAGTGTGGTGTTGACAGGCTGAATCCAGGTGTTCTTTTGGATTTTTACTACAGAATTTGCTTTATTACAATTGAAGTTCAGAATCTTAAATTATTTCTTATTAATGAAATTATTGATTCACTGGTTCTTGGGTTAATGTATGTATAGTGATGTTGGAAACTAAAATGGTTAAGACTTAAATTGTTCTCTGGGAAAATAACAGCCTTTTGAAATTAAAGAAAGAAGGATGGGAGGAGGAAAGAAAACAAATGTTATGATTTAACTTTCTGGGGAAGCAACTGAATTGGAGATAGTTCTTATTCTTAAGAAGGTTACCAGAGTTATTTAGGAAAAGAATGTGCTTGAACTTTATAATAAAGAGGCTTGGGAGTCTTAAAATGCACATACACTAAAGTCTTTAAATATAAACCCCATAGAGAAGATAGCCATGATACTTTTGTCACAAAAGTATGGATGACTAGAATCCATTTAGTAGAACTATTTAATGTAATTTAAAAAAGATTAATTGAAAACAATTAGATTAATACTCAACATTAGGATTGTGCTAAGATTTTTTAATGTGATTACCAGTACTATTCAAATACTTTTTTTAGAGAAAGTGAAAGTTGATCATAGCACTGTTAACCTGCATTTAAGTTTTATTTATGAAAGAAAAATACCATTTTTGGACAAGAGATTCATTTTGAGAATTGCAAATCTTTAGAGGAAAAATGGAGTACAAAATTGAAAAGTAAATATTTTCAAATGTGGCATGAAAATATTTAATGTAATTTTTGTCTTATAGTTATTTGTAGAGGTAGAAATTACTAGAAAAGGACAGCTGTTAATCACCAGGGTACATGTACATCTAAAAACCACTCCCTTTTCATTTGGGTGGAACAGGGCCTCAGTGAATAACTGTTACTATTCTCAGAAACAGGTGCGATTGTTGACTAATTGCTTTCCTTATCTTTCAGAGTGGCTGGCCATGTATCTTATATTGGTTTTGAAACTTTAAGACATTTTCCCACCATCAAGGTCATGATTTCTTTTTATAGAACTGATTATTGATTTCTGTACTGGAACTTGAGTCTCGAGTTCCCTCCTTAAATGAGGAAGTGTAAAAGTGGGAATAACCAAGAGAGTAACTATAAATTTTTTTTTTTGAGAAGGGCAGTGGCATGATCTCAGCTCACTGCAACCTCCACCTCCTGGGTTCAAGCAATTCTCCTGCCTCAGCCTCCCAAGCTGGGACTGTAGGCCTGTGCCACCATGCCCAACTAATTTTTGTATTTTAGTAGAGACAGTTTTGCCATGTTGACCAGGCTGGTCTCGAACTCCTGACCTTAGGAGAGGTCAGGTGATCTGCCCGCCTTGGCCTCCCAAAGTGCTGGGATTACAGGCGTGAGCTACCACACCTGGCTGAATTTTTTTTTTTTTCTTTTGTGACGGAGTTTCGCCCTTGTTGCCCAGGCAGAGTGCAATGGTGTGATCTCGGCTCACTGCAACCTCTGCCTTCTAGGTTCAAGCAATTTTCCTGCCTCAGCCTCCCAAGTAGCTGGGATTATAGGCATGGCCACCACGCCTGGCTAATTTTTGTGTTTTTAGTAGAGATGGGGTTTCTCCATGTTGGTCATGCTGGTCTTGAACTCCTGACCTCAGGTGATCTGCCCGCCTCAGCCTCCCAAAGTGCTGGGATTACAAGCCTGAGCCACCATGCCCGGCCTGAAATTTTTTTTTTTTTTTTACAGTTAGAAAGCATCTTGTTTTTGGGATATTTACTGACATTTTGATCCTAATTTGTGTAGAATTGAATTGATAACTGTTTATCAGTTTCCTAGGACTGTAGTCATTGTGGGTAGGGAGGGAAACTAGTACTAATTTAAATCTTCTAAGTTTCAAGGAGCTAGATTATTCAATTTTAGTTTGATAAATGGAACAGTAGAGGGATAAACAGGTAGGTAACGGAGAGGCTAGATAGAACATACTTGAATTGAAAGTAGGTCATAAGAGATTATTAAATTTTCAGTTTGAGACCAGTTAACCAGAAGATGAGTGTTTAATTAGTAAAGGTTAGGCTTTTTTTTCTTTTTTCTTTTTTTTTTGTTCTTCTTATTTCTCTTTTTTCTTTCTAAAGAAGAAAGATTTTTTAGTTTACAAGTTTTCAGACACTTTTCCCCAAATGATCAAAATGCAACAGGTACAGTAGCACTTTGCAGAGGAATTTCCCTGCCACTTTGATGGTTGAGAAGATTTTACAGTCTATTGTCTGAGTAGTCTCTGAATATTAAGTTAGTCTTACACAGGTTCTATAGTTACTCAGAGCCTTGAGTCTTTTTCATAAATTCTGTATCCAGTCTGTGGACAAATCCCCCATCAAAATATATCTTGAAACTAACCCTTTCTTATTCTTTCTGCTGCTGTTAATCTGGTGTAAGCTACCATTATCTCTACTAGTCTCCATGCTTCCACCCTTACCATTTTTGTAATGTCTCCACATAGCAGATAAAGTGATCCTTTGTAAAACCTAAGTTGTCACTCTCCTTTTTTCAGCTTTTACATTAGGTTCAGCGTGTACATGTGCAGGTTTGCTACATGGGTAAATTGAGTGTTGCTGGGGTTTGGTGTATACAAATGATTTCGTCACCTTCTCACCGGGTAGCAAGCATAGTACCTAATGAGCAGTTTTTCAGCCCCTACCCTCCTCTCACCCTCCACCCTCAAGTGGGCCCCAATGTCTGTCGTTCCCCTCTTTGAGTCCATGTGTACTCAGTGTTTAGCTCCCACTTGTAAGTGAGAACATGTGGTATTTGGTTTTCTGTTCCTCCGTTAATTTGCTTAGGATAATGGCCTCCAGCTGCATCCATGTTGCTGCAAAGGACATGATTTCATTATTTTTTATGGCGTTGAGTTGTCACTCTTGAGTGAAACCCTCCATTGGCTTCATTTGGAGAGGCATCGTTCTCTGACCAAAAGTCAGATGCTTTTAGTGGCTTGTAAGGCTCTCTTATTTCTGACTCTATTCATTCCATTGTTCTTTCTGTTCCAGTAGCACTGGCTCCCTTGTTCCTAGCATACTCCAAGCTTGTCCCCACCTCATAACTTTTGCAACAATTGATCCTCTGCCTAAAATGCTCTCCAAGTACCTGTTTGGCCCATACTTTCAGCTTTTGGATAAAAAGTCACTTTTTTCAGAGAGCCCTTTCCTGTTAGCCTTATTTAAAATTGGAATCCGCCCCTCTCTGGCACTGCTAATTCCTCTACTTCAAAGTTTTCTCTAGAGTAGTGACTTTCTTTTTTTGAGACAGAGTTTGGCTCTTTCACCAGGCGCCAGGCTGGAGTGCAGTGGCTCGATCTCGGCTAACTGCAACCTCTGCCTCCCGACTTCAAGCAATTCTGCCTCAGCCTCCCAAGTAGCTAGGACTACAGGCACGAGCCACCA
>NW_016107366.1:9482480-9485554 GCF_001604975.1 Cebus imitator | reverse complement strand
TTTTTTGAGACGGAGGTCTCACTTGGTCATCTAGGCTGGAGTACAGTGGCACAATCTTGCCTCAATGCAACCTCTGCCTCCTGGGTTCAGGCGATTCATCTGCCCCAGCCTCTCGAGTAGCTAGGACTATAAGCGCCTGCCACCAAGCCCAGCTGAGTTTTTTTAAATTTTATTTTTAGTAGAGACGGGGTTTCACCATCTTGGCCAGACTGGTCTCGAACTCCTGACCTTGTGATCCACCCGCTGCAGCCTCCCAAAGTGCTGGGATTACAGGCATGAGCCACCGCGCCTGGCCACATTATTAGGCTTTCATGTTGCCTGATTGTAGAAACCAAGCTGTCTCAAATTTGCATGACTTCCTGTAAAATTTTTGGTAAGAAAAGTAACATAGTAAATATATGCATACTCTTTTTATTAGACCTTTGCTTTTAGACTGTATTTCCTTAAATCTAGAATTCTTTTATTATACCTTTATATTTTAATGTGCTGTTTTAATTTGTTGAATACTGGCATAGCCCACCAAATTAGATGGCTTATTGTATCATTTAATTTGGAAATGTAAAGAGATGATTTCTTAGTAGAAAGCTTGATGTGAGTGGATTGATAGGATTTTAATATTTATTTATTTATTTGTTTTTTGAGATGGAGTCTAGCTCTGTTGCCAGGCTGGAGTGCAGTGGCGTGATCTCAGCTCACTGCAACAACCTCTGCCTCCCAGGTTCAAGTGATTCTCCCCCCTCAGCCTCCTGAGTAGCTGGGATTACAGGCACATGCAGCCACACCCAGCTAATTTTTGTATTTTTAGTAGAGATAGGGTTTCACCATGTTGGCCAGGATGGTCTGGATCTCCTGACCTTAGGTCATCAGCCCATCTCACCATCCCAAAGTGCTGGGATTACAGGCATGAGCCACCAGGCCTGGCCAATTGATATGATTTTTAAAAGGATCCCCAGTAAGATTGGGTCACATTACATGAAGCTGCTTTTATAAAATTCCCTCATACTGTTAAATGCACTTTATTTGTAGTTAAACTTAGAATTACTGTTGCCAAGGCAGGATGTGAATTTTACTCATTTAGTCTCTTTAACAGGGTAGAAAAGGATTTATGGAATTGCGTAGCTACAGACCTGCCTGGGACAGAGACTAGCTCTCTGGAGGCTCTTTCTAATACTATGATTATAGAACTGTTAAGAATGTAGTTTGATTGTAAATCATTATAGGGTTCTTTTCACTGTAGAATTTTTTTTTAAAGGTAATACTGTATGTACATGGGAAAAGTTAAAACAGTTCAAAAGGTATATGTTAAGGATGTTAGTAAATCATGCTTTTGACCACCAGCCTCCAGTCCTGTGTTCCTGGCCCTGTCTCACCTCCAGGGAAACCACTGTTACCTCTTCTCTTTGTAATCTTCCAGATAGTCCATGCGTATGAATGCATGCAGTACTCACAAATACTTCTTAACACACTGTTCATACTGTCGTGTACTGTGCTCTTTTTACTTATTAGTGTCTTTTAGCTGTCTTTACATGTCAGGTCATACAGATGTTTTATTCTTTTTGACCTCTGCATAGTTTTTTCTTTCTTTTTTATCCCTTACCTCCCTGCATCCCTTTCTTAATTTAAAAGGACTTCTCTGTCACAAACTATCCTTTTTTATCCTTCAGTAAAGTTACATTCTTTTGTTAAAAATGGATATGTTGCCTAGGAAATGGAAATGTCCCAAATTTAGCATTTTAAAAGTTAGGTTTTATGAAAGATAAAATTAAATGACAGAGACAATATTTGGGTGTATATTTGAATTTACCACTGTTATAGTAAACTAGCCTCTTTCATCACTTGGTAAGTTAAAACAATAATCAATGTTTACTTAAATAGAGCAGAATTAATGCCAGAGAGACAACTTCAGGAGAATTTTCCTGTATAGTATACTTGCACTGAATTTATGTTAAAATATATAGGATTCTGGAGCTTTTGAGTGCTTTCCAGCTGTGATAGGTTGTTTATGATTTTTTACATGCTGTTTGCATTCTTAAGTGTGTCACAGGAATTAACATTAGTTTAACTGAATTGACAAGTGCAAAATATAACTGTTGATTTGTAGTTGAATTCTTGATGGGGGGAGGGAACAGAGCTTGTTTTTATCATGTATCTGTTAACAGTGCTAGAACGTACTGTTTCTTTTGGCAGAGATTATCTTGCTAGGTTCTCAGTATTAAGAATTGAAAATGTAATAATGAATTATCTTTATTCCTGGAAATGGTCTTTCCAAAATGAGGTTGTGGGAGTAAAATGGGATAGCTGTTTGCTGAGCAGACAAACACTGGAGACTAGGTAGAAAACTTAATGCTGGAGCTGTAACCTGTAAGCCTGGCTGTCACTACAATGCAGGTCTTTTAGTGCCTTTACTCAGCTGACACACATTTGCTGTGATAACATCATTGAACCAAAGGGATTCAAGTAGGTTGGAATTTCCTTGTGTTTTGCTCTGCATTACATGCAAACTATTGTTCTTTGAGTAGTTACTTTAATAAACTCCACCCACTCCCCCAACTTATTTTAAGGTCACAGAGTTGGACATGAACATCCAAGCAGATATTTGGAAAAAAATTACACTTGTATGGAAGATTGTGACTTGAAAAATATGTGGGGCTAGACTCAGTGGCTCAGGAGGCCTGTAATCCCAGTGCTTTAGGAGGTCAAGGCTGGAGGATCACTTGAGCCCCGGAGTTTGAGACCAGCCTGGGCAACATAGCAAGGCCCCCATCTCTACAAAAAACTTAGAAAAATATTAGCCAGGCACAGTGGCGTGTACCCATGGTCCTAGCTACTCAAGAGGCTGAGGCAGGAGGATCACTTGTGCTCTGAAGTTTGAGGTTGCTGTGAGCTATGATGGCACCACTACATTCTAGCCTGGGTGATAGAGAAAGACCCTGTCTCAGAAAATAAAAGTAAAAAGAGCCGGGCGCGGTGGCTCACGCCTGTAATCCCAGCACTTTGGGAGGCTGAGGCAGGTGGATCACGAGGTCAAGAGATCGAGACCATCCTGGTCAACATGGTGAAACTCTGTCTCTACT
>NW_016107366.1:9474441-9482220 GCF_001604975.1 Cebus imitator | reverse complement strand
CCAGGAGGCGGAGGTTGCGGTGAGCTGAGATCGCGCCATTGCACTCCAGCCTGGGCAACAAGAGTGAAACTCCGTCTCAAAAAAAAAAAAAAAAAAGTAAAAAGAGGCTGGGTGTGGTCGCTCACGCCTGTAATCCTTGAACTTTGGGAGGCTGAGGTGGGCAGATCACGAGGTCAGGACTTTGAGACCAGCCTGGCCAACATGGTGAAACCCTGTCTCTACTAAAAGTACAAAAATTAGCTAGGTGTGGTGGCGTGTGCCTGTAATCCCAGCTACTTGGGAGGCTGAGGCAGGAGAATCACTTGAACTGGGGAGATGGAGGTTGCAGTGAGCTGAGATTGTGCCACTGCACTCCAGCCTGGGCAACAGAGTGAGACTCTGTCTCAGCGGGGCGGCGGGGGCAGGTGGGGGGGAAGAAGATACAAAATATGTGGGCTGGGCACGGTGGCTCACACCTGTAAGCCCAGCACTTTGGGAGGCTGAGGCAGGAGGTTGGTTTGCATCCAGGAATTCGAGATCAGCCTGGGCAACAGAGTGAAACCTTGAAATTAGCCTGGTATGGTGGTGTGCACCTGTAGTCCCAGCTCCTCAGGAGGCTGAGGTGGGAGGATTGCTTGAGCCAGGAAGTTGAGGCTGCAGTGAGCAATGATCGTGCCACTGCACTCAGCCTGGGTGAGTGAGAACCTGTCTCAAAATAAATAAATTACATAAAGACATCTGGGTTTTTGTTCTTAAGCTGCTACTAACTAGCATTGTGATCTTACTTAAGTCATGTTAACCTTTGAACCCCAAACTTTTTTATTTTTTAAAAGGTCAGAGTAGTGGATGTTTCTGTTGGTTCTAAAATTGATTGACTGGACAAGGAGTACTTTATGAAATGTTTTCCTCTGTAATCTAAGGGGCTATGTTTTGGGGTTACAGGTAGAATTTTGAGGTAGGAAGAGTGATGGAGTATATTTTTGTTTTTAGTTTTGAGTGTAGATATTTTGTGTTTTTACTATAGTGACTCATTATATAGTGAGCAGTAACTCATTATATAGTGAGCAGTAACTCATTCTGCTACAGTATTATTGAAGTTCTTAGAATGCCATTTTGAATTTCATTTGTGTCTTTTATATTTTATGAATATTTTAGTTTTATGTTTGTGTCCATGGTTATATAATCACAAGTGTGCAATTTACAAAATAAAATGCCATAAGAGTATCATAAAAAAAGGCTTGAGGATAGATGGATAGTTTTGGAACTTTGTAGGCCTACCTACTTACCTATATATTTCAGTTTCTTCCTGAAAATGGTTCTGTGGTCATTATCTTTCATACCTTTTTCTGTCTGATCACAGCTATTTTTTAGAGACTTCTAAATAAGCCTTTATTGGCAATTTAAGGAAAAGGCAAGTGAAAGAACTTAAGCTTTGTCCCTGTTTCCAGAGGAATTTATGATTATATTGACGTTCACTGACTAAGCCAACTATAAAGAGTACTGTGTTTCAAAGCAACAGACCTAAAATAATAATGAAAATTCTGCCACTTCTTGTTTTTTGGTAGGAATTAATGTTTGGGGAGAAGAAGTCTGTGTGAATCAGTGACCTTCAAGTAATTTTGTATTCTTGAGGCAATTATTATGTAAGAAATAATAAAAAGGTAAACTGAACTAGAAAGGAGAGGGTGAGATTTATACATTAGTTGAATCAGCAGTCATTGTGGTACATTGGAAAAAAATGGGACTAACAGAAGACTTGGTTTGAATTTGGGCTTAGTTAAAACTTACCATTGTGTGATGTTAGGCAAGTCACTTCATTTCTCTGATCCTTTTTCCTCATTTCTTGTATGTAGTAACAACAACTCAGAGTTGTGAGGAAAAGGAAGTAATTTAAAAAAAAAATCAATTCTTTATTTACGTAACAAGTTGGTTATGTCCAGTGCATTGTGTAAAACATTACAGTATCATACAGGAAAGTACTATCAGTACAGAGTTGGTTCACAGGAAATAATTTTTTGAGAGTGCCTTATGAGCTAGTCTTATAATTAAGGGCCAACACATATACCTCGGATAGAAAAGAATAAAATTCTCAAAGTGGAATTTTGGTAAATATCCTCTACCCATTTACAGGTGTGTGTGTTGTGTGTGTGTGTGTGTGTGTATATGTATTTTTTTTGTGTGTGTGTAACGGAGTTTTGTTCTTGTTGACCAGACTGGAGTGCAATGGCGCAGTCTCAGCTCAGCAACCTCTGCCTCCCAGGTTCAAGCAATTCTCCTGTCTCTGCCTCCCAAGTAGTTGGAATTACAGGTGCCCACCACCATGCCCAGCTATTTTTTTTTTTTTTTTTTGAGATGGAGTCTTGCTCTGTCGCCACGCTGGAGTGCAGTGGCATGATCTTGGCTCACTGCAACCTCTGACTCGCTGGTTCAAGCTATTCTTCTGCCTCAGTCTCCCAAGTAGCTGGGATTGCAGGCATGCACTACCATGCCCAGCTAATTGATTTTTGTATTTTTAGTAGAGACGGAATTTCACCATGTTGGCCAGGCTGGTCTTGAGCTCCTGACCTCAGGTGATCTGCCCTCCTCGGCCTCCCAAAGTGCTGGGATTGCAGGTGTGAACCACTGAGACTGGCCAGGTATACTTTATTTTAATCAAAGAGTATATTTGCAGAACTTAACCATCAAAGCAGAAAAATAAGATCTTTGTAAACTAAAGAGTTTTGGGCTGGGTGCCATGGCTTATGCCTGTAATCCCAGTACTTTGGGAAGCTGAGATGGGCAAGTCACCTGAGATCAGGAGTTTGAGACGAGCCTGGCCAACATGGTGAAACCCTGTCTCTACTAAAAATACAAAAATTAGCCTGGCATGGTGGCAGGCACCTGTAATCCCAGCTACTTGGGAGGCTGAGGCAGGAGAATTGCTTGAACCTAGGGGGCGTAGGTTGCAGTGAGCTGAGATCTCTCTACTGCACCTCAGCCTGGGTAACAGGGTGAGACTCTGTCTCAAAAAACAAACAAAAAAAAGTTCATGGAGAGAAGTTTTCTTCAAGTATCTTTTATTATTTAAAAATTATTTGAGTTAAAAGTAATCTTTTTTTAAATAATATAATTTTATATATTTTTAAATAAAAGTAATCTTATTAGCACATTAAACTTCATTATTAGCACATTGAGCAGTATCTAGTACTGTTTTCAGACTTTTGAAATTTTCTGAAAAATTTTGAAAAAAACGACATACCTCTGATTTTTAAAACTCTTAATACTGCTTTATTCAGTTCTTCATAGATGGCAATAACTTATAATTGGTGACATTTCACATGGCTTTGGGCTTATAAAGAATATATTTTGACTTAAGGCATTTGTGTTTACTATGCTATCAGCCTCCAGTTCATTTGACTTATTCTTTTCTTCTCCAGGTTTTTCGTTGGAGTATACGTTGCACATTTATGGCGATTCTGAGTGTGAGGGCAGATTTCTGCCAGGCTCAGCACAGCGTTTTCGCTGACAAGTGAGCTTGGAGGTTCTATGTGCCATAATTAACATTGCCTTGAAGACTCCTGGACACCGAGACTGGCCTCAGAAATAGTTGGCTTTTTTTTTTTTTTTTTTTTTAATTGCAAGCATATTTCTTTTAATGACTCCAGTAAAATTAAGCATCAAGTAAACAAAAGTGGAAAGTGACCTACACTTTTAACTTGTCTCACTAGTGCCTAAATGTAGTAAAGGCTGCTTAAGTTTTGTATGTAGTTGGATTTTTTGGAGTCCGAAGGTATCCATCTGCAGAAATTGAGGCCCAAGTTGAATTTGGATTCAAGTGGATTCTAAATACTTTTGCTTATCTTGAAGAGAGAAGCTTCATAAGGAATAAACAAGTTGAATAGAGAAAACAGTGATTGATAATAGGCATTTTAGTGGTCTTTTTAATGTTTTCTGCTGTGAAACATTTCAAGATTTATTGATTTTTTTTTTCCACTTTCCCCATCACACTCACACGCACGCTAACACTTTTTATTTGCCATAATGAACCGTCCAGCCCCTGTGGAGATCTCCTATGAGAACATGCGTTTTCTGATAACTCACAACCCTACCAATGCTACTCTCAACAAGTTCACAGAGGTAAGATTGTAGCGTGGTCTATTTTTTGGATTGATTTCTAGGTAAATGCCATTTAAAAAATCTCTTAGCACAAAGCAATTTACTTCTGTATTTGGAGTATGGATGGTCATCCTGCCAATTCTGGTTTCAATTGGGTTGGGTTAGTTACAGCAGATTTTTTTCAAGAACATTTATAGAATTTGGGGACTGTAGAGATATCTAGTACTGTTTTTTCTGTGTCCTTTTTACATTTATTAACAGGTTTTTTTTGGGTCAAACATTCAGTAATAAAAGTAATTAACATTTATTGAACATAGTATGCACATAGCATTATAATAAAGAGTGTTATACATTATGCAACAAGCAGTGTTTTTACTTAAGGTCACAAATACAAAAACCCTATGAGGTGTAGGTACCATTTGTATTTCCCTTTTACAAATGAGGAAACAAGTTCAGAGCCATTTAGCAATTTGCCTAATGACACATAGTATGTGGTAGAACTGCTATACTTGTCTAAGTGTCTGACACTAAAAACCATGCTGTATGTACTTCAAATATTCTAACCACTTTTGATGAAAAGTCACCCCCAAACTACTTAGTTGTAACAATCATATACAAGGGTCCAGAAACTTAGGGGAAGGAAAGGTGGTAGAGCTAGTATTTTTATGTCGGATCCTTAATATTTTTTTCTATTGGTAGGAGAAAAACCTCTTCGTACTTCTTGGAGCAAACATTTGAATATAAACTTTTTACTCCTTCCTGGTTGTTGAGTTTAAATGATTTGCTGTATTTATAGAGTAGGCTTAGAAAGCTGGATGAACTCCTTGTGATTGTCATTTTATAGATGGCAAAACCGAGACTAAAAGAGGTTTCGACTTGTTTAAGGTCACAAATATCATAAAAAAATTCTATCTCAACTTTTCCATGAATGGCTACTACAGAGTTCATTTTAGTGGGATTTTATTTGCATTTTGAAACATTAAAAAAAATTCCTGACTTACTACTTCCACCTTTCTTGAGTCTGTGTTGTAAGAAGGCCTTTTTGTGAAAAAATCCTTTAGCAATTAAAATATTTTTACACTTTAGATAACTCAACGATGGACCCTAAGGATATCACTGTGCCTGCTCATTTATACATAAAATTCCCTGAGCTGCTGGGCGCGGTGGCTCATGCCTGTAATCCCAGCACTTTGGGAGGCCGAGGCGGGTGAATCACGAGGTCAAGAGTTCGAGACCATCCTGGTCAACATGGTGAAACCCCGTCTCTACTAAAAATACAAAAAATCAGCTGGGCATGGTGGCATGTGCCTGTAATCCCAGCTACTCAGGAGGCTGAGGCAGGAAAATTGCCTGAACCCAGGAGGCGGAGGTTGTGGTGAGCCGAGATCGCGCCATTGCACTCCAGCCTGGGTAACGAGCGAAACGTCGTCTCAAAAAAAAAAAAAAAAATTCCCTGAGCTTCTTAACTTTGTGTACACAGTGTACAAGTTGATTCTAGGCTTGTATGCCCTCAAATTGTTCATTTACCTTTAAGCCTGGCTGAATTAAATGGTACTATTTTCAGCCTGTGGATTCCTTGGCCATAGACTCCAAGAGTGGCATAGGCCACTGTTCTCTTGCAACTATAAAAAAGATGTTGGTAGAAATGGGGAGGGGGGTGGGGGAAATGTTGCCCTAAGAATGCTTCTCATTCCTCTGTTGTTGTTGGGTCCTGTTTTGGGTGGGGGCGTGGTGGGGTTGGGGAAAGCTTGACCTTGTGTCTTTGCCAGTAAACACCCACACACACCCACCCACACACACGATGTTTGTAGCCCCTTGAAGGTAGGTAGTCACTGGGTTAGGCATTCACTGTAGGGAGAGTTTTTTTTTTTTTTTTTTTTGACATGGAGTCTCCCTCTGTTGCTCAGGCTGGAGTGTAGTAGTGGAATCTCAGCTCACTGCCACCTCTACCTCCCAGGTTCAAGTGATTCACCTGCCTTAGCCTTCTGAGTAGCTGGGAGTACAGGTGGCCACCACCATACCCAGTTACTTTCTGTACTTTTTAGTAGAGACGGGGTTTTACCATGTTGCCCCAGCTGGTCTCGAACTCCTGACCTCAGGTGATCCAGCCCGCCTCGGCCTTCCAAAGTGCTGGGATTACAGGCGTGAGCCACCGCTCCCGGCCTAGCTGTCTTTTTAATATACCCCTTTTTCTCTTAATTTCAGAATTTTATTTATTTTAAAAAAACTGTTTATTTCCTAAAAATCAAAAGATACAGATAAGCAAAAAGAATTTAACAACATTTAATTGTTAATAACTGGCTTCTAGATGTTTTTCTCTGCATATATCTGTGTGTATTCATAGATACACATACAGATAGGATCACACATACACCATATATATGTGTGTATATATATTCATTTATTTTATTTTTTTGAGACGGAGTCTTGCTCTTTTGCCCAGTCAGGAGTGCAGTGGACATGATCTTGGCTCACTGCAACTTCTACCTCCCGGGTTCAAGCGATTCTCCTGCCTCAGCCTTCTGAGTAGCTGGGATTACAGATGCACACCACCACACCCACCTAATTTTTGTATTTTTGGTAGAGACAGGGTTTCACCATGTTGGTCAGGCTGGTCTCGAGCTCCTGGCCTCATGATCTGCCCACCTCAGCCTCCCAAAGTTCTGGAATTATAGGCGTGAGCCACCACTCCCAACCCACACTATATATATTTATTTTATTTTATTTTACCCTGCAGTGTAGCTGCATTAAAAAAATTTTTTTTATAGAGACGGGGTTTCACCATGTTGGTCAGGCTGGTCTTGAACTCCTGACCTTAGGTGATCCACCTACCTCAGCTTCCCAGAGTGCTGGGATTACAGGCTTGAGCCACCACTCCTGGCCACTATATGTTTTTTAAAAATCTTTTCCATCCTCCTTGGTGGTGTTTTATAGCTGTCATAGTGTTCACTCTATGGATGTGCCATACTTCTTTAATCATTTCTTTTCTTATTTTTGGACCATTAATGTGGTTTCTTTTTTATTTTTTGGAGACGGAGTCTCACATTTACCCGGGATGGAGTGCCATGGTGCAGTTTTGGCTCACTGCAACCTCTGCATTCCAGGTTCAAGTGATTCTCCTGCCTCAGCCTCCCAAGTAGCAGGGAATTATAGGTGCTTGCCACCACGCCTGGCTAATTTTTTGTGTTTTTTAGTAGAGACAGGGTTGCACTATGTTAGCTAGGCTGGTCTCAAACTCCCGACCTCATGATCCTCTTGCCTCGGCCTCCCAAAGTGCTGGGATTACAGGCATGAACCACAGTGCCCAGCCCATTAATGTGGTTTCTGATTTTTCACCCTTCCAGTTGGTGGCGAACAGTTCACCACCAACTGGAATGGTGAAAAATTAGAAACCACATTAATCTTTGTATATGTCTTTAATTATTTCCTTTGTATAAACTCCCAGAAGTAGAATTATTAGGTCACAGTGTATGTGAACTTTTTGTGTAAGTTTTCATGTTATGCTACCAAATTGTCCCTTACAAAGGTGAGTCTTATTCACGTTCCCATTGAGATTTCATGTGTGCATTTTATATATATAACCACAGTGAGAACAATTCTGATCTTTGTCTAAAAATGATATCTCATTGTTTCAATTTATAATAGTACATTTTTTATTCTTTTCCTGTCCAAATCTTATGTTGAAATTTTTTTTTTTTTTTTTTT
>NW_016107366.1:9460280-9474426 GCF_001604975.1 Cebus imitator | reverse complement strand
TTTTTTGAGATGGATTCTCGATTTGGCCTCCCAAAGTACTGGGATTACAGGTGTGAGCCACCGTGCCCAGTCTTATAGTACATTTCTAAAGCTTTCAAAAACAAGTTCCCTTATAATTATTTTTTTCTGTTGTTTTTGTTTTTTTTTAAAGGAACTTAAGAAGTATGGAGTGACGACTTTGGTTCGAGTTTGTGATGCTACATATGATAAAGCTCCAGTTGAAAAAGAAGGAATCCACGTTCTAGTGAGTGTGTAGTATTTAAATTTTTCATGACAAGTTGTATCTTTCAAACATAAATATTTATAAAACTAGTCCAGGCGCAGTGGCTCATACCTGTAATCCCAGTACTGTGGGAGGATCACTTGAACCCAGGATTTCAAAACCAGCCTGGGCAATGTGGTGAGACCTCATCTGTACAGATAATTTAAAAACTGGTAGGGCATGGCAGTGTACAACTGTGGTCCAGCTACTTGGGGACTTGAGGTGAGAGAATCACTTGAGCCCAGGTGGTTGACACTATGGTGATCTGTGGCCACGCCACCTCATTCCAGCCTGGGTGACAGAGTGAGATCCCTGTCTCAAAAAAAAAAAAAAAATTATAAAACTTGGTATTAGCTGGGCATGGTGGTACACATCTATAGTCCCAGCTACTTGGGAAGCTGAGGTCTCAAGAGTATTGCCTGAGCCCAAGAGGTCAAGGTTGCAGTGAGCCTTGATTATGCCACTGCACTTCAAAAATCCTCTGGCAGTAGTAGTTTTGCATTTTGTTTTAAGTTTGTAGCAGAAAATACATTATTGATAGCAGTCTTTTTAAATTTCTTTGGATTAACAAATTGGCAGTTTTGTTCATTTTTGCTGTTAAAGCCTAGAAATCATAGTATTTTCATCTAGTAAAAAGCAAAATGTACTCCCATTTTAACAAAACGTAAATTTGCAATTTTTATTTTTTTAGGAAATTAATGCAATATTTAGCTTTTGTTTCTAGCCTACTAATTTGAATATAACAAAGTAATTTATATCAGACATTTTTAAGTCCATATGGAACTCTGCCACTTTGCAAGTACAATATTAGTTACTAATATTTTGTGGATAACTTGTAGGAGGCAAAAAGGCGTAAGAAGAGGATGAGGAGAGGGAGAAGGCATCTTGCTTCAGAGTAATCAGCATAGTTCCTGACACTTTTTGTTGTTAGGTTTCTGAGGAGCTTTAGTGTGATTAGATTTCTTACCTAGCTCAATTTGAGTACAAAGTGATTGGAATTAAGTTCCGCTTTAGCACCAAAATATAGAGTAGTTAACATTTTATTCTTTTTTCCCTAAATAGTTGTCTAAATTGTAGGAGCAGCTTTTAGGAGCATGTAATGAAATGATCTTGTAGCTTTCAGTGTCTTTGAGCTGTTGGTTTGATTGTGGGAAGGTTATGTAGTAGGAAGAGAACTGGAGATTTTATAAGTAGTTAGGTACAAAGAAGGTAATAAGGAAGATACTGGTTTAAGGTGTTATGTTCCTGCTTCTTATTGAAAGATAGCTCTGTAGTCTTTATTATATTGGTCAGTGGTTGGGAAGGCAGTTGGTGCAAAAAGAATAATGGCCTATTGGTAAGGCAGTCCTCTCATATCTGATCCATAAAGTTTCCTCATGTTCATTTTGGTGAAAACACAAAAACTTTAGCCAAACATGGGTATTTTTTTTTTTTTTTTTTGGGAGGTGAAGTCTTGCTCTGTCGCCAGGCTGGATTACAGTGGCGCAATCTTGGCTCACTGCAACCTCTACCTCCTGGGTTCAAGCAATTCTTCTGCCCCAGCCTCCCGAGTAGCTGGGACCACAGGCACGTGCCACCACACCCAGCTAATTTTTGTATTTTTTTTAGTAGGGACGGGGTTTCACCATATTGGCCAGGATAGTCTCAATTTCTTACCTCGTGATCTGCTCACCTCAGCCTCCCAAAATGCTGGGATTACAGATGTGATCCACCGCGCGAGACCCAAACGTTTTTTAAAAATATGTTTTAGGGTGTGGTGGCTTATGCCTGTTCCCAGCACTCTGTGAGGCCAAGGTGGGTGGCTCACTTGAGCCCAGGAGTTACAAGACTAGTGGAGCAACATGGTGAAACCATGTCTCTCCAAAAAATATAAAAATTAGCTGGATGTGGTGGCATGTGCCTATAGTCTCAGCTACTTGGGAGGCTGAGGTAGGGAGGATCATCTGAATCCAGGAGGTCAAGGTTACAGTGAGCTGTGATTGGGCTGCTGTGCTCCAGCTTGCGTGACAGAGACCTTGTCTAAAAAACAAAAATAAATTAAAAATAAATAAAATAATGTGTTTTAATAGTTTGGCATGGTAATTTGCTTGCATTCAAATTTCTAAATGACTTTACTGTCCACTGCTGGAAATCATTGGGGATGAGTGTAAATGTATCAAATGTAGTCCCGTGTTTAAAAAATAGTAATAAAATTTAAACTTCTGAAAATAAGCTGCATACAAGTTTATTTTGCTGTATTATGAATGTGTTCTCCAGTGAGTAAAAATCAACTTGTTTGACAGATGGCAGAGTGAGAAAATTACTGAATGGACCATAGTCTGAGTCAGTAATATTGGTAAACATCTTTGTGAAATAGAAATGAACTAAAGAACTTGAACTAGTTTGTAGAAGATAATTGTAGGCCTAAGATTTATTTCAGGTCTTTAAATTTAGGTTTTTGTTTTGTTTTAAATAGTTGTGATCTGGGAAATGCAAATCAAAACCACAATGTGATGCCACCTTACTCCTGCAAGAATGGCTATAATCAAAAAGTAAAAAAATAATAGGTGTTGGCAGGGATGTGGTGAAAAGGGAACACTTTTACACTGCTGGTAGGAATGTAAACTAGTACAACCACTGTGGAAAACAATGTGGAGATTCCTTAAAGAACTAAAAGTAGAACTACCATTTGATCCAGCAATTCCACTACTGAGTATCTACCCAGAGGAAAGTAAGTCATAAAAAAATAGATAGATAGATAGCCATGATCAGATAAAATGAAAGGTTTAACTTATACTTGAAAAAACAAGGGCATTTAGCCTTAAGCTTGGAATATCGTTTTCCCAGACAGAGATTTTAAGAGTTAATCTACTTTTGCTAGGTGAAGAGGGTTTTGAAACATTTCATGGTAAGAGGATATCCCCCAAATAAGGCTGTTGATCCTTTGAATGCTCTTGCAAACCAGGCACACATTGGAATAGATTGATGGTGATTTTAGCTGTATCATTTTGAGGTTCAGATGTTTCTAAATGATCAATGATTTTTAGAAAATAGTTACTACTTACATGAGTAAGTGAAGCATGTTTTATATTGTTTCTTAACTAGGTGCATTTTAGGGAGTATTAGAGGAAGTAAGCTCTTGACTAAGGTACTGGTTTTATTGCTATTTACAGTTAAACTCTGTATGGCATTTATAATAACACAGTCCTTTAATTATGGGGCGTAGTTGTCAACTCAAATATGTACTATTATGGCTAATGGGCTACATGAAGTGTTCTAGTGGTGCCAATAATGAATGCAGAATCAATTTAATGCTCTGTCACTTTTCTCTTTTTCCTTCTGTAGTATCTTAAAGTGTCCTTATCCTATCTCGTTAGAATAGCCTTATGTTTTAGAAAAAATTTCTAACAATGTTTTTGCATTTCTGTCTTTGAAGTTTAGATAGGAAGAGGGAAGACTTGTAAAATGTCAGCTCCCAGTTCCCCTCCCCCACTCCCCATTTGTATTGGTTTCTTGGGACCTCTTGCTAAGTAGTAAGGAAGATAAACCCCTGCCTATACTGTGAATGCACATGGGGTTAGTCTTAATTAAAAGATAACGCAAATTGATGAATACAGAAAAAGAAAAGGATACTTGACAAAATGGTCTCTATTTGCCCAGGACCATGCCATGCAGCACTGTCCTTGTTAAATGGGGACATATATAATTCAGTAAGCACTTTAAAAATATTTGCTGCTTGCCTTTTTATAAGTAAGCTCAAAGATGGTAGTATGTTTCTGTTATGATTTACTGTTGGAGATTTATCAGAGAACCTTTCTTTAAAGAAAAGATTTCAGAACTTAGTTATCTAGGGGATAATCTTCAATTATCTGTAGAGACCAATGAGACACCAGCTGGTACGCTTTGCCAGAGTGGACTTTAAAATCCTGTTGACATGTGCTATGTCCTCTCTTACTTTGTCTTGGCTTTAATTACAGTTTTGTCTATTATGTCTAATTACTGCTCTATTCAGTTATAATATTTGGGAGAATACTAGCTCTTATGACTGATAAAGAGATTTATGTAAGTTTTGGTAAATTTAGATGTGTGTGACACTGACTATACTTCATTGAGAAGGCTAATTTATTTGGCAGGCTTTAATTTCAGTCCTGGATCATTTTACAGCAATAATCAGAATTGGGTTGAAAATAGGTGTGGATAGTACGGTTAGTTCAGTTAGGCCTGCCATGTGTACTATGTGCAGCTGTTCTGTATTATTATGTTAATCTTGGAGAAAATATCAATTTAATGTAAAAAGTGATTTCTTTTTAGGATTGGCCATTTGATGATGGAGCTCCACCCCCTAATCAGATAGTAGATGATTGGTTAAACCTGTTAAAAACCAAATTTCGTGAAGAGCCAGGTTGCTGTGTTGCAGTGCATTGTGTTGCGGGATTGGGAAGGTAAACTCTTACCCTTATTAACCTTTTTGTCTGTGAATTTATTAACATGCCTAAGTTAGTTGAAAGTTTCACTTTGGTAGACATTTGCATATATTATACGAAATAATATTAAATTACCTGAAAGGCAAGGAAATGAGAGAAAAACAAGTGTAATGATTTTTTAAAACAGTCTTGTCGTTTCATCTGGTTGTCTGATTCTGATGCCAGCCTGGATTTAGCCTGTGACTGTTTTGTCTCCTTATTTCAAGTAATCAAAAGTTCAGGTCCCTGAAATAGGCAACAAAATTAAAATAATTTTAGAGTTAGATGAGTCTATACATGGTTAATTTTGGATTGAGATGAATGGGAAATTAATAGGTAGAGAGCAGATATCTGAACTTTAAACTCTTGAAAGGAGATGTATGGACAAGAATTGACTTTGATCTTAAAACCCTTTTCCCTGAGCATTGCTTGGAATGGTGTTGCAACACTGTCATCAACAGCAAATTAAATGCCAATTTAGTATGCACACTTTGATTCAGAATATTGGTGTAGGCTGCCATTGCCTCAAGGTGGTGGTGATTCAAGCTGTTGTGTTCTGGCCTTTGTTTGCTATTTTCCTTTTTTGTAGTGTAATACTGTTTATAAGGTTGGAAGTTGTAGTCCTTATCCTGAAGGTTGAGGATAATGTTGTAACTTGGCAATTTTATAACTAGTAGCTATCCTAGTTTTAGGTAGTCCAAAATTGGTGCCCTGTAATGGGCTTTATAAAAACATCATTTCCTCTGTTAAATTGTTTAAAAAATAGAGAACTTTTCCTAGTCATTAGTTCTTGGGAATTTTCCTAGCTCATCAAAAGGATTTTCTTGAAAAAGTCTAACACCTTTTTAGCATTTGATAAGGAAATATTAAAACCAATTGGTAATGAAAATTCTGACACACTGGAGATACATAATATGTTTGGCCATTTATTTTACTGGGATAATGGCTAAAGACCAATGAAGAATTTTTGATAATATATAGTGATGAGAAATTTAATATATAATATGATATTTTAAAGAGTAAAGATCTCTTAAGGTTTAGAATTTAGTGCTTTCCTAAAAGTAGATATTGGGCTGGACTCAGTGGCTCACGCCTGTAACCCAGCACTTTGGGAGGTGGAGGCAGGCAGATTACTTGAGCCCAAGATTTCAAGAGCAGACTTGGTAACGTGGAGAAACCCCATCTCTACTAAAAATACAAAAATTAGCTGTTCACGGTGCAGGCCCCTGTAGCCCCAGCCACTTGATAGAGTGAGACCCTGTCTCCTCCACAAAAAAAAATTCATAGAATTTATAATGATGAGATATATTACTGTATTAGGTAGGTATCAGCTACTTTAGTATAAAAGAAAAAAGAAAGCTTATGCCTTGCTTTGGTAATATGAAGTTACGGATTTAAAAAAATTCTTTCACTCCAAGACTTACGGATATTTACATAAGGGTTTCTTTCTGCAGGGCACCTGTGCTGGTTGCACTAGCTTTGATTGAATGTGGAATGAAGTACGAAGATGCAGTTCAGTTTATAAGACAGTGAGTATGACATTTTGTGTTCAGAAACACAGAAAGGAAGATCATGAATGAGGAAGTAATTATGGAAGTGGGTATTCATTTGTAGTGTGGGATAATTTACTTTCTTTGACTAAAGTGTTATTTGAAAATGTAAAAACTTTAGAGCAAGTGATAGAGACTCAGTACAGCTGGCTTCCAGATTTAAAAGGTTTTCTAATTTGGGTGGCAAATTTGGACATTATAGAATATGTCCAGTATATTGTTTGAATATCTAGGAATCTCGAAAATGCACCTTTTAATAGATTCCAAATACCTTCCAAATTACAGTTCTCTATTAGGAGGAGGCAAGAAGAATGTAGAGGAGCAGTTAATCACCTGGGACTTTTAGGTGGTCTGTTCAGGCACAAAATCAGGATAGTAGTGCCCAGACAGGATCTTGGCATCAATCTGGAATAATGAGTCATGCCATTTTATTATCCAGAATTATTTGACAATTTTTGTCTTGTCCTTTCCCTTTCAACTCTTCATTTAAAAAATGAAAACCAAAGAGAAGACTATTTGCGACAGAAAGCATGAAATAATATATGGTAGCGGCTCTAGGAAGGTAACACATTTCAAGGAATGTCATCAGCGTACGTCTTGAGCCAGCTTCTTCATCTTAATGTTATTTTTTAGCATCCTAATATTTGCTACCAACTCTCGTCTGAAGAATATATCAATCTAATTGGGAAGAATATAGTCAAATATTTCTGGATAAACTATTCTGATCCTTATTAAATAGGCTATAATGATGGTCAGCAAGGAAAATTTTTCTCTTCATCTAGGAGGACTCAAAGTTCATGTTGCAATGTAGCTCTTAAGTGTTATAGTATGGGAAATGTGCTGGTTTTCAGCTGTGTGGAATTAGAAAGGCCTTAGGACATAAATAATGCATTTCAGTGAATCAGACAGCTCTTTTTTTTTACCTGATAAAGTTTGCTATTCTTGTATTTTCAGAAAAAGAAGGGGAGCATTCAATTCCAAGCAGCTGCTTTACTTGGAGAAATACCGACCTAAGATGCGATTACGCTTCAGAGATACCAATGGGCATTGCTGTGTTCAGTAGAAAGAAATGTAAACTAAGGCTGACTTGATTGTGGCATTTAGAGGGAACTCTTGGTACCTGGAAATGTGAATTTGGAATCTTACCTGTGTCATCAAAGTAGTGTTGGATTCAGTACTCCTCAACCACTCTCCTAATGATTGGAACAAAAGCAAACAAGAAATCTCTCTATAAAATGAATAAAATGTTTAAGAAAAGAGAAAAGGAATTAATTCAGTGAAGGATGATTTTGCTCCTAGTTTTGGAATTTGAATTTCTGCCAGGATTGAATTATTTTGAAATCTCCTGTCTTTTTAAACTTTTTCAAAATAGGTTTTTGAGGAAAACCAGCAGAACATTAGCCTGTGCAGAACCATCTGTTTGGGGAGCACACTCTTCCATTATGCTTGGCACATAGATCTCCCTGTGGTGGGATTTTTTTCCCTTTTTTTGGGGGGGAGGGGTGGTGGTATATTTTTTCTCTCTTTTCTCCTTCCTCTCCTACACCTCCCTTTTTCCCCTGATCCAAGTTGTAGATGGAATAGAAGCCCTTGTTGCTGTAGATGTGTGTGCAGTCTGGCAGCCTTAAGCCCACCTGGGCACTTTTAGATAGATAAAACGCCAAAAAATAAAAAAAATAAAAATAAAAATAAAAACAAAGGCAGTGAGATACATATGTATATGATCCAGGTGGTTTTTAGTCTTTACTGATGAAAGCGTGTTCATGTTAGTTTTTTTTCCTCAAAACCCTATCTAATACTAAGCAAAGTAGCCAAGAGCCTTTTGTTTTGTTTTTATTTTCAATAAATTAGTGGGGAAATGGCATTTTAAGAGGAGTCTCTTCTCAAAGAACTTAGCTGAGAGTCGAATTCTTCTCTTCCCTAACCAGTGAAGCTAAGTGAATATCCCTGAAACTTGTCTTCTAAAAGGGAGGCCTGCAGGCCATCAGTAAAGATGTGTCCAGGCTGTAGGCTGTAGCATTACTCTGATTTTGTTAGTATCAGGGAATGCTGGTAGCTTAAAATTGTTATTTTAGGACTTGTACTGAATTTTCAGGAACAAAGGAGTAGCAGCAAATTCACATATTTTCGACATGAGAAATGCTTGTGGTGGGTATTTTCCAAACTGCCCCCAAATATAAAGTTCAGTGTAACCATTGATTGCCTTGTTATTACTGGGTTCTTTTGAGATTTAAAAAGAAAAAAAATCCTTGGTTTAAAACCAACAATGATGCCTAGTAAGTATGTGTCCACAGGCCATAACAGGGTAGAAGAGAGACATCAGGCAACCCAATGAGTAGCAAAGGGACTGTGTTGCTTATGAAGCAGTGTGGTAGCATTTCTGCAGATTCTTTGCTGGGTTTAAAGTGCTGATCTAGAAATCTAAAAAAGCTGTTTTTCTGTCCTTTTTGGAAGGCAGTTAAGATCAGGCTGCATGGACAAAGAAGGTAGAGTGGTACCATCAGGGGATCTTGCACGGTTTTCACCTCTAAATATTACATACTCAGTAGTGCCCTGCTTCTAAGGCTGTGAATACAGGCTTAAAGTCATCTTGTCCTGCTGGAATTTGCTGTGCAGAGCCATAAGCTTCCCATTTTGCTAGCGTCAGCTAGGCCAGTAGGAACAGACCAGGACCTTGTCTCACACTGATGATACCTCAAATGTTGGCCGGCTATGTGAACTGCCCATTTCCTATTGCTGGAGTTTTGATTTTTAACTAAATGCAAATCTGTAGATTCTCTCCTCTCCCATCCTAGAAAACAAAACAAAATAATGCTTTTTGAAATTGTTTCTAGGATTTTAAAGTAAAAAATAATGGTATATCCAAAATTCTTTATTTCAGAACACAACAATAGATTCCACTAATGTAGACTCAAGATCAAAACAGCATACCTGCTCAGCTAAGATAGACAGTGTTGACTTCAAGAGTTTTGATCAATACCATAACCTTTTCCCTTTGACATACTCTGAATTTTGTTGTTTGGGGGGAGAGAGAGAGAGAGAGACAGAGAGAGAGAGTGAGTGTGTGTGTGTGTGTGTGTGTGTGTGTGTGTGTGTTTGGGGGAGTGTGCGTGTGTGTGTGTATGTGCATGCACAGTGTCCATCAGTATCAGTGCCTGCCTGAGTTGGGAATATTACATCCCTGGGTCTGTATTGAGAAGGATGTATAAAACAACATGAAACATTAGCCCTCATTTTGTTTTAAAGACTAATGTTAATTGTTCTTAAAACTGGATTTTTTTTTCTTAAAGCAATTTTTTTCTTTTGGACTTAATGAAGTATTGCTAGCTGAAGCCAGTTTGACATAGAGAGATGTCAGATTGATTTGAAAGGTGTGCAGCCTGATTTAAAACCAAACCCTGAACCCTTTTAAAGAACAATAAAACATATTTTACACGCTCTTTGTGCATTTTTTTCCCCCTTCATTCTTGTGAGTTTATGTCTGTGCTTAGAAAGCAGAGTTTAGGCTGGGTGCAGTATTCCCAGCACTTTAGGAGGTAGATCACTTGAGCCCAGGGGTTCAGACTAGCCTGCGTAACACAGAGTCCATCTCTACAACAAATTTCTAATAATTAGCTGGGCAAGGTTGTGTGTTCCTGTAGTCCCAGCTACTTGGGAGTCTGAGGTAGGAAGATCACTTGAGCCCAGGAGGTTGAGGCTATAGTGAGCTGTGATCATGCCATAGTACTCCAGCCTTTGTGACAGAGCCCCTGTCTCAAAAAAAAAAAAAAAAAAAAAAAAAAACCCCCCCCCCCCCCCACACACACACCATGTATATATCTGTTCCTCTTTCTTTGCCTGCTATTCTCAAGGATGTTTTGGGTCCTGCTAGTTTGCTGCAAGGAGTTGAAATAGAGGCTTGGAAATTCAAAGATTTCATGTCACTGAGGTGTTCAGTAACAGCCAACTTATTTCATGTCACTGAGGTGTTCAGTAACAGCCAACTTAACCGTAGCTGGGTTACATCTAGTACATTTTCTGGTTCAGTTCTTGTATACGGTCCTGTAGGAATTCAGCATCTTGTCAAAGGCTTTGTTTATACTCTAGTACATTTTCTGGTTCAGTTCTTGTATATGGTCCTGTAGGAATTCAGCATCTTGTCAAAGGCTTTGTTTATACCATAGATTTAGAGACAGGTCTTGCAGTGCTTCCCAGGCCCGAGGGCAGTGGTAATTCACAGGCTCAATCATTGCATACTACGGCCATTCTGAGTAGCCTTTCGCTGCACTCATCTTATTTATACCATAGGTTTTGGTGAAGCATTGCAGCTTTTTACTTGAATTCATATTAAAGAACAATAAAGAAGTAACTATATCATATCAGGATTTGGGAGTGTGGAATTTCCCTGTAACTATGGGTAAGCATCCATCCACCCAGATAACAGCATGCTCAAATACTAGGAAAAGATACGACATTCCACTGAGAACCTCGGTCTAGAGGGGGTGTCAGGTATGTAGACATAAAACAGTACAGTGGGTGTTTGTAGTACTGACATTTAAAGTTCATTGATCTACAGCCTGGGCAACATGGCTAAACCCCATTGACAAAAAAATACAAAAATTAACTGGGTGTGACGCACTACCATCTGGACTACAGTCGCAGCTACTCAGGAGGCTGAAGTGAGAGGATTGCTTGAATATGGGAGGCTGAGGTTGCAGTGACCCAATACCATGCCACTGCACTTCATCCTGGGTAGCAGCAAGACCAGTCTTAAAATTCATTGATTCTACCACTTGCCTTTATCCCTTGTCACCTCTTTACGTACTTCATTACCCAGCTTAGATTCTGTGATTCATTGTGACACTCAGCTTTTCAGCCTTGCCCCATCTCTTGCTTCATTGTACTTCCCTGGCTAAACTCCAGTTTTGGTTAAGTTTAATACTCTACTTTCTGTGCACTTAAGTACTTAATGCAAGTGGACATGCTGATTCAGTCTATTTAAAGTCATGGCCTCCCCGGGCGCGGTGGTGCGTGCCTGTAGTCCCACTTAGGCTGAGGCAGGAGAATCACCTGAGTCCAGGAGTTTGAGGCTATATTATGAAATGATTGTATCTGTGAATAGCCACTGCACTCCATTCTAGGTACCATAGCGAGACCCTGACTTGAAAAGTAAAGCCATGACCTCACAATCCTAGTACATTTCTCTATCCCATTTACACTTTCTCTTAAATTTTTAGCACCTTTGCCATCCTCTCAGCTTATGACTGTTTTTAAACTTAGAAATAAAAATTTCACAGGCTCCTACCATCACATGTATTCACCCACCTGCATCTGTGCTACTGTCTCTCTTGTAGTTACTATAGACAGACTGTCCTTGCCTTATTTAAGGCAAGCTCTTCCACTTGTATACTAGATTCCATCCCTTACCTGTTCAGTGGGCCCAGATGTGTAGTCATTTTCCTTCTCTGTCCTGCTCATTAACTTTCCCCCTAGTAGATCATCCCCATGAGCCTACAAACATGCTAGTATTTCTGTATTAAAAAAAAAAAATACTTGTTTGACCCCACTTCTACCCCTTCAGCTACCATCCTTTTCTTTGCTCTTTAGTACAACTCAAAGCGTTATCTACCTATACTCTCTACTTTTCTCTTTTGAGCTCCTACCAATGAGGATTGGCTCATGTCTGCACTTTGGGAGGCCAAGGCAGGCGGATCATGTGAGGCCGAGTTCAAGACCAGCCTGCCCAACATGATAAAACCCTGTCTCTACTAAAAATACAAAAATTAGCTGGATGTGGTGGTGTACTCCTGTAATCCCAGTTACTCTGGGTGGCTGAGGCAGGAGAATCGCTTGAACCTGGGAGGTAGAAGTTGCAGTAAGCCAAAATCATGCCTCTGCACTCCATCCTGGGTGACAGAGAAAAACTGTCTCAAAGGAAAAAAAAAAAAAAAAGATCACTCCAATAGTTAATTCTCCTAACTTTTTTCTTTGAGGGTCTCGTTTTGTCACCCAGGCTGGAGTGTAGTGACATGATCATAGCTCACTGTAACCTTGAACTCTTGGGCCCAAGCAATCCTACCTCAGTCTCCTGAGTAGCTAGGACTACAGATGCATGTCACCATGCCCAGCTAATTAAAAACATTTTTTTTTGGCTAGGCACGGTGGCTCATGCCTGTAATCCCAGCACTTTGGGAGACCAAGACAGGCGGATCACCTGAGGTAAGGAATTTGAGACCAGGCTGGCCAATATAGTGAAACCCCGTCTTTTCTAAAAATGCAAAATTAGCTGGGCATGGTGGTGCATGCCTGTAATCCCAGTTACTTGGGAGGCTGAGGCAGGAGAATCATGCCATTGCACTCTAGCCTGGATGATGACGAAACTCCATCTCAAAAAAAAAAAAAAGACTTTTTTTTTTTTTGTTTTGAAGTTTTTATATGGAGTTATTGTTTTTTTTCTTTAAGAGATATAGATTTTTTTGCTCTTTTTTTTTTTTTTTTTTTTTTTTTTGGAGACAGTCTTGCTTGGTGGCCCAGGCTGGAGTGCTAACACCTTGATTGTGGTTCCGTATAAGATTTCTACAGAACTGTTAAGATAAATCTGTGTTGTTTTAAGCCTCAGAGTTTGTGGTAATTATATCACCAATGGAAAACGAATGCAGGTTTTTGCCTCTAGAACTCCACACTCGTGAGTTTTCACCTAGTTTAGTGGCCACACCTCAGTTTGGGTTTCTGCTTCCTCATTAGCGTCTCCACTTCCATTCTATCTCCCTGGATTCTATTCTCTGGACTCTAGACACATATCGAATACCTCCTTGTTATCCCTCACTGATGTGTCATAGTTGAAACTTCAATTCCTGCTCAAATGTTATCTTGAGTGAAGTTTTCCGTGGCTACCCTATTTGCCCTGCTATGCTTTAGTGTTCACTATAATACCACCATTTCACAAACTTTTAATTATGTTTCCCCCACCAAAATACAAGCTCAAAAAAGACATGGCTGTTTTCTGTTTTGTGTTTCATTCACTGTATCTTCAGCACCTCAAATAGTGCTTGGCGTGCAGCAGGTGCTCAGTAGATATTGAATGAATGAGCACTGAGAGAGATGGAGATAAATGATGGTACCATGATACTAAGGGGTAACTAAAACTGCCCTGGAGCACATTAGGAGACGCTGGAGTGGGCATGCGTGAGCGGGATTTTGAAGGATGACATATAAAAGGTTGATACACAATGAGATAGCACTTCCCATCCATCAGAATGGCTATCGTAAAAAAAGATGGACAATAACAAGTCTTAGGAAGAGTATGAAGGAATTGAAACCTTCATAGATTGCTGGTAATAATATAAAGCGATGGTGCAGTCACTTTTCAAAAACAGTTTAGCAGTTTCTCAAAAAGTTAAACAGTTTCTATATGACCCAGAAATTCCAATATGTCCAATATTCAATTCTTGGTATATACAAGGAAAATGAAGACATTAATGGTTGCATGAGCTGGGGTGGGGACAGGGTATCTCTCTGTGGTGATAGGTGTTCTGGGATTAGACAGTGGTGATAGTTGCATAACAGTGTGACTGTATTAAATGTTGCTAAGTCGTACACTTAGAAAAAAATGTTGATGTGGGAACAGTACATTTCAGGTCGAGGAAATAATACAAGGCAGTGGAAGTATGAAAGAGCATGGTATGTTAGGGAGAAGGGGCATGATCTGGTCTCTCTAGAGGGTATGGATTTGTGCTAGGCAGGTTTGGTTCTCATCAGACTAGGAGAGGTGCTAGATGCCCCTTCCTTGTGCCTCCTCGTCTTCTATCCCCAAGTTCATAGCTGATTGAATCAGGGATAGACAGTTGACCCAATTGCTGACATTGGCCAGCAGATTCTCAATTTCTTTCTTTCTTTCTTTTTTTTTTTTTTTT
>NW_016107366.1:9456849-9460180 GCF_001604975.1 Cebus imitator | reverse complement strand
TTTTACTCTGTTGCCCAGGCTGGAGTGCAGTGGCACGATCTTGGCTCACTGAAACCTCTGCTTCCTGGGTACAAGTGATTCTCCTGCCTCAGCCTCCCAAGTAGCTGGGACTACAGGCGTATGCCACCATGCCCAGCTAATTTTTGTATTTTTAGTAGAGATAGGGTTTCACCATGTTGGCCAGGCTGATCTTGAACTTCTGACCTCAAGTGATCCGCCTGCCTTGGCCTCCCAGAGTGCTGGGATTACAGGCATAAGCCACTGTGCCCAGCCCAGATTCTCAACTTCAAATGAGGTAGACTCTTGGATGTGACAGGGCAGAAGGGCCATATGTATGTTGGGTCATGTGTGGGATGAATAGACAAAGGACAGAGGAAGGAAGACGGAGAAGCAGCCCAGGGAGCAGAGAGAAGCAACTGTGGCCTGGGATGAGGAGAGCAATGCCCTGAATTCAGTTATTTTTCATAATGTCCAGCTCTATGTCCTCCCCTGAAGTCCTTTCGATGGTTGCTGTCCCTTCCCTCACCCCTTGTTTAAAGTAGCTTCAGTCAATTTCTTTTCTTTTTTTTTTTTTTGAGATGGAGTTTTGCTCTGTTTCCCAGGCTGGAATGCAATGGTGTGATCTCGGCTCACTACAATCTCTGCCTCCCGGGTTCAAGCGATTCTCCTGCCTCAGCCTGATTACAGGCATGTGCCACCATACCCAACTAATATTTGTATTTTTAGTAGAGATGGGGTTTCACCACGTTGGCCAGGCTAGTCTTGAACTCCTGACCTCAGGTGATCTGCCTGCCTCAGCCTCCCAAAGTGCTGGGATAACAGGCGTGAGCCACTGCGTCCAGCCTGAGTTGGTTTCTTAGTAACCGAGAAAGCCTTGACTAGAAGGGATTATACAAATAGCACGTTAAGTGCTGTGTCCAGCCAGGTGTTGTGGCTCACGCTTGTAATCCCAGCTCTTAGGGAGGCAGAGGCGGGAAGATAGCTTGAGCCCAGGAGTTTGAGACCTGCCTGGGCAATATAGCGAGACCCCGTTCTCCACAAAAAGGAATAAAACAAAAAGACAAAAAAAAAAAAATGCTGTGTCCGAAGCTCCTGTCGATAGAGTGGTGATTTCTGCTATATCCTATACACTATTCTAGGCACTGATGATATAGTGGGAAACAGGAAAAGCTCTCTGCCCTGGTAGGGCTTAAATTCTACTGGAGAAGATAGAGAATAAACAGGCACACCAATTAGTAATCTATTTTCTGATAGTGAGCAGCGATAGGAAGAAAGTAAAGCAGGTAAAGTGATAGCGACTGGGGTTATATGTGACAGGAGCAGCTGGGGAAAGTCTCTGAGGAAGTTAAAGGAGCCTGCTGTGTGCAGATGCTATGTGAAGATGCTGGAAGCACTTCCCACGCAGCATGTATAGCAGTATGTGCAAAGTTGAAAGATTAAGCTCAGTGCGTTCAAGAAACATCAGTGTGGATATTACGGATGAAGCATAGCAAGGAGTGAAGAAGAAATTTAGACAGAGGCCAACTTGTGTTGATTTGATGAGGCTGGGAAGGTTGTTGGGGTCATATTGCAGAGAGTTATGTATCATATTAAGAAATTTGAGGCCAGGTGCGGTGGCTCATGCCTGTAACCCCAGCACTTTGGAAGGCTGAGGCGAGTGGATCGCTTGAGCTCAGGAGTTTGAAACCAGTCTGGCCAACAGAAAATACAAAAATTAGCCAGGCATGGTGGTACATACCTGTAGTCTCATCTACTCAAGAGGCTGAGGTGGGAGGATTGCTTGAGCCTGGGAGGCAGAGGTTGCAGAAAGAAAGACATTTGAGGCTGGGCACAGTGGTTCATGCCTGTAATCCCAGAACTTTGGGAGGACAAGGCAGGTGGATCACGAGATCAGGAGTTTGAGGCCAGCTTGCCCAAAATGGTGAAACCCCATCTCTACTAAAAATACAAAAAAATTAGCCGGGTGTGGTGGTGGACACCTGTAATCCCAGCTACACAGCAGGCTGAGGCAGGAGACTCACTTGAACAGGGGAGGCTGAGGTTGCAGTGAGCCAAGATCGAACCATTGCACTCCAGCCTGGGCAACAAGAGTGAAATCCGCCTCAAAAAAAAGAAAAAGAAAGTAATTAGAATCCTCTTCACTGCTTGCAACCCTGCTAACCGCCCTGAACAGGTTAACTGGCAAGTGTGATATTAGTCATGTTACTTCTGTTTCCTTTGCTGTTTTGGGGTCTGGCAGTCAGGAAGATAGAGAAACAAAATGGTAATACTTAACCGACATCTGTTGAGTGCTACTGTGCTCAGAATTTCATGTGCATGATATAATTTAATCTTCATAGTCTACCACATAGGGTTTATTGCTATTCCCATTTTATAAATGAGGAAATCGGGGGTGAAGTAATACCAAGTGGGTGGCAGGACCACTATCAGAATCTGGGCCTGGGTCAGGCACGGTGGCTCATGCCTGTAATCCCAACACTTTGGGAGGCTGAGACAGGTGGATCAACTGAGGTCAGGAGTTCGAGACCAGCCTGGCCAAAATGACAAAACCTTTTCTGTACTAAAAATACAAAAAAATAAAAAATAAAAAAAATTAGCTGGGTTGTGGTGGCAGGCGCCTGTAATCCCAGCTACTCTGGAGGCTGAGGTAGGAGAATTGTTTGAACCTGGAAGGCGGAAGTTACAATAAGCCGAGATTGCACCACTGCATTCCAGCCTGGGTGACAGAGCAAGACTCATCTCAAGAAAAAAAAAAAGAAAAGAAAAGAAACAAGAATCTGGGACTGATTGTGAAACCTGTGCTTCACTGCTCAGCTGTACTGCTATAGAAGAATGGGAAGATGTCTGTTGGGGATCTCATGTCAGGATGTTGCTGTGGGTTTTTGCACTTGATAATATTTCCTGTTAATTGAGTTGCATCTTTATGTTAGGTGCAGCAGGGGACGCACGCATGTGTGTGTGTGTGTAGCAGTTCTATCTCATCAGTGGATTTAACTTACGCAAACTGTGTGTAATGGGCCCTGACAGTAACAAACCAGGACATTTGAGCAGGGTGGTTTATAGTCTATAATTGGCTTCCTATTACTGTTGGCTGGTTCCCTTGCACATGGGGTATTATGCCAGGATTGGCATTTGATTTAAGAAATTTTCAAATTGATTTTATCTTCAGTGCATTAATGTGTGGCCTAAATTCCTGCAGAGGTATTCGATAACCAGCCTGGACATGCTTTAGTGATTGCAACTGGATCTGAGCTGCCAGCGCCTCAGCTTTTATTCAGCACAGACAAATTATTTCTCTGAAAACACTTTTCTTTTTTTTTTTTTTTTTTTT
>NW_016107366.1:9452922-9455614 GCF_001604975.1 Cebus imitator | reverse complement strand
TCTGGCTAATTTTTGTATTTTTAGTAGAGACAGGGTTTCACCATGTTTTCCAGTCTGGTCTTGAACTCCTGACCTCGTGATCCACCCGCCTCAGCCTCCCAAAGTGCTGGGATTACAGGTGTCAGCCACTGCACCGGGCCCATTGCTCTCATGTTTATGTTCAGGAGTACTCAATGTTTAGCTCCCATTGATAAGCGAGAACACGTGGTATTTGGTTTTCTTTTCTTGCATTCATTTGCTTAGGATATTGGCCTCCAGCTGTATCTCTGTATCTAAGTTGCTGCAAAGGACATGATTTTGTTCTTTTTTAATGGCTGCATAGTATTCCATGGTGTATATGTACTACCTTTTCTTTATCCAATCCACTGTTGATGGGCATCTAGGTCGATTCCATATCTTTGCTGTCGTGAACAGTGCTGTTATGAACATGAGTGCATGTGTCTTTTTTGTAGAATAATTTATTTTCTTTTGAATATATACCCAGAAATGGGATTGCTGGGTTGAATGATAGCTCTGTTTTAAGTTATTTGAGAAATCTCCAAACTGCTTTTCACAAGGGCTGAATTGACATTCTCACCAATAGTGTATAGTGTTTCTTTTTCTCTGCAGCCTCATCAGCATCTGTTATTATTTGACTTTTTAATGATAGCCATTCTGACTGGGGTGAGGTGGTATCTCACCATGGTTTTGATTTGCATTTTTCTGATGATTAGTGGTGATGATCAATTTTTCATGTTTTTTGGCCGTTTGTATGTCTTCCTTTGAGAAGTGCCTATTCATGTCCTATGTGTCCCTCTTTTTTCTTTTCTTTTCTTTCTTTTTTTCTTAGATAGGCTGTCTCTCTTTCACTCAGGCTTGAGTGCAGTAGCATGAACATGGCTCATTGCAGCCTCGACCCCCTGGGCTCAAATGATCTCCTGCCTCAGCCTCTCAAGTAGTTGGAACCACAGGTGCACACCACCATGTGCGGCTAATTTTTAAAATTTTTTTAGAGACAGAGTCTTACTCTGTTGCCTGGGCTAGTCTTGAAATCCTAGTCTCAAGCAATCCTCCCACCTTAGCCTCCCAAAGTAATGAAATTACAGGTGTGAGCCATTGTGCCCATCTTTTAGTGGGGTTATTTGTTTTTTGCTTGTTAAGTTCCTTATAGATACTGGGTATTAGACCTTTGTTGGATACAGAGTTTGCGAATATTTTCTCTGGTTCTGTAGGTTGCCTGTTTACTCTGTTGATTGTTCCTTTTGCAGTGCAGAAGCTCTTTAGTTTAATTAGGTCCCACTTGTCAATTTTTGTTTCTGTTGCAATTTCTTGGGAGGACTTAGCCAAAAATTCTTTGCCAAGGCTAATGTTGAGAAGGATATTTCCCGGGTTTTCTTCCAAGATTTTATAGTTTGAGGTCTTACATTTAAATCTCTAATCCATCTTGAGTTGATTTTTGTATATGGTGAAAGATTGGGGTTCCAGTTTCATTCCTCTGTATATGGCTAGCCAGTTGTCCCAGCACCATTTATTGAATAGGGGGCCCATTCTCCATTACTTGTTTTTGTCCACTCTATGGAAGATCAGATGGTTGCATGTGTGTGGCTTTATTTCCGGGTTCTCTATTCTGTTCCATTGGTCTATGCATCTGTTTTTGTTCCAGTACCACGCTGTTTTAGTTTCTGTAGTCTTATAGTATAGTTTAAAGTCAGATAGTGTGAGGTCTCTGGCTTTTTTTTTTTTTCTTTGCTTGGGATTGCTTTGGCTATTTGGGCTGTTTTTTGGTTCTATGTGAATTTTAGAATAGTTTTCTTTCTTTCTTTCTTTTTTGTTTTTTTTTTGCTCCCTCTGTGACTCTAGTCAAAGAAGAATAGTTTTGTTTTGTTTTGTTTTGTTTTTTTAAGATGGAGTCTTGCTCTGTCACCAAGGCTGGAGTGCAATGGTGCCATCTCTGCTCACCGCAACCTCTGCCTCCTGGGTTCAAGCAATTCTCCTGCTTCAGCCTCCCAAGTAGCTGGGTTTACAGGCATGCACCACCACACCTGGCTAATTTTTATATTTTCAGTAGGTTTCACCATGTTGATCAGGCTGGTCCCAAACTCCAGACCTCATGATACGCCGGCCTCAGCCTCTCAAAGTGCTGGAATTACAGGTGTGAGCCACTGCTCCCGGTCTAGAATAATTTTTTCTAATTCTGTGAAAAATGACATTGGTAGTTTGATAGGAATCGTGTTAAATCTGTAAATTGCTTTGGGCAGTATGGCCATTTTAAAGATATGGATCCTTTCAACCCATGAGCATGGAATATTTTTGCATGTATTTGTGTCGTCCCTGAGTTCTTTGAGCAATGTTTTGTAGCTCTCTTTGTAGAAATCTTTCACCTTTTTGGTTAGTTGTTTTCCTAGGCATTTCTATTTTTTTGTAGCTATTGTAAATGGTATTGGGTTCTTGATTTGACTCTCAGCTTGAACATTAATAGTGTATAGAAATGCTACTGATTTTTGTACATTGATTTTATATCCTGAAACTTTACTGAAGTTATCAGTTCCAGGAGCTCTTTGGTGGAGCCTATGGTCTTCTAGGTATAGAATCATATTGTCAGTGAAGAGAGGAAATTCTCTATTTGGAATTAGAAATTTTCCTATTTGGATGCCTTTTATTTTGTCTTTTATGCTTACTTTTTTTTTTTTTTTTGAGACGGAGTTTCACTCTT
>NW_016107366.1:9448315-9452727 GCF_001604975.1 Cebus imitator | reverse complement strand
ATGTTGACCAGGATGGTCTCGATCTCTTGACCTCGTGATCCACCCGCCTCGGCCTCCCAAAGTGCTGGGATTACAGGCTTGAGCCACCGCGCCCGGCCATGCTTACTTTTTAAGTGTATTATCTTTTGCACGGTAAATGATGTTTTCTCCATTTTACACACTAGGACATGAAAGCTCAGAGAGGGTAAGTACCGTCCCCAGTCTCGCATGTGTAGTAAGTGGCCGAGCCTGAAACGTCCAGCTTGGAAGCACTGATCACATCCATTGTGCCACACTCTCCTTGCATTCAATAAATTGAAGCTATTATTATGAACTGAAACCAGATTTTCCCCTGAGGACACTTCTTTCTCTGTGACCTAACAAATGGGGGCTACTCATTCTTTATGTACTACAGGCCAGTGAGAACCGAGGGGTCGGCCCCCCACAGCCACGTCAGACCATTGCTCATGGGTAGCACTAGCTGGACATAGTTACCGTCAGGCCATTACAACTACTCACCCTCATTGCCGCTGTCCTCTTAATGAGTGGAGTCCTCTCGTCGCTCAATGCACAGAGTTCCTTGGGCCTTACAGACCCTCCCTGAGTCATTCTTTTATTCTGCATGAAATCAGTGCCTCTTCCAGCCCTCTCAGTGCTGAAGGCCTTTACTACTTAAACTACAATGACCTATTCCCATGGGAGTGGGACTGCTCCGCCTCCTATGTCGTCAGGAGGTTGAATAATGTCTGGGCGGAAAAGCAATTCTGTGCCTGTCTATATATGTATATACATAGATGTATGTGGATATGTGTACATATATACATACATACACATTGGTTTACTATATATTTTACTGACATAATGGATATGTAACACATGGTTACATTGTATTATAAATTCCATATAGCCAATGGATTCTCACAGAATGCTTTTGTTGATTTTTGCCAAACTTTCGTGTCCTGGGCAACCTGTGGTTGCAATTGACAAACCCAACGTAAATGTTGGTTGATATTTGCCTTTATGTTAAAGACTTGAAAGTTAAACAATGAAGACACATGTCAGAACTTCACTTATTCATGACTGATATTAGTGACTTCTTTGAGGAAGTGAATAATAGTTTTATTTTATTCATTCATTCATTCATTCATCTATAGACAGTGTCTTGCTCTGTTGGACAGGCTGGAGTACAGTGGCAACATTATAGCTCAATGTAGCCTCAACTCCTGGGCTTTAGGGATCCTCCCACCTCAGGCTTCTGAGTAGCTAGGACTACAGTCATGTGTCAAATGCCTGGCCAATTTTTTTGCAGAGATAGAGCCTCTCTATGTTGCCCAAGCTGATCTCGAACTCCCAGTCTCAAATGACCCTTCAGCTTTGGTCCCCCAAACTGCTGGGATTATAGGAATGAACCACGGTGCCTGGCCAGATAATTGTTTTTGAATACTGGAAGACTATTTTTTCAGGTTTTAAAAATTCTGTTTACAATGTAATGGCTACAGATATGAATCATTTATTTAATTAATTACTTTATTTATTTATTTTATTTTTTTTATTTTTTAAGACATGGGGTCCTTCAACAAAAAGGAAAAAAAAATTACATGGGGTCTTGCTATGTTGCCCCGGCTGGAGTGCAGTGGCTATTCACAGGCACGATCCCACTACTGATCAGCATGGGAGTCTGCTCTGTTTCCAACCTGGGCTGGTTCACCGCTCCTTAGGCAACCTGGTGGTCCCCCCGCGCCTGGGAGGTCACCATATTAATGCTGAACTTGGTGCGGACACCCGATTGGCATAGCGCACTACAGCCCAGATATTCTGTGCTCAAGCGATTCTCCCATCTCAGCTGCCCAAGTAGCTGGGACTACAGGCATGTGCCACCTCGCCCAGCTGAATCACTTTTAAGTTCAATCTGCACTACTAACATTTTCTCCTTTACTTTCTTAAATCTAAACAGTCAATAAAATAATACATAAATCAAATTCTAACTAGTAGCATTTGGCAACTTCCATGATTAGTTTCAAGCTATCAATTGACGTCACTGAACACAGTTGGAAAATGAGGTGCAGTGACACATCATTATAGTATTTCCACCACACAGACAGAGCAAGTAGAAGAGCATAGATAATAGTAAAGCCTAGTAAAATAATTAGGAAGTGCTGACTTTTAAGAAGTTATGACCTTTGTTATTAATTTCATTTATATTTGATTGTAAATCTCTTCAACTTAATTTTTAATAATGGCTGTATTGGCCAGGCGTGGTGGCTCACGTCTGTAATCCCAGCACTTTGGAAGGCCAAGGCGGGTGGATTACCTGAGGTCGGGAGTTTGTGACCAGCCGGACCAACATGGAGAAACCCTGTCTTTACTAAAAATATAAAATTAGCTGGGTGTGGTGGCACATGCCTGTAATCCTAGCTTCTCAGGAGGCTGAGGCAGGAGAATCGCTTGAACCGTGAAGACAGAGATTGTGGTGAGCCGAGATCAGGCCACTGCACTCCAACCTGGGCAACAAGAGTGAAACTCCATCTCAAAAAAAAAAAAAAAAAGCCGTATCTTAACAACCAACTTGCAACATTTCTAGAATTTAATAATCAGCTCTCAGTTGATGCGAGCTGGCGCCAACAAACCACCGTGTGTAGTCAGCCATCTCCACATCGATTCTCTGCCACAGTCCATCAGTCCATCTCTACCACTTTCTCACCTGGACATTTACCCTCTGATTCATTTGCTATTCATTTGCGATTCATTCCTCAAACCACCTCGACCTGACTTGTCCTTTCCACGACAGACCCTCTGCTAGGAAGTAAAGGATCCTTTTCTTTCACTTGCCCCATGAATTCCAGTGTCCTCAGGGCTCTGTCTTGGGTGGTCTTTCTCTTCCTACACACTGTGCTTTGGTGATCTCATTCAAACCCTGATGGCTCCCAAGTCTATAGTTCTAACCCATGCCTCTCTCTGGAGTTCCAGACCCATGTGTCCAGCAGTCTATTGGACATCATTTGTTTGTCTTCTTGGCAATTCAAACTCCGCATTTCACAAACATATCTGTTGTTTCCCCAGACTCCAAACTCCACGTCACAAATCTGACGTCGCCTGTCTTTTTCCTCTCACTAAATGACCTTACCTGCTAAGTCATCTGAGCCAGACACCTGGGAGTCATCCTCACTTTTTTTTTTTTTTGAGACAGAGTCTCGCTCTGTCGCCAGGTGCCAGGCTGGAGTGCAGTGGCGCGATCTTGGCTCACTGCAACCTCTGCCTCCTGGGTTCAAGCAATTCTCCTGCCTCAGCCTCCCGAGTAGCTGGGACTACTGGTGCAGGGCATCATGCCCAGCTAATTGCTTCATTTTTCATAGAGATGGGGCCTTACCATGTTGCCCAGGCTGCTCTTGAACTCCTGGCCTCAAGCAATCCTCCCACCTTAGCCTCCCAAAGTGCTGGGATTGCAGGCATGAGTCACCACGCCTGGCCCATCTTCACTTTTTATTCTGGTACCAAATTCAGATTGATTGATTGATTCATTTATCTATTTGTTAAACTTTCCGGCAAATAGAACAGCTGCATAGTATAGTGGGTAAGAGTACTGAGGCCTGAAGTCAGCCATTTAACTAGCTCTGTAACCTTGGGAAATTTGCTTGCCCACTCTGTGTTTCAGTTCCTTCCTTCCTTCCTTCCTTCCTTCCTTCCTTCCTTCCTTCCTTCCTTCCTTCCTTCCTTCCTTCTTTCTCTCTCTCTCTCTCTCTACTATGTGAGGACACTGTGTCTCACCTGTAATGTATGTATTACAGGTGAGAAAGGGACAGAGATGTCAGTAAGAAAGCACTGTCTATGAACCAGGAAGTGGGCCGTCACCAGACTCCGAGGCTATCAGGGCCTTGATCTTGGATGTCCCAGCCTCCAGAACTATGAGCAACAAATTCCGTTGTTTATAAGCCATCCTGTTATAGCAGCCCAAATGGACTAAGACAGAGTTCAACCCATAACAGGCAGGACCTCTGCTACAGGAATCACATCTGATCTCTGAGCTGCGTGGCTTACAGCTAACGCTGCTGCCGTTCTTAATGTCTTACTTCCTGTCCCCCCATGCCACTGTCTTAGTTCCTTTTGTCTCACAACAGCCTCCTGAGTAGACCCTAGTCTGACCCCACCATAGCGCATCCTCCATGGGCTGTCAGAGTGCTCTTTCCCACACATAAGGTTGATCATATCACCTCCTTCTGAAGCTCCCTGGGCTTTTAGGTAAAGGTTTAGCATAAAAAGTCCTTCTAGTTCCGGCTCCTTCCTGCTTCTCTGCTCTGAAACTTATGCCACAGCCTAGAAAACTGTAATTCCCCGATCGTATTTTTCTTTTTTTTTTTTTTTGAGATGGAGTTTTGCTGTGTTGCCCAGGCTGGAATGCGATGGCGTGATCTCGGCTCACTGCAACCTCTGCCTCC
>NW_016107366.1:9421233-9446671 GCF_001604975.1 Cebus imitator | reverse complement strand
AAAAAAAAAAAAAAAAGTAAGAAAGAAAAAAAAGTAAGAAAGAAATATTTCTCAGCCATAAAATGATATGCAGTCCTGAAGTCCTGATACATGCTAGAACGTGGTTGAGCCTCAAATACCTAATGTTAAATGAAAGAAGCCAGGCAGAAAGTGTCACAGAATAAGTGATTCTGTTTATATGGGTAATATCCAGAATAGTTAACTTTATAGAGGAATGAAAGCAGATTGGTGCTTGCTAGTGGTTGAGGGGAGGGGAAAATGGGAATTAGTTGCTTAATGGATATGCGGTTTTATTTTGGACTGATGAAAATGTTTTGGAAGTAGGATGGTAGTTGCAGGACACTGTGAATGTACTAAATGCCACGGAATTGTGTACTTTAAAATATTTAATTTTATGTTATGTGAATTTTATGTCAATTAAAAAAATAAAAACAAAAAATGAATGAAGTACTGATGCATGCTACCATGTGGGTGAACCTTGAAAACACTTTACTGAGGTGAAAGAAGCAGAGAAGGTCACGTATTGTGTGATTCCATTTATTTGAAATATGTAGAATAGGCAAATTCAGAGAGACAGAAAGCAGAGCAATGGCTCACGCCTGTAATCCCAGCACTTTGGGAGGTCAAGGCGGGTAGATCACCTGAGGTCAGGAGTTTGAGACCAGCCTGGCCAACATGATGAAACCCCGTCTCTACTAAAATACAAAAAATTAGCTGGGCATGGTGGTAGGCGCCTGTAATCCTAGCTACTCGGAGGCTGAGACACTGGAATCCAGGAGGCAGAGGTTGCAATGAGCTGAGATAATGCCATTGTACCCCAGCTTGGGCAATAAGTACAAAACTCTGTCTCCAAAAAAAAAAGAGAGAGACAGAAAGCAGATGAGTGGTTGCCAGAGTCACAGGTTTCCTTTTCCAGTGATGAAATGTTTTGGAATTAGTGGTAATGGTTGTACAACATTGTGAATGTACTAAATGCCACCAAATCACAGATTTAAAAATGGTTAAAACAGTAAATTTTATGTTATGTATATTCTACCACAATAAAAATTATTTCCTTAAGAAAGATATTCTGGCTCCCAGCTACTTGGGAGGCTGAGGCAGAAGAATTGCTTGAACCTGGGTGGCGGACGTTGTAGTGAGCTGAGATCTCATCACTGTACTTCAGCCTGGGTGACAGAGTGAGATTCTGTCTCAAAAATAAATAAATAAATAAGGCAAAACGACCTCGCTAATTTGATGTAACACGGTGCCTCTTCAGGGAAGTTCTCTTGCTTCCAAGTTAACTTGAATGAGAAGAATTGTTTAGGAATGGAGCCGGAATAAAAGGATTTTAGAGCTAGGAATGACCTAGAGAGCTTTCAGACCATTGCATCTCATTCTTATCAGACCAGTATTCTGTAAGTACCTTACTATTCTGAAATAAAATTCATAGATAAAATAATCTACCTGAAGTTTATATGATGTGGGGCTTTAGCCAATATGAGTTTTGGAGTCAACTTCCTGGGTTCAAATTCCTCCTTGGCTCCTCACCTGCCCTGTGAGCTCTGGCACTACTCTGTGCCTCAGTTTCTTCATCTGTAAAATGGAGCTAATGACGGTGTTGCCTCATAGGATTGTTTGAGGATTAAATGTATGTGTATGTGTGCAAATATGAAATATGTTTAGGATTATATCTAACTGTACAAAGAGGAGAACTAGAAAGAAAGTAATTTATAATAAATGCACTTTCAATTGTAAATATCTAGGCATGATTACCCTAGGAAGAGACTGAAATTGATGTTTGCCCATATGCATAGAACCGCCCTGGATATCACAGCTATAAATTCAGACTGACTCGAGTGTATTGCACCTCAAAAGCCATGAGTGTTGTTATTGGTGACATGCTCTGTCTCCTAGACTGGAGTGCAGTGGTGCGATCGTCAGCTCACTGCAGCCTCCGCCTCCCAGGTTCAAGCAATTCTCCTGCCTCAGCCACCCAAGTAGCTTGGATTACAGGCATGCACCACCATGCCTGGCTAATTTTTGTAGTTTTAGTAGAGACAGGGTTTCACCATGTTGGCAGGCTGGTCTTGAACTCCTGACCTCAAGTGATCCACCTGCCTTGATTTCCCAAAGTACTGGGATTATAGGTGTGAGTCACTGTGCCCAGCCGTGGGAAGTGTTTTTAAACAATCATTCTTGTATATACAGGTTTTTCATCTTTATAAATATTTAAAGGAGGGGTGAACTGGCCCAGGTTGGAAACGGAGCAGATCAAAACTCCCATGCTCATCAGTAGTGGGATCGCGCCTGTGAATAGCCACTGCACTCCAGCAACATATTGAGACCCCATTTCTTAAAAAAAAATGTTTAGTGGGATATCTGGAAGTGGGACATGAGGCCATTCTTTATTGGGTGAGATGTCCCACGTATTTCCAGACAGCCAGCATCCTCGGCCCCTCGTCTAAGTGTCAGGATGCTGTAGTGAGTGGCTCTGCCCCCATGAGAACTACCGAGCCACTGCAGCCCCCTTCTTTTCCAGACCAGGCCCCTGAGAAATTCAGAGAGGAGTTTTTTTTTTTTTTTTTAAATAGGTTCTGGAGAATATATACTCTCTCCACCTCTGCTCACTCTGTCACCCAGGCTGGATTGCAATGGCATGACCAGGGCTCTCTGCAATCTGGAACTCCTGGGCTTAAGTGATTCTCCTGGTACAACCTCTAGAGCAGCTGGGACTACCGACGTGCACCACCATACCTGGCTGATTTCAAACAATTTTTGTAGAGACTGGTTGCGGGGGAGATCTTGTTCTGTGGCCCAGAATGGTCTTGAACTCCTGACCTCAAGCTATCTTCCTGTCTCAGCCTCCCAAAGCTGTGGAATTACAGGGCTGAGCCAACACGCCTGACCTAGAGAGGTAATTTAAAATCAGCCGCTATGACAGTGACTGCTTGTTCACCCCGGGCTCACCTTCAGCCTTGTGATCAGCTGGAAGATGCCTTGTTAGTAACTCAGACTCTGCCTGTCCTGTTGCATTTATCCAATTTATTTCTCTTTTGGGGGCCTTCTTCTTCCCTCTCTCTCACCTCCTTCCCCTCAACACCTTGTTCATTAGCAAGTCCTGTTGGCTGTCCCTCCAAATATGTGACCAACCACAGTAGCCTTCTCCTGGTTCTCTGATTCACTCTTGTCCCACTACGGTCTATTCTCATGGCAGCCAGGGGAGCTTTAAAAAAATTTTACAGGCACGGTGGCTCACTCCTGTAATCCCAGCACTTTGAAAGGCCGAGGTGGGCGGATCATGAGGTCAGGAGATCAAGACCATTCTAGCTAACACAATGAAACCCCATCTTTACTAAAAATACAAAAAATCTGCTGGGTGTGGTGGCACGTGCCTGTAGTCCCAGCTACTCAGGAGACTGAAGCAGGAGAATTGCTTGAACCTGGGAGGCGGAGGTTGCAGTGAGCCGAGATCACGCCACTGCACTCCAGTCTGGGTGACAGAGTGAGATTCCGTCTCAAAAAACAAAACAAAACAAAACAAATTACATCAAGCTGTTCTTCTGCCTCAGCTTCTCCAGAGTTTTCCCAAGACACTGAATAAAGAGGAAATTCCTCTCCCTGCCCTGCAAGGCCCTGAGGCATCCTACCTCATCTCCTCCCAGTCTCCTTCCCGCTGGGCTCCAGCAACCCTGGCCTCACACACCACCGTTCCTGCCTCAGGGTCTTGACACCTGTTCCTCCTTCTGCTTGCAGCCCACTTTCCTGCAGCCTGAGCTTCAGACAGCGGGCCCCTTATGTCTGTTTCAGGTCACCTAAGAGACCACCCTGACCACCTCATCTGGATTACTCCCTTCCCAAAGTCGCTTTCTATCCCCTCACTCTGTTTTTTGTTGTTGGAAGTCGGAGCAGACTAAGCCATGCTGGGAGACAGACTTCATTTGTCTCACTCTCCACAGCATCCCAGGGCCTAAAGGGATGCTGGCCAGTGCTGCTCAGTATCTTCGAAACACATGAATGAATGCCGAACACCTAACCCCAAATGGGCCAATCAGAATCCTTCCCCATGGGCTGGTTGTGGTGGATCAGGCCTGTAATCTCAGCACTTTAGGAGGCTGAGGTGGGAGGATCACTTGAGCCTAAGAGTTTGAGATCAGCCTGGGCAACATGAGAGATCCCATCTCTACAAAAAATACAAACATTAGCTGGGCCGCCTGGTGGTGCGTGCCTGTAGTCCCAGCTACTGGGGAGGCTGAGGTGGGAGGATCACTTGAGCCCGAGAGGTTGAGGCTGCAATGAGCCATGATTGCACCCCTTGCACTCCAGAATGGGCAACAGAGGAAGACCCTGTCTCAAAAAAACAAAAAACAAAACAAAACCCCAAAAAACTGATCATGAGCACACAGTTGGAAGAGCTTTAACAAATGTGTAGTTGTGTAACAACCACCACAATCAAGATATAGAATATTTCCTTCAATCCAGAAAGCACAACCTACTTCTTGAGTTCTGTGTGATAACCCAAGATTTAAAAAAACCAAACAAACAGCTTTATTGTGGTATCATTGATATGCAACAAACTGCACATATTCCAAGTGTGTAATGTGATGAGTTTTGGCATGTGCACACACCGTGAAACCACCACCACAATCAAGATTATAAACATATCCATCATTTCCAAGAGTTCCCTCCTGCCCCTTGGTAATCTTTCCCTCCCGGCCCTATTTGCACCCCCATCTCGAGCACCCGCTAATCTATTTTCTGTTACTATAGATTAGCTTACATTTTCTAGGCTTTTCTATATAGGGACTCATACAGTAAGCACTCTTCTTTGTCTGGCTTTTTTCACTCAGCATCATTATTTTGAGAATCATCCATGTTGTCACATGTAACCGTCGTTTGTTGGTTTTTATTGTTGAGGCTTCTTCCATTGTATGGGATGTTACAATTTGTTTATCCACTTATCTGTTGATGGGCATTTGGGTTGTTCCCAGGTTGGGGTTTTTACAAATGAAGCTGTTACGAACACTTGTGTGCAAGTCTTTGTGTGGACGTAGTTATTTCCTTTTCTCTTGGGTGAAAATCTAGGAGTGGTACAGTTGGACCACATGCTATCCTTACGTTATTCTTAATCCCAGGTTTATCTTTTTCTCTTAAGTCAATCAATTTGGCATTGGCCAAGGTCCCTCAGCAGGATGGGGACTCAGCTGTCTCCCCCTTGACTCCCTCCAAGCTGCCTCTCGTCCTGGGCAAGTCTTGCTGTTGCTGCTGCGGACTGAGCTAGGCTGAGAATGCACGTTACCTTCCTGAGCACGTCGCCTCTGAGAAGCAATGTTGACTTACATAAGCACGCTGACCTCTTGCTTCCTGCCAAAGTCTAAAATCATGGAATCTTTTGCTTTCGCTGCCTCTGGACTGGAATGTTAAGTGCAAGAGGAGTTGTCTGGCCTAACAGTCCAATCAAGATATGTCTGTGGATGGACAAGGTCAGTGATTGACTCGTAGGAGGGGAGCCTTAGGTGAAAAGACAGTCTGAGGATCAGAGAGCCACAGGGATGAGCTAAGAAGGAGGCCCATGCATTCAGAGCAGCTCAAAGATAGCACACCCAGGCAGCATATTTTTACATTGAGTTTAATTTATTTTTGAAAAAGGAATGCATTCAGATGGTTCAAAATTCAAAAGCAAGGGCGGGTGTACAGTACTGTGAAAAATCTTTCTCATGTCCTCAGCCACCCCTTGTCCTCAGAGGTAACCACAACTCCTCCCCACCCCCAGTTCCTTAAATAGTCTTCCAGATATTTGCATATACAAAGATTTGCATATACAAATATATATGTGTATATCTTATATGTGCGGGGGGGGGCGTTCTTTTTACACAAGTGCTAGCAGACCAAACACATTGTTGAACGCTGATTTTTTTTTTCACTTTACATAGCTCAGAGCTTAGTGCACAGTACAATGGAAAAAGCCTCCTCATTCTTGTTCTATATTTACACAGTATTGCATTATAATTTCTCAACCAGTTGAGGCAGCATTTGACCAGTGGTATTAGTAGGACCATGAGATTACAGGGGTGAATAATTTTAGTTTGCACAGTAAATAATGGCAAAGTCACAGGTGGATTCACTTGACTTACTGAACTGTGATATAATCTCTTAGACTACCGGGAAGGTAGCATTTCTGAGCGCTTGATATGCCAATGGATTCATAAAGTAGCGTTCTTAAACTTTGATGTCCTTAAGAATTACCTGGGGAGCTAATTAAAGTGAGGCTAAGCAGGCACCCCCGTCTTCTGCTGCCTCAGAAAGTCTAATTCATTGGAGCAGGAGGTGGCGGAGGGGGCCCAGGATCCTAATATGGATGGTCGTTAGACTAAATTTTGTGAAATAACTTTGCTATGCAAAAGAAAAAGAGCTTTCTGCTGAAGGAATAACTCAGTAGTTTGTTAATTCAAATTGTTAAAAATAATTTTATTGCCACATATTTAAACCTGAAAAGAAATTCATGAACAAGTCTTGTTTTTTTTTCAACCGGTTCAGAAGAATAAGGACTCTCTCCACCCCTGCATGACAGTTCTCTCTCTCTCCTCTCTCTCCCCGCCACCATCTCTTTCTCTCTCTTTCTCCCCTCTCTCTTGACAACAGTCTTGCCAGTCATTATCTTTGAAGAGACATAAGGTCTCCACTGCACGGCAGGGAGCACCCTGTGGCTGAGGAAACAGGCCTTGTCCCTAGCTGGAGCCAGTGCCATGGGCTGAGAATAGTAATGAACTTGGACTTGGGAGTTCTGGGTCAAATGCCTTGTTGAATATCACTGGCTCACGGTGTGCTGGGCACCAAGCTGAGGATGTGATGTGCATTATCTCAGTTAATCCACAGTGACCCAATTTACAGAGAGGAAAACTGAGGCTGAGAGGTTTTTAGTAATTTGCCTGAGATTAGGGGTGCCACACAGCTGGTGTTGGACAGATCTCATTTGCAGCTCTTTCTTGCGCCTGACCACACATTTTCATGTTTTTTAATTTTAATTTTATTTTTTTTGAGATGGAGTCTCGCTCTGTTGCCCAGGCTGGAGTGCAATGGCATGATTTTGGTTCACTGCAACCTGTGCCTCCCAGGTTCAAGCCATTCTCCTGCCTCAGCCTCCAGAGTAGCTGGGACTACAGGCACGTGCCACCATACCTGGCTAATTTTTTTTTTTTTTTTGGATTTTTAGTGGAGACAGGGTTTCACCATGTTAGCCAGGCTGGTCTCGATCTCCTGACCTCGTGATCCACCCACCTTGCCCTCTCAAAGTGCTGGGATTACAGGCGTGAGCCACCATGCCTGGCCCATTTTCATGTTTTATTATTTTTTATTACACATGGTCATTATTTAAAAAAGTTAAAATACAGATAAGCAAAAATTTTAAAAAATCTACCCATGTACCATCCTGCAGTGACAAGCACCATTAAAGGTTTGGTATATCTTATTCCAAATATTTTTCTACGCATTTATATCTATTATTATACATACATCAATATATACATATACAAACTTGCATTTATTATTCTTATTTTTTGAGAGGGAGTCTTGCTCTGTTGCCCAGGCTGGAGTGCAGTGGATTCCACCTCCCGGGTTCAAGAGATTCTCCCACCTCAGCCTCATGAGTAGCTGGGACTACAGGTGCGTGACACCACACATAGCTAATTTTTGTATTTTTAGTAGAGACAGGGTTTTGTCATGTTGGCCAGGCTGGTCTCGAACTCCTGACCTCAGGTGATCCACCTGCCTCAGCCTCCCAAAGTGCTGGGGTTACAGGCGTGAGCCACTGTGCCTGGCCCAAACTTGTATTTAAACATAAAATCAGTTCATACTGTATATATTGATATGTAACCTGCTTTTTCCTACTAAATAATAAATACATGAACAGTTTTCCACATCAACAGGTATAAACCTGCATCACAATTTTTTTTTGAGACGGAGTTTTGCTCTTGTTGCTCAGGCTGGAATGCAATGGGGTGATCTTGGTTCACTGCAACCTCTACCTCCCGGGTTCAAGCAATTCTCCTGCCTCAGCCTCCCGAGTAGCTGGGATTACAGGCATGTGCCACCATGCCCGGTTAATTTTTGGAAGTTTTTGTAGAGATGGGGTGTCTCCATGTTGGTCAGGCTGGTCTCGAACTCCTGACCTTGTGATCCACGCGCCTTGGCATCCCAAATTACTGGGATTGCAGGCATAAGCCACCGTGCCCACTCATGCATCATAATTTTTAATGGCTGCACACATTCTATTGCATATAGGGATGTAACACTTTTTTTTTTTTTTTTTTTTTTTAACGAGACAGAGTCTCACTCTGTTGTCCAGGTTGGAGTGCAGAGGTGTGATCACTGCTCACTGCAACCTCCCCCTCCCTGACTTAAGTGACTCTCCTACCTCAGCCTCCCCAGTAGCTGGCACTACAGGCACATGGCACCATGCTTGACTAATTTTTGTATTTTTAGTAGATACCAGGTTTCACCATGTTGGCCGGGCTGGTTTCGAACTCCTGACCTCAAATAATCCACCTGCCCTGGCATCTCAAAGTGCTGAGATTGCAGGTGTGAGCCACCACAGCCAGCCAACATCTTTATTTAATCAGTTTGCCCATTGATATAATTTAAGTTGCTTCATTTTTTTTGTGATTATAATCAAACTGTGGCAATCACGGTAACAATGGTACCATTTATTATTTCCTATGTACCAGATACTATACTAAGTTTTTTATAAGCATTATTTAATTAAATCCCCACAATGACTCTATAAGGTAATATGCTTATTATACCTGGTTTGCAGGTGAGGAAAGTGCAATTCGGAGAGGTTAAGTCACTTGTCAACATTACCCAGCTAGCGAGTGGCAGCACTGGGATTTGAATGGAGCTCTTCCTGGTTCTAAAGTCTATCTTCTTTCCTTCAAATTGTGCTGGGTCCCAACTACTGAAGTAAGGTTCGTTAAATTCCCTTTGTGCTGCTGCAGCCACAGAATGGGAGGATTGGTGTCCAAGGAGCCTGGAAGGTCCCCTGTCTAGCTCTTTTGAAACCTAAATGGAGCCCGAAAGTCCTGGACTTATTTCCCCTTAAGAAAGTTTGTGTACTTGGCAACAAAGATACCAAGTCTTCCCTGGGGATTGGTCAGAAGAGCTTTGATCTGGGTCACCCCGGCCTGAGGTCGCATGGTCTTGAGCTGCTGATGTGCCTGCTGTCTTCTCAGCCCAAGAGACACACTCTGGGTCCTACAGACTTTCTTGCCAGCTGAGTCTTAGAGGCTGGCCAGCACAATGCTGAGTCTTGTGGTACCCTGCCAAACAGAGAAGACTCTCCCACGGCCCAGGTCCGTGGCTTTTGTGAGCATACAGCCCTTGGAGCAGCAGCCACTCAGGGATGGCTCTTTGGTCTAACAGACACTTGGGGAATTGCCTCTCTTTAACACGGGTCCTGGGAAGTGGCCAAGAGACATGTTGACAAACATCTCCTTCCCCCAGAAGCCAACCCTGAGACATGGACTTCAGTGTACAGTAATTCAGGAAGTACAGGAGACACCAGTAGAGGACTGGGAAGTGTACAAGAGAGGGAAGGTTCCTGGTAAGGGGTGTATTATCACACCAGACACCACTTTGGGCAACTGGAGCTAAAGTCCATGGGGAAGTTGAAGAAAGCCTCAGGGTCCTCTTCCCAGGTGGGTGAGGGAGCTGGGGTATTTATATACCTATCCTGAGTTCAAGACTAGCCTGGGCAACGTGGGAAAACTCCATCTCTGCTAAAAATACACACACACACACACACACACACACACACACACACACACAAATTAGCTGGGCATAGTAGCTTATCATGGTATAGTCCCAGCTATGTGGGGGGCTGAGGTGGGAGGGTCACTGCGGCCCAAGAGATGGAAGCTGCAGTGAGTAGATATCGTGCCATTGCGCTTCAGCTTGTGTGACAGACAATCCCTGTCTCAAAAAAATATATAAAAATAAAATATAAAGTGAAATGAGAAAAGCTTTGGCCAGATGCAGTGGCTCATGCCTGTAATCCTAGCACTTTAGGAGGCCAAGGTGGGCAGATTTCCTGAGCTCAGGAGTTTGAGACCAGCCTGGGCAACATCGTGGAAGGCTGCCTCTACTAAAAACACAAAAACTTAGCCAGACATGATGGTGGGCACCTGTAATCCCACCATCTGGGAAGGTTGAGGCATAAGAATTGCTTGAATCTGGGAGGCAGAGGTTGCAGTGAGCCGAGATTGTGCCACTGCACTCCAGCCTGGGTGACAGAGCAAGACTCTGTCTCAAAAAAAAAAAAAAAAAAGCAAAATTAAAAATGCCTTTAGGTAATGAGATACAGAAACTGGAAGATGAAAGTTGACTGAAACAGACTGAAGTGAGAGGTCTAAGGGATATGGTGGGGGCTCCACCTTGGGACCAATGTTCCTGTGGTCCAGATTCCACTAGTGAACTAAACCTTAGCACGCTAAGCCAGTCTCCCCCAGTCCCAGCTATAGAGGGAAGCAGCCTGTTGAATGTTGATGTGGAAGTTCACATATATTCAAATCTTATAAATCCCTACTTACATTTTTGTCTGCTGCTTCCATTAATTATGAGAGAAGTCTGTTATTTTGTCTTGTTCCATTTTTCCCCTAGTTTGAAAGATCTCTTTTCTGTTTCTATTCATGTAGTAGTTACCTTAGTAATTTCAGCTTGCTTCCCGACTTATCAAAGTCAAAAATTAATCAATGCCTTTTTTTCCCTGAACTATGCAACAACCTCAAAACACTTTAACTGCAGTAACCAGCCTCCAGCCTACATGCTATTGTTGCTGTGTGTTTTTTCTTATTTTTTTAACCCCCAGGAGATATTACTATTTTGATTTTATGTAGTCAATAAATAACATGGATTATTTAGAAACATCTTAATTTCCAAATACATGGGGATTTTATGATTACCATTTCTTTATTAATTTACAGCATATATGCATTGTGATCTGAAACCATATTCTGCATCATTCTAATACTCTGACATTTGTTCAGACTTGCTTAATGGCCAAGGATATAGGATATAGTTGATTTCTAGAAATCCTTCATGAGTGCTGAAACAACATGGACTCTGCAGTGGCTGCATACTAGGTCAGGAAACATCATGGACTCGTTCTATAGACGTCTACTAGGTCAGGCTTGTTAATCATTACATCCTCTGTGTTATTACTGACTGTTTTGTCTGCTTGTTCTCGCAGCTACTGGAGAGAGATATGTTAACATTTCCCGCTACAATTCTGGATTTGTCTGTTTCTCTTTGTCATTCTGCCATTTTTAAATTTTTTTACTTTACACCCTTTGAAAAGCATGTTAGGGCCGGGTGCCGTGGCTCATGCCTGTAATCCCAACACTTTGGGAGGCCGAGGAGGATGGATCACCTGAGGTCAGGAGTTCGAGACCAGCTGGGGGAACATGGTGAAACCCTGTGTCTACTAAAAATACAAAAAATTAGCTGGGTGTGGTGGCAGGCGTCTGTAGTATCAGCTACTCTGGAGGCTGAGGCAGGAGAATGGCTTGAACCTGGGAGGCAGAGGTTGCAGCGAGCTGAGATCGTGCCATTGGACTCCAGCTTGGGCAACAAAACTCCATGTCAAATAAATTAAATTAAATAAAAAAATAAAAAGTATGTTATTAGGTACATGTCTATTTAGAATTGTTATGTTTTCCTGGCTAATTAAATTTTTATCATTATGAAATGACCTCTCCCATTATGAAATGATTTTGGCTTTGAAGTCTATTTTCTTCTGTAACCTTATTTCAACTTTATTTAATTTCAACAGACTTCTGTTTAGTATTTGCTATGACTGGGATGTGTGTCCTTTTCAAAATTCATGTTGCAATTTAATTGCCATTTTAACAGTGTTGAGAGGTGAGACCTTTAAGAAGTGTTTAGGTTACAAATGGTCAACCCTCATGAATGGATTAATCCTGGGGGTGGGTTATCCCCCTCTGGTGCACTCTCTCGCTCTCTCTTTCACTCCTTCTTTGCTGTCTGCCTTCCACCATGTTATTATGCAGCAAGAAGGCCCTTGCCAGATACTAGCACTTTGATTTTGGACTTCCTAGTCTTCAGAGCTGTGAAAACAAATTTATATATATTATAAATTATCCAGTGTTAGATATTCTGTTAGAGCAGCCCAAGACAGTTTTGCATAATATACTTTTTCTATCTTTCCATTTTCAACTTTGCTTTTTTATTTTTGAGGCTGAGTCTCACTCTGTCACCCAGGCTTGAGTGCAGCGGCGTGATCCTGGCTCACTATAATCTCTACCTCCCGGGCTCAAGTGATTCTCATGCCTCAGCCTCCTGAGTAGCTGGGATTACAGGCATGTGCCACCACTCCCAGCTAATTCTCCGCCTCCCAAAGTGCTGGGATTACAGGTGTGAGTCACCACGCCCGGCCTTCCTTTTCTTTTTAAAAATTGAGAAAGTCTAGCTCTGTCACTGTGACTGGAGTGCAGTGGCACAATTTTGGCTCATTGTGGCCTCAACCTCCTGGGCTCAAGCAATCGTCCCACCTCAGCCTCCTGAGTAGCTGGGAGTACATGCGTGTGCCACCATGCCCAGCTAATTTTTTCTATTTTTTGTAGAGATGAGGTCTCACTATGTTGCCTAGGTTGGTCTTAGACTCCTAGGCTCAAGTGAGTGTCCTGCCTCAGCCTCCCAAAGTACTGAGAATACAGGCATGAGCCATCACGTGCAGCCCGTTTTCAAATTTTTATATATTTGTGTTTTAGGTGTGTTTCTTTGAGACAATATATAATTAGATTTGTATTATTTAGTCTGGTAATCTTTGCCTTTTAACTGAAATATTTATGTTTTAAACCTTGTAGTCTATTATTTTATACATATGCAGTGTCCATTTAAACCTCCTACTTGAGGGCCAGGAGTGGTGGTTCATGCCTGCAATCCCAGCACTTTGGGAGACCCAGGTGGGTGGATCACCTGAGGTCAGGAGTTCGAGACCAGCCTGACCAACATAGTGAAAACCCGTCTCTACTAAAAATACAAAATTAGCCAGACGTGTTGGTGCATGCCTGTAATCCCAGCTACTTGAGAGGCTGAGGCAAGAGAATCGCCTGAACCTGGGAGGTGGAGGTTGCAGTGAGCTGAGATCACACCACGTACTCCAACCTGGGCAACAAGAACAAAACTCCATTTCAAGAATAAAATAAAATAAAATAAATGTCTTACTTGAGATCTTTTTCTTTTTCTTAAATTTTATACAGCAGGATCTTGCTCTGTCACCCAGACTGGAGTGCAGTGGCACAGTCATGGCTCACTGCAGCCTCAACCTCCCAGGCTCAAGTGATCCTCCCACCTTAGCCTCCTGAGTAGCTGGGACTACAGGGGCCTGCCATCACTCCTGGCTGAGTTTTTGTATTTTTTTGTAGGGATGGGGTTTCCCCATGTTGCCCAGGCTGGTCTCGAACTCCTGGGCTCAAGAGATCTGCCTGCCTTGGCCTCCCAAAATTCTGGGATTACAGATGTAAGCCACCACCCGCAGCCAAGGTCATTTTCTACCTGCTAGAAATAAAATATTTGGAATGTCTTTGGTATATTTAGATCTGCTGGTGGCAAACTGTTTCAGTTTTTATTTGTCTGAAAATGTTTCTTTTATGATTGTTTTTCTTCCAAATGTCTAATACACGGAAAGAAAAAAAATGTCAACCCAGAATTCTACACCCAGCAAAAATATCCTTTAGGAATGAAGGCAAAATAAAGACATATGATAATTCCACTGAACTCTTAGTTCTTCCCACCCAAACTACCCCTCCTTAGCAATACCAAAATTTAGAGTGGGAAATGCAAAAGTATTGGCGTTATCCAAGATTCATTTTCGTTTCCTTTCATCTCATGTCCAGTTCCTTGTTAAACCCTGTCTACGGTAGTTCAGTCTAGCCACTTCTTACTTCCCCCACTTCTACAGCCTTAGCTCAAAGCACCATCACCATCATTTCTCACCCAAACTGTAGCAAAAGCCCCTATTGGTTATTGGTTTCTCTGCTTCCTCTCCCACCCATATTCTTTTGTTGTTGTTTGTTTTGGTTTTGGAGGCAAGATCTCACTTAGTTGCCCAGACAGGAGTACAATGGCTGCGATCATGGGTCACTGCAGCTTCGATCTCCAGGGCTCAAACTATCCTCGCATCTCTCAGACTCCTGAGTAGCTGCGACAACAGGCATACACCACTACACCCGGCTAATTTTTGATTATTTTTTGTAGAGAAGATGTCTCACTATGTTGCCCAGGTTGGTCTCAAACTCCTGTACTCAAGTGATCTGCCTGCCTCACCCTCCCAAAGTGCGGGGATTATAGGTGTGAGCCACTGCCCCCGGCCCACATTCTATTTTGATAACATCCATCCATCCATTTATTTATTTATTTTGAGACGGAGTCTCACTGTCATCTGAGCTGGAGTGCAGTGGTGCGATCTTGGCTCGCTGCAACCTCTGCCTCCTGGGTTCAAGCGATTCTCCTGACTCAGCCTCTCCAGTAGCTGGGATTACAGGCACCTGCCATAATGCCCAGCTAATTTTTTGTATTTCTTTTTTTCATAGAGACAGGGTTTCGCCACGTAGGCCAGGCTGGTCTCGAACTCCTGACTTTGTGATCCGCCCGCCTCAGCCTCCCAAAATGTTGGGATTACAGGCTTGAGCCACTGCACTCGGCGGTCCTAGCACTCTTTATTCCCTTCTTTGCTTTAATTTTCTTCATAATAATTGTAACTATCTGACGTTATTTCATATGTTCTAGACTCCAAAAGGACAAAAACTTTATCTTATTCAGTTTAATCATCCTTAGTCTCTAGAACAGTTTATGGCACAGAAGAGGTTCTTGATAAATGCTTATTGAATAAATTTGCCTTGTGTTTATCTGCAATAAGTATGCATATTAAAACATTTTAGTGCACATATAGCTTGGGTACCTAACTTTATCAGTTTCTTACTACAAAATTGCGTTTAATTCCCTGACTGCCTCACCACCCCATTCATGTGATGGCAAATCCTCAATCTCTCCTTAGAGGGCTCCCCAGTTTTTTCTGGGAGTCCCCAGAGTAGGGCTTACAGGAGTGGCGAGCTAGAGTCAGCATGCACAGGTGCCCGAGAGCCAATTGTGAAATCTTCAGGAATTCTGTGAGCGAGCTGCTTGTTACACGGTGGTAGCTTGAAACTGGCCCCAGTGGGAATATTTATAGCATGGAAATTAGTGAATGCTACAAACCAGGGAGGTTTTCTTAAATTAAAGAAAAATTTAGAGCCAGTTTACCGATACAAGGGTCCCCAAACTAGTTAGTAAACTACAGTCCCCTGGCACCGTCAACTCTCTAGCTGAGGCCCCATGGAGAAGGCTCTTGAAGCCCCAGTCACCACTGTCCAGCCTGACAAGGCCAATGTCCCTGCCAAGGTCACTCTGTCATATATGCTCAGGGAGACAGAGGTGAAGGCAGGGGCTGCCCGTCCGGTACATACAGAAACAGAACAGAGCTTTGAAGATACACAGTCCCTCCAAAACTTCCCTTACCTGCTTCTCTCACCATCTGAGAGGCTTTCAGAGCTCTCAGAACCGATTTTATTTCATTTTATTTTCTATTTCATTGTTTTTAGAGACAGGGGTCTCACTCTGCTGTCCAGGCTGGAGTTCAGTGGCACAATCATAGCTCATTGTGACCTTGAACTCCTGGGCTCAAGTGATCCTCCTGACTCGGCTTCCTGAGTAAATAGGTTTACAGATATGAACCACCATGTCTGCCAATTTTTTCTTTTTTTTTTCTTTGAGAAGGGGTCTCACCCAGGCTGGAGTGCAGTGGCACCATCTCAGCTCACTGCAACCTCCACCTCCCAGGTTCAAGCAATCCTCCTGCCTCAGCCTCCTGAGTAGCTGCGATTATAGGTGTGCACCACCATGCCAAGCTAATTTTTGTATTTTTGGTGGAAATGGGGTTTCACCATGTTGCCCAAGCTGGTCTTGAACTCCTGGGATCAAGCAATCTGCCCACCTAGGCCTCCCATACTGTCGGCATTACAGTAGTAAGCCACCACACCCAGCCCCACCCATTTTTAAAAAAAGTTTTGTAGACATGGAGTCTAGCTACATGGTCATGCTAGTGTTGAATTCCCGGCCTGAAGCGATCCTTCTGCCTTGGCCTCCCAAAGCACTGGGACTACAGGCATGAGTCACCACACTCGGCCATTATTTTATTTTTGCATGAAGGCACCACAGTGGTAGTGGCAAGGATGGCCTGGGGACTCTATCCCCCTGTGGCACACTCTGCTCATCATATTTTCCGTATCCGTGGTTTCCTCTTTCTTACTTGGCTGTGATGCCAGAGCCGCAGAACATCAGAGGAGAAGACAGAAGCAGCTACCAGCCATATGGGTGCTGGAGACAAAGTAAACTCTTTCTACTCACTTAAGCCACTGTTGGCTAGCGAATGTGGGCTTGAATCAGTTCCTGATACGCTCTGATTTGTAGCATTCACTAATTTCCATGGTGTAAATATTCCCACTGTGGCCAATTTCTCTATAATGTCCGTCCGCTCCCCTAAGCCAGTTAAGTAAAAACACCTATTTTCTATGCAGGCACAACAGCAAAACAAGTTCCCTGGAAATCTACCCCATGGCCAGGTGGCTGCCTCCAAGCCCCTCCATGGACTCTAGGCTGCCCCTGTGGTTCCATAAATGTCCCTTCTCTGACTTGCTGCATTACTGCCTCCCTACAGACCCACCCAGGCAGGAGACACCCAGAAGATATTTCTCCTGCCTCTGCTTGCTCCACCAGACAAGACCTTCATGCCAAGGAGACAGCAGAATGGGGGCTTGTGGTTTGGACCCTGATGCTTACAAGCATCCTGGGAAAGTTACTTGTTTAACTCTCAGTTTGCTTATCTGTATAATAGGCTCAATATTCCCAGCCTCACATGGCTGATTGCTGTGAAGATTAAATGAGAAAATACCCAGAGTAAGTGCTCAGTGCTGTGCCAAATCATCTCCTTAGGATAAATTCCAAGAAGAGGAATTTCTGGGGTGCAGTTTCTGCTCATTCGGAGTTTGGAAATTAAATTTTGAATTAAAAAATCCTCTTCAAAAGGGTTAATTCCAGGGTGAGAATATCCCGTTTCTCCAGAACTTCATTATTGCTATGGATTGTCATTTTCTTTATCTTTGCTGATTGTTTATGCAAAGGCAGTATCTTGATGTTTTTTCTCATTCACTTTAAAGTTGGGTGTCTGTTTAATTCCAAACAGAGACGAGCATTCTTTCATGTTTCTTGGTCATTTGAATTTCTTTTGCAAATTTTACGTGTATTTTTTTGAGATGGAGTTTCATTCTTGTTGCCCAGGCTGGAGTGCAATGGTACAATCTCAGCTCACTGCAACCTCTGCGTCCTGGGTTCAAGTGATTCTCCTGCCTCAGCCTCCTGAGTAGCTGGGATTACAGGTGCCCACCACCACACACACCTGGCTAATTTTTTAATTTTTAGTAGAGACGGGGTTTCACCATTTGGCCAGGCTGGTCTTGAACTCCTGACCTCAAGTCATCTACCTGCCTTGGTCTCCCAAAGTGCTGGGATTACAGGCATGAGCCACTGCACCCGGGCATTGCAAATTTCTTTTTCTTCGCTGTGCCTGTTTCCTCTTGAGTTGTAGGGGGCCAGGAAGACAGACGAAGGAGTTGAAACTGGTTTGGGTGATGCAGTGGCAGTGGAACTGACAGTAAGTAAAGGGATGTGAGAGAAGTTTGAAAGCAGAACAGATGGTGAAAAAGTTTGGTGATGGTTTGGTTGTGGGTGGAGAGGGAGAGAGTGTAGTTCAGAATGATACCCAGGTTTCTGGTTTGAACAGTTCATTTGATGGTGGTGGCCTTTTCTGAGATGAAGATTAGTGGTGAAGACAACGTTTGTTGTTTTCGTCATTTGGGTTTGAGATGCTCCATGGAGTACTGGAGTCTAATAAACAGTTGGATTTGTAGGTTTGGCCGTCCGAAGGCAGAGGTCAGTGGGGCCTTGATCTGTGGTATGAGCATTCCCATGGAGACTGGAAGGAGGAGGACTTAATAGAGAAAAGAGAGGAACACCTGGACTGAAGAGATGGACAGAGAAAGAAGACTGGGAAGTGGTGATGGGAAAAGCATAGTTGGAGACGGAGGGATGGGGGCCAGGGATGCTGAAGAAGAGGGTGCATGATGAAGGATCAAAGGCAATGGGTGAGACCAAGAGGAGGGATGTCCCCTTGGATTTTAGAGATGAGGAAGAGCCATTTCATGGTGTGAGGGTGGCAGAAGCCAGACTCCGATGGGCTGAGGAGTGAATGAGGTGAGGAGGCGAATACTGAGGGTCTGGTCTCTACAGGGTTGGAAATGTTGAAAAAAAAGAGCAGTGATGGTCCTAGTTAGAGGGGGCATGACTATTTCCCCATCCTTTCACCAACCCTGGATTTGGCCAGTTTAAAAAATTTATTAATTTACTAATTTTTGTTTCTTTATTTTTTGAGACAGGGTCTCGCTCTGTCACCCAGGCTGGAGTGCAGTGGTGTGATCATGGCTCACTGCAGCCTTGACCGCCTGGGCTCAAGTCATCCTCCTACTTCAGCCTCCCGAGTAGCTGGGACATGTCTGCCACCATGCCCAGCTAATGTTTTGGTTTTTTGTAGAGACAGGGTCTTCCTATGTTACTCAGGATGGTCTCATGGAACTCCTGGGCTCAAGTGATCCTCCCACTTTGGCCTCCCAAAATGTGGGGATTACCAGTGTGAGACACCGTGCCCAGCCCAGTTTTTAATCTTCCCCTAGCTGACGAGTAAAAGTTTCTTTTAACTATTTTTATTTGCATTTACTTCATTTTCAGTGTGGTTAATTGGTCATTTGCTTTTCTTAGAGGAGTCACTCCCCCCAGGGTTAGATTTAGCAAATAAAAGATGCCCAGTTAAAGCTGATTTCCAGATTGTTAACTGGAAAAAATCACACCATTTATAAATTTGGAAAGACATTATTTCTCGTAAAGGGTTACAGACTGCAGGCTGGCCGTTCTGCATGCTGAGAAGCACAGCTTCCAGCAGAGGCCCCTTAGAAGGTACTTGGAAAGAGAGAATGGAACAGGGATTTAAGCTGAATGGGGTGGTCAAGTATACATATTCAGCAGGTTATAGGCAGAGCCATGAATATTCACAAAGGGGGCCTGACACAAGCGTACTGAACAAACACATGTTACCTGCATCCCATGTTCACTTTGGGGTAGAAACATAATATTTAAATGCCTTACAATTAAGCCCTATACATCAAAAGGTGAAGCAGGAACACAAAGGCACTCAAACGTAGCCTCTGTAAACCAGCTAGAACCAGTCCACGAGTGGTGATTTCTTATCAGGAGAAAGTTACTGAAATGCGTCTCTTGTCCAGTCAAAGCTGCAATGAAGGCTTTTGGAGTGGGGCAGGGGAGGGGTCAGTTAGAGTCTGATGGTAAATGAGCTGCAACTGTTTTACTATCGTTTGTCTCAAGGCTAGGGTTTGTTTAGCTGCTAAAGAAAAAGAAAATAGAACATAGTTTATTCTCTCTTTTTTTTTTTTTGAGAGAGTCTCACTGTGTAGCCCAGCCTGGAGTGCAGTGACGTGATCTTGGCTCCCTGCAACCTCTGCCTCCTGGGCTCAAGTAATTCTCCTGCTTCAGCCTCCCGAGTAGCTGGGATTACAGCTGCATGCCATCACACCCAGCTAATGTTTTTTTTTTGTATTTTTAGTAGAGACAGGGTTTCACCATGTTGGCCAGGCTGGTCTCAAACTCCTGACCTCAAGTGATCCACCTGTCTCAGCCTCCCAAAGTGCTGGGATTATAGGTGTGAGCCACCGTGTTTGGTCTAGTTTATTCTTAATATATTTTTAAAAATTTTTAAATTTTACTTTATTTTAGAAATAGAGACAGGATCTCACTGTGTTGCCCAGGCTGGTCTTGGACTCCTGGCCTCAAGTGATCATCCAGCCTCGGGATCCCAAGGTGCTGGAATTACAGGTGTGAGCCACCACGCCTGGCCCATAAGTGTAGGAGTGCATGACTTAACCCTAGCTTGGCATGGCCTTATGTATTGTTTATAATTTGATATCTTATTGCCACAAATAGTCTGTTTCATCAGTCTTACGATTACTATATTTTTTTCTCGCTCTGTGGCCCAGGCTGGAGTACAGTGGTGTGATCTTGGTTCACTGCAACCTCCACCTCCTGGGTTCAAGTGATCCTTGTGCCTCAGCCTCCCAAGTAGCTGGGGCTGCAGGCACACGCCACCACATCTGGCTAATTTTTTGTATTTTTCAGCAGAGATGGGGTTTCACCATGTTGGCCAGGCTGGTCTTGAACTCCTGACTTCAGGTGATCCACCCACCTTGGCCTCCCAAAGTGCTGGGATTACAGGTGTGAGCCACCACGCCCAGCTGAGCAAGTTGTTTAAATGCAAGTTGTTCTGCATGCAAACAGACCGATCTGGAGCCCATACCCGAAACTATCTTCTTATCTAACACACCAACCCAAAATTCCTCCTGCTCTACACTGCTGCAGAGCCAGGTATGGGACAACCAGGGACAGCCTCTTTATCCCAGAGCTAGCGAAATTATTCAAAGTATCCAATTCTAAACCTGTTCAGCTGCTTACCTGGCTTCACCCACTCCTTCTCAGGAGTACCACAAAAAGGGCCCCTGCGTATGCATTCCCCTGCTCATGCGTTCCCCTACTCCTTCTGCCACTTGACTGACCCTAGTGCTTCTCCCTGTGGCCCTGCATGGTGTGGCATGCACCTGCCTGGGAACTGTCAATAATAAACCCTTCTTTCCAGGGAAGTTGTCTGTGTCTATCACCTTACCACGTCTGATGAGAATAAAATCCTTTTAAATATATACATATTCTCTCTCTCTCTATATATATTTATTCTCAAAATATATATATATATTTTAAGACAGGGTCTTGCTTTGTCTCCCAGGCTGGAGTTCAGTGGCACAATCTCAACTCGCAGCCTCTGCCTCCTGGGTTCAAGCGATTTTCCTGCCTCAGCTTCTGGAGCAGCTGGGATTACAGGCATGTGCCACCATGCCTGGCTAGTTTTTGTATTTTTATTAGAGATGGGTATCACCATGTTGGCCAGGCTGTTCTCAAACTCCTGACCTCAAGTGATCTGCCTGCCTCAGACTCCCAAAATGCTGGGATTATAGGTATGAGCCACTGTGCCCAGCCAAAATCCTTTTAAATTTTAAAACATCTGTGCCAGTGCCATATTGTTTTAATTTTTTAAACTTTGTAATATATTTTAATGGATGGGCAAGTCCCTTCTCAAAGTCATTTTTCAGACTTTTCCTGAATATTTTTATAGCTTTATTGCTTCAATTTAATTATAGAATTGCTTTCTAAATTCTAAGATAAGGTCTTTAGGGATTTTGAGTTGGAATATGTAAATTTTAATGTTAATTTGAGGGAAATAGGTGGGTATGTCTTTACTGATGTTATAAATGGAATCTTTGCCCATATCTTTTCTAACTACCTAAAAAAATTTTTTTTGAGATGGAATGTTGCTCTGTTGCCCATGTTCAAGTTCAGTAGCACAATCTTGACTCACTGCAACCTCCGCCTTCCAGACTCAAGTGATTCTCCTGCCTCAACCTCCCGAGTAGCTGGGACTACAGGTGCGTGCCACTGTGCCCAGCTATTTTTTGTATTTTTAGTGGAGACGGGGTTTCACCATGTTGCCCAGGCTGGTCTTGAACACCTAACCTCAAGTGATCTGCCTGCCTCAGCCTCCCAAAATGCTGAGATTACAGGCATGAGCCACTGCATTCAGCCTCTAACTACTTTTTATTGTTTGATGAGAATGCTAATGATTTTTGTACATTTGCTTTATAATTGGTTATGTTCCTGGACTCACTAATATTTTTAATGGATTTTTTGGGGGGAGCGATTTCTAGAAATATAATCATATTAACTTTATATAATGCTTACTTTGCCTCCTTCCTTCTAATATTTATATATTGTTTCATGTGTTTCCCTAAGTAAATTAACTAGGACTTTCAGAACCATGTTAATTAAGGGTTGTGATTGGGACCTTGATTGTTCTTCACTTAATGGAACTAGAGTTTCATTGTGAAACATGATGCGTAAAGTTGGTCTGAGACATTAAAAAAAATCACAAGCAAGTATCTTATTTCTATTTTACAAAGGTTTTAAAAACTTAGTTATATGGATATTATATTTATCAAGTGCATTTTCATTATCTTTTAATATATGGTTTTCTTTTTCTACCTATTAATAAGATAAATTATATTAATAGATTTTCTAATATTGATCTATCTTTTTGTTCCTGTAACTAATACCACTTGGTCATGGCATATTTTTCTTTTAAACCATTATTATAGAGTATTTCCTAGAATAAATTACATTAATAGATTTATTAATATTGAACCATCCTAACATTCCTATAATAAACACCACTTATCAAAGTATATTTCTATCCTCATACACTGTTAAGTTGTCCTTGCTAATGTTTTTAAGAGTATGAACTCAGCCTACAAACTCAGTTGTATAAGAAATACAGCATTTCTCTCTCTTTTTTTTTTTTTAGAGGCAAGGTCTTGCTATGTTGTCCAGGCTGGAGTGTAGTGGCCTATGGGCTCAAGGCATCCTGCCTCAGCCTCCCAAGTAGTTCAGACTACAGGCTCATGCCACAACCCCGGGTCTTTTCTCTCTTCTGGTTTTTGAGATAGGGTCTTTCTAAGGTGCCTAGGTTGGTCTGGAACTCCTGTGCCTAAGCAATGCTCCTGCCTCAGCCTCCCAAATAGCTAGGATTGCAGGTGTGAGCCCCCACACCCAGCAACAGCTCTCATTCTGCCTCCATTTTATTCAGGAGTTTTGCAGCAATATGAGTAAGGGAGATTGGTCTTGTCTTTTTCTTTTCTGTATGATCCTTGTCGAGTTTGGGGGCCAAGATCTTCTTAAAGAAAACCAAGGATGTTTTCTTCTTTCTCTATGCCCTGGAGCAGTTGTCCCTGTTAATTCATAGAACAACTGCCTAATACACAGGATGCATGATTCCCATTTTATACCTGAAAAGACTGAGGTTCAGGCCAGCCACATGAAGCCTGATGTCAGAGTCTCTGGGAGGTGAACTTTGTTACAGAGTAGCAACCTAGCATGGTGGTTGCCTTAACCCATTGGTGCTGCTATAACAAATTACCATTTATAAAGAACAAACAGTAATTTTCTCACGGTTTTGGAGACTGAGAGGTCCAAGGCCAAGGTGCTGACAGGTTTGGTGTCCGGGAAGGGCGTGCTCCGTTGATGGAATCTTCTTACAAAGAAACCCTTACGTGGCACAAGGGGGAAGGGCAGGAAGGGGCCTAGCTAGTTCCTTTGAGCCCTTTCATCAGGATACTAATCCCATTCACAAGGGCAGCCCCTCATGACTTCATCACCTCCCAAAAGGCCCCACCTCTTAATACCATCTCTTGGGGTTTCAGTTCCAGTATATGAGTTTTGGAGGGACACACATCCAAACCATTGCAGTGATTAAGAGTTTGGACTCAGCTGGGCACAGTGGTTTACACCTATAATCCCAGCACCTTGAGAGGTGAACGGATCACCTGAGGTCGGGAGATAGCGACCAGCCTGGCCAATATAGTGAAATCCCATCTCAATTAAAAACACAAAAATTAGCTGAGCATGGCGGCGCACCCCTGTAATCACAGCTACTTGGTAGACTGAGGCAGGAGAATCGCTTGTACCTGGGAGGCAGAGGTTGCAGTGAGCTGGGATTGTGCCATTGTACTCCAGCCTAGGCAACAGAGTGAGACACCATCTGAAAAAAAAAAAAAAAAAGCCAGGTGCGGTGGCTCATACCTGTAATCCCAGCATTTTGGGAGGCTGAGGTGGGTAGATCACAAAGTCAGGAGTTCAAGACCAGGCTGGCCAAGATGATGAAACCCCGTCTCTACTAAAAATGCTAATAATTAGCCAGGTGTGATGGCAGGTGCCTGTAATCCCAGCTACTTGAGAGGCTGAGGCAGAGAATTGCTTGAACCTGGGAGTCGGAGGTTGCGGTGAGCCGAGATTGCACCACTGCACTCCAGCCTAGGCGACAGAGCGAGACTCTGTCTCAAAAAAGAAAAAAAGAGTTTGAGCTCTCAGGCCAGGCTAACTAGTCAGGTGACCTTACTGGGGAGTTGGGAGACCTTCCTCTACAGCTCTCATGAGGATTTAACAAGATGACTGAGTACAGAACTGAGAGCATTGCCTGGCACATAGTAAACACTAAATAGACGGGAGTTGGAAAACAGAATGGAACAAAACCAAACCCAGAAGGCTAAACCAGGAATCAGGCCAAGGGAGAAGAGCTGTTCTGAGGATGGCTGCTTCCAGGCTGAGGAACAGCGTCAAAAGCAATCTATCTCTGTCCCTCAGTAGCACTCCTTCTGTGCCTTCCAGATTAGCACCTCTTGCCAGGACAGAGATGCAGGGACCAGTTTAACAATTGCTTTTCTGCCTGGAGGCCTTGGATTCTCTTAAGCCAGGGCCCTAGATGGTCAATCCTGGCCTGGGATTGTATTAGAAGAAAGACTTCTGCAATCAAAGTAAAAGCAATTCTCTCTCTCTCTTTTTTTTTTTTTTTTTTTTTAAAGCAATAGGGTGTTGCTCTGTCAGCCAGGCTGGAGTGCAATGGCGTGATCATAGCTCACCACGACCTCAAACTCCTGGGCTCAAGGGATCCTCCTGCCTCAGCCTTCCAAGTAGCTAGGACTGTTGGTGTACACCATCATGCCCAGCTAACTTTTTATTTATTTTGTTATTATTATTATTATTTTTGAGATAGAGTCTCGCTCTGTCACCCAGGCTGGAGTGCAGAGCGCGATCTTGGCTCACTGCAACTTCTGCCTCCTGGGTTCAAGCGATTCTACTGCCTCAGCTTCCCGAGTAGCTGAGCCACCACCTCCAAACCCACTTTTTATTTATTTATTTATTTTTGTAGAGATGGGGGGTCTCACTTTGTTTCCCAGGCTGGTCTTGAATTTCTGGGCTCAAGTGATCCTCTGCGTTGGCCCACGAAAGTGCTGGGATTACAGGCCTGAACCACCTCACCTGGTTGCAATTCACATTTTTACTGGCATGTCCTGAGCAATGTAAAAAAGGATTTGTGATGATGGTAAAGCATTATTTCTGAATATGTCTGTGAGGGTGGAAGAGGTGGCGTCTGAATCAGCGGACTGAGTAAGGAAGATGCACCCTCGCCCAAATGGCTGAGGGTCTGGGTAAAACAACAAAGCAGATGACATATCATGAGACTTCCCAGCCTCCAAAACCATGTGAGCCAATTTCCATAGTAAATTTCCTGTTATCTATCTATGCATCCATCTGATCTCTCTCTCTATCTAATCTCTATCTTTTTTTTTTT
>NW_016107366.1:9418752-9421070 GCF_001604975.1 Cebus imitator | reverse complement strand
CCTGAGTAGCTGGGATTACAGGCACGCGCCACCATGCCCAGCTAATTTTTTGTATTTTTAGTAGAGACGGGGTTTCACCATCTTGACCAGGATGGTCTCGATCTCTTGACCTCGTGATCCACCCGCCTCGGCCTCCCAAAGTGTTGGGATTACAGGCTTGAGCCACCGCGCCCGGCCTATCTTTTTTTTTTTCGAGGCAGAGTCTCGCTCTGTCACCCAGGCTGGAGTGCTGTGGTTCCATCTCAGCTCACTGCAACAACCTCTCTTTCCCGTGCTCAAGTGATCCTCTCACCTTGGCTTCCCAAGTACCTGGGGCTACAGGCATGTGCCACCATGCCCAGATAATTTTTATATTTTTAATAGAGACAGGGTCTCACTCACTCTATCTATCTATCTATCATCTTCTATCTTATCTATCCTCTATCTTCTATCTTATCCATCTTCTATCTATCGTCTATCTTATCTGTCTTCTCTATCTTTTATCTATCTTCTATCTCTATCTATCCATCCATCCATCCATCCATCCATCCATCCATCCAATTGGTTCTGCTTCTCTGGAACTCTGACTAATACAGGATTTAATGAAGAATGCTCATACCTGAAGTCGCCTCTTGTCTCACTCACCTGCCACCTGCCTAGAAGACTCAACCCTTCACCCTCAACTCCCACCCCAGCGGGGTGACCATCCTCCCTGCTTCCAGCCCCCATTCCCTTCCTTCTTTACATGGTGCTCACTCATGGAGCTCAGCCCCCAGCATGACCTCCAGGGCAAGGTAGTTTGCTTTAGGCTCTGATTCTTCCCCCACATGAACCAGCTGCTCCTAGCACTGGCTGTTCTTTGATGCCCTTGACGATGATTTTTGTTTGCAAAGAAGACTATTAAGAAGGTTTATTTTTGGTTTTAAAAATGGAGTTGATTTATTAAAATTACAAATTCAAAACCTTGGTTCCTCCTTAAGCTTTTATGTTCAGCTTACAAATCTTATTATTCTATTTATAAGCCTAATAAATGTCAACAACAATTTTTAAGGTGACTTTGAATAATGTTTGGTCCCACTTAAGAATTCAGTTAATTAAACGCCTTTACAACTATAAAACTGCACTGATAAATTTAAATATATTTGATTTCTTTTTTTTAGTATTTAAGTTTTCTCACTTAACAAACAAAAGTTCCCTAAGTACAAAATAATTCTTACCAATCTAGAAAATTAAACTAATAAATATGGTGAGCCTAAAACTCACTTAGATTTTTCAATATTGTGCATTACTTTAATAAGATTTCAATTTGAAATCATAAGTCTTAATCAATTACCCCATTACACATTTAAAATGGAGTTACAAGATTGTTATTCTAGTTGGCCAAATACTCTTAAACATTATAAATACATAAAACACTATGCGTTTGATTGTCTTAGACCTTTCTATGCTTACGTTTAAATAATAATCGTTAATGCTTATATAGCGTTTTCTACGTGCCAGATTCTGTTCTAAGTGCTTTTCATGTATTATGCGTTAGTGCATTTAATTCTCACGATCCTTGACCACACACCTCGAGTGGGGCCGGAAAGCTGCCAAGCAAGCTCACCCCGTGCCGAAGACCCTTCACTCTCCCACGCGCTGTGAAGTGAGAGTTTCACGCCTCCTGCTCTCTCCTCAACCTCCTAGCACCTCTCCCGTCTCATTCTCAGCCAGTGACCTGCCCTGCAGTGATCCACTGAGTCATCCCCATCAGCAAGCAGACATGCTGTGATTTATCCCATCTTATGAAACAGAACAAGACAAAACAAACATTTTCGACCAGATTTTCCTGCCAGCTACCACCCCATTTTTTTCTTACCTCTGCCGTAAAACTCCTCAAGAGAATGGGGGGTTTGGCTCCCCATTCCTCTCCTCCAGGCTACTCTAAACCCACCCTGAGAGTCCTTTTTAGTACTTGCTTGGATCATCTTCCTTCATCTTAGCAGACCCAGCAGCAGCATCTGACACGCCCTCTCTTCCTGCAAACACGACTTCTAGGACAACACCTTCTCTGGGTTTTCCTCCTACCTCACTGGGTATGCGAAGTCTCCTTGATTGCTCCTCCTCTCTGTTCACATTGGATGTCCTGGGTCTTGGCAAGTTCCACTGAAGCTCCTGTCTTCCCTGTGTGCTCTCATTCCCTTCCCTTGCTGGTCTTTAATGTATTTTTTTTTGTGAGACAGAGTTTTGCTCTTGTTGCCCAGGCTGCAGTGCAATGGCGCCGTCTCGGCTCACTGCAACCTCCACCTCCCGGGTTCAAGCGATTCTCCTGCCTCAGCCTTCCAAGTAGCTAGGACTGT
>NW_016107366.1:9417340-9418501 GCF_001604975.1 Cebus imitator | reverse complement strand
AGAGACGGGGTTTCACCATGTTGACCAGGATGGTCTCGATCTCTTGACCTCGTGATCCACCCGCCTCAGCCTCCCAAAGTGCTGGGATTACAGGCTTGAGCCACCGCGCCCGGCCTATGACTTGTTTTAATGAGAGCTCTTCAACAGGCTTTTAAATCTTTTCTTTGATTATTGTTCTCTTCAGCTTTCTACTTCTCGAGTCAATTTTGGCCATTTGTATTTTGATTGACAGTCTCCCATGGACTTAGACATTTGTTGCCAAAATGCTATCTTTTAAATTTTTTTAGTCATTTCTGTAATCATAGTTACATCTACTTTCTCATCCTTTATATATATTTTCTCTGTTTTTTACTTATTTAAGCTTGCAAGTGATTTTGTGCTTTATTTAATTTATTTTATTTTATTTTGAGATGGGGGTCTCTACTGCCAAAGCAGGAGGGCAGTGGTGCGATCACAGGTCACTGTAGCCTCAACCTCCTAGTGGTCCTCCCACCTCAGCCTTCCAAGTTGCTGGGACTACAGAGTTGCACCACCATGCCTGGCTAATTTTTTTTTTTTTTTGGAGAGACAGGGTCTCACCATGTTGCCCAGGCTGGTTTTGAACTCCTGGGCTCAAGTGATCTGGTGGCCTTGGCCTCCCAAATTGTTAAGATTACAGGCATGAGTCACTGTGCCAGTCTATTTAGTACTTTTATTTATTTTTATTTTTATTTTTTGGTTATTTTTATCTTTATTTTTTGAGACAGTCTTGCTCTATTGCCCAGGCTGGAGTGCAATACTGTGATCTCGGCTCACTGCAACCCCCCCTCTCCTGGGTTCAAGCGGTTCTCCTGCCTCAGCCTGCCAGGTAGCTGGGGTTACAGGCATGCTCCACCATGCCCGGCTAATTTTTGTTATTTTTAGTAGAGACAGGGTTTCACCATGTTGGCCAGGCTGGTCTTGAACTCCTGACTTCAAGTGATCTGCCCACCTCGGTCACGCAAAGTGCTGGGATTACAGAAGCGAGCCACTGAGCCTGGCCAATTTTGTATTTTCAAAGAGCCAGTTTAAAAATTTATCCTATTAACTGCTTCTTTCTTTCTTTTCTACTTCATTAATTTCTTATTTTAACTTTATTAATTTTCTTCTACTTTCATTTTTCTTTTATCTTGTTTTTTTTTT
>NW_016107366.1:9322702-9417287 GCF_001604975.1 Cebus imitator | reverse complement strand
TTTTTTGAGACAGAGTTTTACTCTTGTCGCCCAGGCTGGAGTGCAATGGCGAGATCTTGGCTCACTGCAACCTCCACCTCCTGGGTTTAAGCGATTCTCCTGCCTCAGCCTCCCAGTAGCTGGGTTTACAGGCGCCCGCCACCATGCTAGGCTAATTTTTGTATTTTAGTAGAGACAGGGTTTCGCCATGTTGGCCAAGCTGGTCTCAAACTCCTGACCTCAGGTGTTCCACCCACCTCGGTCTCCCAAAGTGCTGGGATTACAGGCATGAGTCACTGTGCCTGGCCATATTTTCAGTTTTTTTAAGCAATAAAATTATTTAAAGTTATAAATTATATTTGGACTACTGATCACTACCCTATAGATTTTGTTATAAATGGTTTCTCTTTTAACTAATTTGATTATTGTAATTTCTGGTTGGATTTCCTCTTTGACCTCAGGTATTTCCCCTCACCCACTTTTCTGGCTAATTCTGATTTGTTCATCAGTTTTCAGCTTAGTTATTATTCCTCAGGAAGGTCTTCTTGATCCCCAAATTGAGTTAAGGCATAACTCTTATAAAATCGCTTCCTCCCTCCCTCCCTCCCTCCATTCCTTCCTTCATTCCTTCCATTTTTTGAGACAGAATTTCACTGTTGCCAGGCTGAAGGGCAGTGGCATGATCATAGCACACTATAGCCTCCAACTCCAGGGTTCAATTGATCCCCCTGCCTCAGCCTCAGGAATAGCTAGGACCACAGGGTGCACCACACTCCCAGCTAATTTTTTATTGTTTATAGAGACAAGGTGTAGCTAGTTGCCCAGAGTGCTCTCAAATTCCTGACCTCAAGTGATCCTCCCACCTCGGCCTCCCAAGTAGCTGCGATTACAGGTGTCACCAACAGCCTCTCCTTCTTAATACATGTTATAAGTGATTATTTGTGTGGTTATCTGTTAACCCTCCACTTCCTCACCAGACCAGGGGCTGAGTGCAAGGGCTGTGTGTCTCTTTCTCTGCTGTATGTATCCTTAGCAAACGAGCCAGTGCCTGACACGTAGTAGATATGCAACATGTGTTTATTGAATGAATGACTGAAAAATAGTTGTTAATGGGAATGCAAAACAGAACAACTCTTTTGGAGGGAAACTTGGCTACACCCCAAAAAATACGTGATTACAGCCAGGCACAGTGGCTCACGCCTGTAATCCCAGCACTTTGGGAGGCCGAGGTGGGCGGATCACGAGGTCAGGAGATCAAGACCATCCTGGCTAACACGGTGAAACTCCATCTCTACTTAAAAAAAAAAAAAAAATTAGCCAGGCATGGTGGCATGCGTCTGTAGTCCCAGCTGCTTGGGAGGCTGAGGCAGGAGAACCTCTTGAACCTGGTAGGTGGAGGTTGCAGTAGGCCGAGATTGTGCCACTGTACTCCAGCCTGGGTGACAGAGTGAGGCTCCATCTCAAAAAAAAAGTACATAATTACTTATATATTAATATTTACCCTTTGACACAGCAATCCCACTTCTAGGGTTCTGTGGGAAGTAGAAAAGTTCCTCTTCAAAGTTTCCTTTCTTGTTAAAAAATAATAATAATACATGTTAGAAGAACAGTCTCTTTTAAAGACTTTCTTCAAAGCCTTCTTGCTTTTTACTAGTGACTCTTGGTTAAGCCCTAACCGATGTAGCTGTTAGATATAAAGGAATAAGTACATTCAGTGTCCTTGTGCTTTAACCAAGGTATTTGTGCTAGACATGCTCACAGGCACGTAGTACATTCCATGTCCTTGTACTTTAACCAAGATATCTGTGCTGGACATGCTCACAGGCATGTCCCAGCTCACAGCCTATGCCCCTTCCTTATTTGGACTTCCTCTTTTCCTTTTGTTCTCCATTGCTTTTACCTGTTTAGAAAAGTTTTAAGTTGTTAGCCAACCAGGTTTTAGTTTAGATTGTAAGGCCTGGCTCCAACCAATGGAGATCAGACACAGCAGTAAGGACGACCCCAAATGCGTAAGGGATACATATGTCTGCTTTTCCTTTGTTTGTTGTAGTCTCGTGGCAAGATGGCTAACGGGAGCACCCTTTCTGCAGAAAGTAGATTGCCTCGCTGAGAGATCCTTTGTCTCAGTGCTGATTTTTCTTTGTGGCACCGAGCATTTGTTTCCAACGGTTCTAACCTAAAGATACACTGAGAAAAATACCAAAATGACTTATGCGCAAGGTATTCATTGTGGCATTATTTGAAATTTTAGAAACAATCCAAATGTCCAACAGTAAGAGATGTCCTCCCAGCACTTTGGGAGGCCGAGGTCAGGAGTTTGAGGCCAGCTTGGCCTGAGAAATCTCATCTCTACAAAAAATACAAAAATTAGTCAGGTGTGGTGGTGGGTGCCTATATTCCCAGCCACTAGGGAGACTGAAGAGGAAGCCTGGCTCAAGCCCAAGAGGTTGAAGTTGAGAGCCCTTACTTCTTAATTATCTCCTGGAAGTCTTAAAAGCTCATCTTCATCTGTACATCTTGTTGTTAGTAAAAATACTGGGATTATTTTTGAAACCATTTTACAAAAATCACAGGATAATGCAAATAAGTAATTGTTAGTGCTAGAATCTAAAATCTTTAGTGTATGAGAAAAAAAGATATGAGGATAAGACCAAAGAGGTTAAATAAAAATCCTGAAATGTGAGATTGGAATTGGAACTACCAGCAGAAACTCTTATCCTTTGTTTTTCCTGTTCAAAAGTATGTGTTTCAGCTCTGCCCACTGAAAAGGTTTAGAAACAATGATAACCCAGCAGCAATGCATGCATTTGTGCCTAGATTATGTTTGCCATCTACCAAGAACCAGGGCTCCTTGGAGGAATGGCAGATTCCAAGTCTGGAAAAAGGAGCAGACCACAGGAGCCTGGAGCATCTTGTTGGGCCAGAGAGCAAGGACATTATCAAAGAATAATGGGATCACATCCAAAAGGCATAGGGGTCAACAAGAAGGGACACTCACTAGCTAAAGATGGAACAACTTATCATCAGAAAGAATAATGACTGAAATGGATCAAAACATACTGACTATATAAACACTCATTTGTTCATATTGATAGAGAGAAAGCCCTAAATCAAACACGTATCATTAAATACCACTGGAGGTAACCAGGGTACAATTCCTTGTCCTGGGAATTAGTAATGGAAAGAAAGAATTAGGTCCTCATCCTGTCATTTTTCTACGATTTCATCTCAACTTAAAAGCCCTAGTTTATGAGGGAAAGTTCTTTGTTAAAAAATTCCAGCTAATAAATGTGAAAGGATTAGAAAACCGTCTTTTTTACAACTCCTAATAAAATGATGGATTCAGGCAATAATACCCTATGGATGAAATTATTAATGTGAAACGTTGATGGAGAATTTCATAATGGAGGAATCAGATTGTCACCACCTGAGCCCATGGGCCCACCCTAGCACTGCTCTTGTGGCTCCTGAAGTGAAGCCAGGTGCAGTACACAGCCCCATGCAGAGAATGTCTGCCTTAGTTTGGATTTCCCAAAAAAGCAGACTCTAGGAAAAAGGATCTGGGTGCAAGCATTTATTTGGGGGATGATCCCAGAAAGCATCTATCTTTAAGGGAATAGGGAAGTGAGGCAGAGAAGACAGAAAGCCAACAAAAAGTGAATTAATGAGTGGGTCCCTACGCCGGGAACTGGAGCTCCATTCCTCTGGGGACCCTCTGAAAGGCTGTACAGGACATGTTGGAAACCTTCCCTAGAGAGGCGGGAAAGCTGGGCTATTTAGCCACCAATCTCCACCCAACACTGGCCAAAGGGTGCTCTGGGATGTTAACTCCCTGTCTCTTCTCAGGAGCAGAAAATGCCCTCAGGTTGCAAGACTCAGAAGGTCTGCGGGTGGCCTCCAGCACTGGCCCACAGGACATGGTGGGATACTAAGAGTGCCTGGTCTGGCATCTTGCCAGAAGAGTTGAACTTGAGGGCGGACATCTATCTACAGGAAATGCAGGGATGGAGAAGCAAGTACATGATACCGCAAGGAGGCCAGTAGACGCATCCAAGCTGCGGGGCTCCACAGGACCAGTGATTCCTTCAGCAAGGGTGTTCTCTGAGCTGGTTCCCACTGTAGGCAACTGGGCATATCCTGCTGGGACCCCTCGGAGAAACCAGGAGGAATGCCCTCAGAATGGTTCCATGGAAGGTTGGATTTATCCACGACTCCAGTCTCAGCTTCCTGGACGTCCAAGCTGTGTCTGCTGGGGGGTCGAGTGGCCTTCTGCAGCTAAGGAGAAAGGCCAGGGGCAGAAAAGCTGAGGGAAGGGTACATTTGAAATGGGGTTCAAGCAGGGTGCCCTCAAATGTACCCCCCCGGGATGCCCTGAGTCAAGTGGGCCAAGCAGGTGTGAGGAGCGACCCACCAGTGTCTGCGTGGTGTCTTGGCAGGTGAGTTCCTGCTGCAGGTGCACTTCCTGCCTTGCGGGGCACCTCCAGCAGACATAAGAGCTCTGGCCCTCACCAGGTACCAGAATTTCTCTGTGTGGGTTGCAGTGGATGTGTGGACCCCCCATGGGGTGTGTGTGTGTGCGTGTGATATGAAAGCGCTTTTCAGCCCTGCCTTGCTCTTAGAGGTACCCGATATAGCCAGGCATGGTGGCTCATGCCTGTAATCCCAGCACTTTGGGAGGCCGAGGCGGGTGGATCACCTGAGGTCAGGAGTTCGAGACCAGACTGGCCAAGAAGGTGAAACCCCATCCTTACTAAAAAATACAAAAAATTAGCTGAGTGTGGTGGCGGGTGCCTGTAATTCCAGCTACTCTGGAGGCTGAGGAAGGAGAATCGCTTGAACCTCCTAGGCAGAGGTTGCAGTGAGCAGTGATTGCGCCATTGCACTCCAGCCTGGATGACAGAGTGAGACTCCAACTCAAAAAGAAAAAAAAAAGAAGTACCCGATATTTCTCAGAGTGGTTTTACTGGACCCAACCCATTTCCTCCTTGCAGACAGGGGCTCTGTGAACACTCAAACTTGGTCATGCCTCTTCCCTGCTTAAGGTTATCCAAACAGCACTGATGGCTCCTGAGCTCCCAGACCCTGGGATGCTGAGGGGCTGGAGGTCGGGCCACTGCTTGGCTGCCTGGGTCAGGCACCTGGGCCTGTGGGTCCTACAGGGGTGTCGAGAGGTTGATGGGATGTGGAGGTCCAAAAGGGGGTACCATGGAGCTGGGCTTCTCCACGGGCCCCTGCGCCTGTTCCGGTCTCTGTCTCTCCGTCTTTCACCTCTGGGTCTCTTGGTCTCACTTTTCCCGTCTCACTGTCTGCCTCAGTGTCCCCCCTCTCTCCTTCCCTCACCCCACCCCTGTACTGGTTTCCCTACCCCTGGACCCACTTCTGTCTCACTCCTGGCCCCTGCCCTCCACCCACCTCTAACTCCGTTGCTCTTTGCACCCCTTCTCCCTCATAATAATTTTCTTTTTCTTTTTTTCTGATGGAGTCTCACTCTGTCCTCCAGGCTAGAGTGCAGTGGTGTGATCTTGGCTCACTACAACCTCTGCCCCCCGAGTTCAAGACATGAGATTCTCCTGTCTCAGCCTCCTGAGTAGCTGGAATTACGGGCATGCCCCACCATGTCTGGCTAAGTTTTATATTTTTCGTAGAGGTGGGGTTTCGCCATGTTGGCCAGGCTGGTCTCAAACTCCTGACCACTTTGGCCGCCCAAAGTGCTGGGATTACAGGCATGAGCCACTGTGCCCAGCCCCTCCTCATGGTTTTCTGCCATCCTCTCGAGAGCCAGCTTTCAAGACAGCCAAACCCAACCCACCACAGTCTAAAAAAACTCTTAGAAACAGATTTTAATCACAAACATGCAATACAGAAACATTAAAAGTTGGACAGAGGAAAAAAAAATCATAATCCCTTCACCCTAACTTGGCAGCTGTGGTCAATTTTGATGAGTCCCTTTCAACCTTTTAAAATGACTCTCAATATAGCATCCTATACTTTGATTTTACATTCTGCTTTTTAAATCTTAATAATAAATCCTTTCAGTGGTTTCCAATTTCATAGCAAAACCAAAGCGCCTTTACGATGGGCTGCAAGATCCTGCGTGGCGTGCCTGTTGGCTCCACCTCCCCTCTAGGAAACTCCCTGGCGTGCCCTCCTCTCAGACCCCTCCCTCCTCCCTGCCACTCTGCTCCAGCTACAGTGGCGTCACTGCCCAAACATGCTAGGTATGTGCTCCCACTTCCCCTCGGGGTCTTCACAGGGCGATTTCCGATTTCCGTTTCCTGGAATGTCTTCTCCCAAAAGTATGCACGGGTCACTCCTCATCTCCTTTAAGGGTGCCTCCTCACCTTTTATGGGTCACTCAAGGATCGCACTCTCAGTCCAGCCTATCACGGTCACCACCTAAATGGCAACATCCCCAACCTAACCCGCAACCCAGTTTTTCATGACGACGATGCTGCAAAACCATTCTGCACATACATGTTGGACAGACCCTTTTGCTCATGACTTTCTCAACCATCCCCTGGTTGGACATTTTGGTTGAAGTGGAATTGTTGGGTTTAAAAGTGTGCACACTTAAAATTTCTATGGAATTACCAAATTGCCCTTTACTAAGCTTTCACCCATGGATATTTCCACCAATGGCAAAAGAGGATGCTTTCTTCCCTTATCTGCCTTTTAAATTTTTGCCAATTTACTAAGCAAAATGTATCTTATTGTTGTTTTAACTTGCATTTTTCTAATTATAAAGTCACTGAACATCTTTTCATATACTTATTAGACATCTGTATTTCTTCTGTGAATTCTCTTTTCATATTTTGCCAATTTAGTTATTAGGTTGTTGGCCCACTTTTTGTTGATTTATAGGAGCTCTTTATATATTGTGGATCACTTTAACCAGGGTAGATGATACCATTATCTAGTTCTGCCCAAGAACAGCTTGCAGGTGGTCTTCACTCCATATTACTGCCTCCTCTGTGGGTATCAAAGATCCCATCCTTGGTTTGGGATGCTGGTGAATATCCTGAGCCATATGAAAAGGGAAGGCATTACTAGGGGTAAGGAAGTGGATGGGGTCCTCAGCAAAGTATCAGGACATGGGTAGATGTTATGCCTGCTGAGCACTCCAGACAGCTGTTAATGAATGCCTTCGTCAGACAGTGCAGAATTGAATGGCTGATATGGTTTGGATTTGTGTCTCTGCCTAAATCTCATGTTGAATTGTAACCCCCAGTGTAGGAGGAGGAGTCTGGTGGAAGGCGATTGGATCATGGGGGCGGACATCCCCCTTGCTGTTCTTGTGATAGTGAGTTCTCATGAGATATGGCTGTTTAAAAGTGTGTAGCACCTCCCCCTTCACACTCTTCCTCCTTTTCTGGCCATGTAAGATGTGCCTGCCTCCCCTTCGCCTTCTGCCATGATTGTAAGTTTCCGGAGGCCTTCCCAGCCATGCTTCCTGTACAGCGTTTAGCGCCATGAGTCAATTAAACCTCTTTTCTTTATAAATTACCCAGTCTCAGGTAGTTCTTTACAGCAATGAGAGAATGGACTAATACAATGGCTAATGAAGCTCTTCAACCAAGGTGGCTTGAGGTATCCAGTGGCCACAGAAGGTCTGCTGGGGATGACTCAGTCCACAGGAAGCTCCCCAGTAGTGGTGACGGAGGGGGCTTAGCTGTCTCTGGGCACTGACTCCACTCCTCTCCTTGGGGTCCTGCAGGTCCAGTTCCCCATGCCGGATCCCCCTGACCTCTTCCAAGGTCACCTCTCACTCCTACTCCCTGTTTCCCAGCTCAGTGACCCATTTACTTCCCTCAGGGAAACACAACGTGGGTCTTCTCCATTCCCTCTCAATCCATCGTTAAGGCATACATTTTATCTTCAACTTCCTCCAAGACCTTCCCTTTTGATTTTCAAGAGCATTTTCTTCTCTCAGCAGAAGCAGCCTCTTGCAAATCAAAAGACTTTGCCTTTCAAAAGTGTGATTTCTGATGTGGGCTTCAGTAGACTATCCAGAAAGTTAAAAAAACAATGACGTCTAAACACTGACTGTTTCTCTTTCTTTATATTCCTGCTACAAAAGCACAAATTCTCCTGGAGGTAAAATGAAATCTCTGATTGATGTGAGGAAGTGCGCAAAATAAAAGCCAAATCGTTATTATCTCAAGATATGTTTCTGCTGCATTCCTGCACGTGCATGGTGGGTTTGTTTTCCCCGCCTGTTGCCCGTCTTTTAACTTTGTTCACCAAGTCTTCTGTCATTCAGAAGTTAAATGTTTTTATGTAGACAGATCTGTCCATCTTTCTTACTTTTCTTCGAATGATTTTATGGGGTTTTGTTTTTTACATTGAGTTCTTACAAGGACTTTGGATGTGTGTGTGGCATGAGGTAGAGTTCAAATTTTATATTTTTCAAATTGGAGAGCCATTTATCCTAATGCCATTTATTAAATAGTCTGTCTTTTCCTCGTGGATTTGAAATGCTACATTTATGATTGATAGACAGAATTTATGTTGTTTTATAAGGTATCTTTGTTTCTGGCTTGACAGTTTTCTGATTTTTATTCATTACATTTTTTTTTTCTTGTAGGGAAGGGAGAATGGGGAGTTGGCGTTTGATGGGTACAGAGTTTCAGCTGGGAAGATAGAAAAGTTCTGGAGCTGGGCGGTGGTGATGGGCGCACATCATTGTGAATGTACTGAATGCCACTGAACTGTACGCTTAAAAATGGTTTAAATGATAAATATCATGTTATGTATATTTTACCACAATAAAAACTACTGAAAATGTTTTCTTGGATATTCTATTCTTGTGTATCTTCTTTGTATTTTTTTTCCTTCTGGATTAACTTGAGAATCAGCTTGTCAAATCCATTTAAAATGCATTTACTTTTTATTTTTTTTAGAGACAGGATCTTGCTCTGTCTCTCCTAGGCTGGAGTGCAGTGGCATGAACAGGGCTCACTGCAGCCTTGAACTCCTGGGTTCAAGGGACCCTCGTGTCTCAGCCTCCTGAGTAGCTTAGACTAAAGGCTCCTGCCACCATGCCCAGCTAATAATTATTGTTATTTTTTTTAGAGACAGGGTCTTGCTATGTGGCCCAGGCTGGTCTCAAGCTCCTGGCCTCAAGTGATCCTCCCACCTTGGCCTCTGGAAGCACTGGGATTACAGGTGTGAGCCAGCATGCCTGGCCAAAAAACATCTTTGCTATTTTGATTTGAATCATGTTAAATTTATAGATTACTCTTAAGAGAACTGACATCTTTACAGTACTGAGTTTTTCTGCCCAGGAGCATGGCATGTCTCTCCATTTATTCTGATCTCCTTTTATGACCTTCAGTAAAGTTTCATAATTTTATTCATATCAGCTTATTCCTAGATTTGTGGTGGCTTGTGTTGCCACTGGGAATGGAATTCTGAGTATGGTCCAGGGGCTGTTGCTCAGTTCTGTCCCCAGCCGGGCCTCTGGGATGCATGACTGGCTCCAAAAGACACCTGTGACAGGAAGTACCAGCTGCAGGCCTCGGCAACAGGAAGCAGGTGGATCCGAGCTAGAGATTTGGCAGCCAGAGGGAGAAGAGAGGCTGGGATGAGCTGAAGGAGCTGGTAAGGTCAAGAGGAGGGAACTTCAAGGTCAGAGGAACTAGAGCTTATAATCAAACGGATTAGAAAGAGGGAGAATCTGAAACGCTGGAGATCGGGGCTGATGCTCAGAATGAATACTGATGTAGCTCAAATGCCTCTTGCATGCTGCAGAACAGATTGTGGCTTTGGAGCCAGGAGCCCAGAGTTTGAACCCTGACCCTGTCACTCACTGTCTAAGTTACTTAGCTTCCAGAATACCCGGTCTCCTCACCAGCAAAATCAGGGTGAATTCTAATTATATGTTTAATTGTTTAATTATGTGTCTGTCTTGCACTGGACTGGAGCTCCGCAAGGGCAGGGACCATGTGGGTTTAATTCATTAATGTGCAAGGCTGCAGCCAGCCCATGCAGTGCTTTTGAGGGAATTCGAAAAAAGGAATCCTTTGGGGCAGATGCTGCTCTCTGAGCCCACAGCTTGGCAAACAGTCCCTGGGCTGGATCTCAGCCCTACTTGCCCCTGGGCTGGGTGCCCTTGTGCCAGGAACAGTCTGCCCTGGTGTGTCTACCCAGTGCTTAGCACAGGCTGGCACTGGGGAAGTGCTCACGTAGCGTATTGAGTAAACAGATGATTAGATGTGGCAGTTTAGAGAGACAGACAGAGAGAGAGAGAAAAAAAGAGAGAGTAAGAGAGAGAAAGAGAGAGGGGAGCCAGGTATTTCTGGGAGCACTTGAGGGCTTCTCACTTGTGCTCAGAAAGAAGTCCTCTGCTTTCAGGTGCTGAATAACATGGAATTTTCCAAGTGCTTCATTTCATGTATTTCTGCAAGAGCCAGAGATGGTGTCCACTAGTCCCGAGGCTGGGACAGGAATGGGCCAGTCTGATGACCTGAGGGGAGAGACCCCCATTTGCCTGAGGTCTGGGGAGCCTCCATGAAGCATTCTGCCTAGTGAAGGTGGGAGCCTGACTTGGTAACAGAACCTTGAGCAACCCAAGGAAGTGCTGCCCAAGTGCTCACCCAAGGAAGAGCAGAGAAGAACATTCTAGGCAAGGGGATAAAGATACAAAAGCCCTGCAGCTGCACAGAGGTGGCTCGGCCCTTTGGAGAGCTGAATATTGGCTGGCGTGGCTGGCTCTCCAGGCATCACTTCACAGGACCTTCTTTCATTTGGTGCCCTTGGGATTTCCTGCAACTGTGAACTTTATGAAGTTCAGATAACTGAGACATACGCACTGTACCTCGGTACCCGCCAACGCATACTCCAGTTCTCTGTACGGGGCCAGCCTAAGGGTTGATAGAGTCATCCCGTGAAATAGATAAGCATCCCAGCTGCTCCACTGGGTATTTCCTGTGGACTTTGCCAATTCCTCTCTGACTCCTCTATCTGCAAAAAGGAAATAGGAACATCCACCTTTCCAATTTGTTGGGAACTTTCTGCCCTCAATAATAAAGGCAGATGCGGCCAGGCACAGTGGCTCACACCTGTAATCCCAGCACTTTGGGAGGCCGAGGCAGGTGGATCATGAGGTCAAGAGATGGAGATCACCCTGGCCAATGTGGTGAAACACCGTCTCTACTAAAAATACAAAAATTAGCTGGGTGTGGTGGCGCACGCCTGTAATCCTAGTTACTTGGGAGGCTGAGGCAGGAGAATTGCTTCAATCCGGAAGGTGGTGGTTGCAGTTTGCCAAGATCGCACCACTGCACTCGAGCCTGGGTGACAGAGCAAGACTATCTCAAAAAAAAAAAGAAAAGAAAAGAAAAGAAAAGAAACAATAATAAAGGCAGATAGTGTAATAAAACAAAGACAATTTAAAACTCCAGGAAAAACATAAAGAGCAGAAGGAGGGAATTATACCAGGACACTCCTTGACTCAGCAATGAAAAATATGTAGATGGTCACAGTAATCCTTAAGCTCTTTCTTTTTCTGTGCTGGTGGGACTCTTCAACACAGTGCTGAACAAAAGCAGCAATAGCAGGTAAGCTTGCCTTGCTTCTGACTTTGCAGGAAATGATTCTAGTGTGCACCGTTAGGTATGACATCTAGATTAAACAATTGTGGGAATGGCTGAATTCTCACAAAACCTCTGAACCTTTTCTCGTTGCGAAGGTTTCAAGGTATCTCCTTGTCTCCTCGAATTTTCCTGCTTCACTCATTCCATGACTCCACATTGCCTGTGGGATAAAGTTTGAGCCTTATTTTTTTTTTTAGATTGAGTCTTGCTCTGTCGCCCAGGTAGGAGTGAGTTCATTGATGTGATCTTGGCTCACTACAGCCTCCGCCTCTGCTTCCCAGGTTCAAGAAATTCTTGTGCCTCAGCCTCCTGAGTAGCTGGATTACAGGCATGTGCCACTATCCCCACTATGCCTAGCTAATTTTTGTACTTTTAGTAGAGATGGGGTTTCACCATGTTGGCCAGACTGGTCTGAAACACCTAGTCTCAAGTGATCCACCCAGCTCAGCCTCCCAACGTGTTGGGATTACAGGTGTGAGCTATGCACCCAGCCAAGTTTGAGCCTCTTGAAAGTCCAGAGTGCAAGCTCTTTCCTTCTTTCCCAATCCTGAGTCTTCAAGGTTTACCCATTTCTCCCATTCCAAACACTTGGACATTCCAGGTACCATCCTTGACAATCGCTTGGTTTCTGCCTTAGAATATCTGCTGTATGCTTCCAGGCCTACTGCCTTCGCTCATGCACTTTTCTTTACCTGGATCTTTGCCTGGGATCCTTTGTTACTCTGACTCACCTTCAAAGGCCAACTCACCTCTTCAAGACGCTTTCTTCTCACCCATCTTAGCATTTGGTATAAGACAGTTCCAGACACAGGGCGCAACACCTTCTCGCATCTTGAAGAATCTGTTTAAGCCAGGCATGGTGGCTCACACCTGTAATCCCAACACTTTGGGAAGATCACTTGAGCTGGGAGTTGAAGACCAGCCTGGGAAACCTAGGGAGACCCCATCTCTACAAAAAATTTAAAAATTAAAAAAATTAGCCCGGCGTGGTGGCGCATAGCCGTGCTCCCAGCTGCTTGGGGTGGGGAGATGAGGTGGGAGGACTGCTTGAGCCTGGGAGGTCCAGACTGCAGTGAGCAGTGATCGTGTCATTGAGCTCCAGCCTGGGCAACAGAGCAAGACCCTGTTTCAAAAGAGAGAGAGAGAAAAAAAAATCTGTTGAATAAATATGTAAATGAACCTCTAAGTAAAACTCTGGGTCACCCCATAAGGAAAAAAATCCTATTCTTCCAACAAATCTAGACTGTGCTGCTGCCTCAGCCTCCAAACTTCCCACACATGTTCCAAAAGTTTGCCTCTTGCCTTTCTCCTTCAACAGCAGTTTGGCTGAAAATAAAATTCTTGAGTCACACTTTCTCTCCCTGATGACTTTGTAGGTATCTCTCTATTGTATGCTAATGCTAGATATTGCTGTGAAGAAGTTGGAGGCCAGCCTGGGATTTTTAAGTGACTTTTTTCTTTCTGTGTAGATTCTCAAAGGAATCTTTCTTTATTTTATTTTATTTTTTGTTTTTTGTTCTTAACTTTAAAATCTAATAATTTTTAAATAGTGTATATATATATACACACACACACACACACACAATATGTGTATTTTGTGTGTGTGTGTGTGTGTGTGTGTGTGTGTGTGTGTGAGAGAGAGAGAGAGAGAGAGAGAGAGAAACAGAAAGACAGAGACAGAGCCTTGCTCTGTCGCTCAGGCTGGAGTGCAGTGGTGCAGTCTCAGCTCACCGAAACCTCTTCTTCCGAGGTTCAAGCGATTCTCGTGCCTCAGCCTTCCAAGAAGCTGCGACTACAGGCACATGACACCATGCCCAGTTAATTTTTTGTATTTTTAGTAGAGACGTGGTTTCTCCATGTTGGTCAGGCTGGTCTGGAACTCCTGACCTCAGGTGATCTGCCCACCTTGGCCTCTCAAAGTGCTGGGATTACAGGTGTGAGCCACTGCGCCTGGTCTATTTTATTGTGTTTAGAGACAGGGTCTCACATTTTCTCTCTTATCGTTTAAATGTTAAAATTTTTTTCTCATTTAATTTTTCTTTCTTCATTTCTCTCTGACTTGTTACAGCAGTCTGTCTTGTGTTACTTTCCCTTTAACTTCAGGGTCACACTGAGCTCTGATTGTGCCATTGAACTCCAGCCTGGACAGCAGAGTGAGGCTCCTTCTTCTGTTTTTTTTTTTTTTTTTTGGCTGACTCCTACTCACCTTCCAGATCGCAGCTGAAAAAGTCCACTCCCCAGGGAGACCTCCCTGACTCCCCAGAACTCAGCAACTGGGATTCTGTGCCTTTTCTGCTGGCGCACAGGGTCAGGACATACTTTCATGCAAGGACAGACACTAGGAGCACTTGGTCAGCCCACAAGGCCTTGTTAGGGTGAAAGCACAATTTCCATTTGGCCTTTTGAAATACTGACAGTAGTACTGGGGCCCCCAGGACAGGGCTAACTAGAGTTCTTGAGAACCCTCAAATGAAAGGAGAGTCTTGGTAAGAGGGCTGAAGGAAATGCCAGGTCCCTCCCGTGGGCTTTAAATCCAATGAAGAGGGACAGAAAATTCAGCAGGGCTGTGTCCTGGGATTGTCTGGGCCAAACCATGGGCGTCGGCCAGGAGCCAGGTGGGGCTCTGGTCCACGGAGCTCTCTGGAGGAACAGAGACTAAACTGCCTTACCGAGACAGCTTTGGCTTCTTCTTTAATTGTGTTTTAATTGCGCAAGTGACATTTAAACAGCACTAAAGGCAATGTTTAAAAAGAAATAGAAGTCATTGGATTACATCCATCTTACACATCTGATGAGTTGGAAAGAGCACCGAACTTGGAGTCCAACACAGCAGGGTTGGCACACGTCTCCACTAATTACTGCCTGCACCTCCTCTTGCCCTTCTCTAGCCTTAGCTGCCTTACCTGTAAAGGGGAACAACTCTTAGCTCACAGGGAGCTGGGGAGAACTGGAGGGTTCAGGGAGATCATATGTGTGTAAGCCCTGGGCATGGCATCTGGCCTATGGGGGCAGTCGGTAAAGTTTCTCTTTTTTATCAAGACAACTGTTTTCATTTTGTTATATTCTCTGCCAAGCTTTTATCAAGTCCAGATGAACATTTCGCACACGGTGATCATGTTTTAAGTTTAATTTTGCAATCTGCTTGCAAACTTTCTATGTCATAAACGCTTGCTTCAACATTTTCATAATTATTTTATGGTGGAACACCATGCCACTGAGCCAATATATCATTATTTATGTAACCATTCTTCTGCCATTGGACATTTCTCAGTGTTATGGATAGTTCTATGTTTAATTCTGCATTCTGTGATACTGTTGCTATCATTTGTAGCTCACGTGGAAGACTGACTATTCTTCCCTATTTTACTTACTACTTTGATTTCCGCACTTGAACTGCCTGCTCATGACCTTTGTACCCATGTCTCTGAGCAACTCAGATATTTTTTTATTGATGTATATAAAATTTTTTACATCACGTACCTATTATCCATTTTCCATTTTCCCCACTCCCAGGTGACATTTTAGTTATTAAGTTATTTTTCTATTATACAAAAGCTAAACATTTTATCTTTCCATCTTTGTATTTGTAATTTATTTGGTTGAGTTTATACAACAAATATTATGTAAACATCCAGTCTGGATGCCAGGTGCATGAAGAGGTATGGGGTTAAAGGACACCCCAGTTCCTGACTCCAGAAGGCCTCATTTAAGTTGGGGATACAAACTGGAAAGCAATTACAATATTGCCCTGCTAAGTTCTAGAACAGTAAAGAATTGCAGCAACAGCAAAGGCTGATTGCACGTTCTCTCTCTCTCTGTACCAGGCCCCATTCTAAGAACTTGCATATACTATCTCATTTAAACCTCACAACAATCCTGTGACTTAACTACTATTTTTATCCCCATTTTATAGATGAGGAGAATGATCGTCAGAATGGTCACACGACTTACCTACGTGCCAACAGTCAGTAAGAACTGAGGCCCGTATTTGAAATCAGACAGCTGGAATTCAGAGCTTGCCTTCTTAACTACCATACAAAACTAGCTCTTAGGGCAAGGATGTGGTGATGATGCCAACAGAGGTGATAGGCATGGAGGTGTACATCAAGGAAACCCTCCAGGAGGAGGTGAGTCAAAGCTGAGAACAGATAGACAAAGACAACTTCACCACCAGGCAAGGGGATGTGGAGGAATGGACATTCCATGAATAAGGAAGAGCTTTTCCAAAGGCTTGGAGACATAGCCCCTTGAGAGTGGCCAGAAGCCTCAAAGTTGAGGTGGTTCTATTATTATTTACATTTCCTTTACCTGTTTTTTCATCACAGATTCCTTGTTAGGTGCTGGAGATTCAGTGATGAACAAGATATTCAAGGTACCTGCCTACCTGGAGTTAACAATCTAATTGAGGGACACAGGAAGAAAGCTGTATTGGCCATTTATCTTTCATTGCTGCTCAACAATTTAAAAAATTATTCTTTAATAAATAATCCAAAATAACTTTGGATTATTCCTGATATCTTGAGTTCCTCCTTAGAGCCAATCGAGCCTCCCTTGCAGCTAGGGTGCAGGGATGTGACCTCAATTCCCCCAGTCACACTTGTCCACCTGAGACGCCACTGGGAGATGAGCTATGTGTGGGAACAGGGCACCCTGTTTCTGCCAGCCTGGTGGAAGCCTGTGGTCTGGAGTCCGTGACAGCGGCAGCAGGTCCCCATGAATCTGACTCTGCAGTATGCTTCTTGGAGAGCTTCCTGAAAAGGCATCCAGATCCTCTTTCTCTAACATCCCTAAATAACTTTCCCTTCTATGGAAACTAGCCAGACGGCACTCTGTTGTCTACAAGCAAGAATACTCATAAACATGCAAATAAACAAAAATATGCAGCTGATCCTTGAACAACACAGGTTTGAACTGTGCGGGTCCACTTACACACAGATTTTCTTCTGCCTCTGCCACCCCTGAGACAGCAGGACCAAGCCCTCCTCTCCCTCCCCTTCAGCCTACTCAGCGTGAAGACGACGAGGGTGAAGACCTTTATGATGACCCATGATCCATTTCCACTTAAGGATTCGCGTTATTGGTAAGGCTCCCAGTCCACAGTAGGCTGTTATTAGTTAAGTTTTGGGGGAGTCAAAAGTTATTAATATACATGGATTTCCAACTATGCAGGGGTCAGCGCCCCCAAGTTGTTCAAGGGGCAACTACACACACTGAGGAACTAAGATTTGAGAGGCTGAGTGTGGCCTAGAGTCACCCAATGCTATAGCTGGGACCGAAACCCAAGAAAATGAGAATCTAGAGCCCCGACTCTTACAGGATGCTGTCAGATCAACACCCCCATCTGGTGGGAGCAGTCCTATAGGGGTTGCTCGTATCCTCTGGTGATCATCCTGCTCAGCCTGGGCAAAACATGAATTTCTTCTCTGCTTGTGAGGGGCACAGGTTGCAGGTGACCCGGAAGAGAGCCTTTGCATGTCGTGCCTTGGCCCAAGGCTGTTGAGCTCTTTTTTTTTTGAGACAGAATCGCGCTGAGTCTCCCAGGCTGGAGTGCAGTGCCGTGATCTTGACTCATTGCAACTTCCGCCTCCTGGGATCAAGCAATTCTCATGCCTCAGCCTCCCAAGTAGCTGGGATTACAGGCACCTGCCACCTTTCCCGGCTAATCTTTTTGTATTTTTAGTAGAGACAGGGTTTCACCATGTTGGCCAGGCTGGTTTTGAACTCCTGACCTCAAATGATCCGCCCATCTCGGCTTCCCAAAGTGTTAGGATTACAGGTGTGAGCCACTGTGCCCAGCCCTTGTTGAGCTCTTGCAGAAATTTATTATCATCCTCCCTTGACGACTACAATGTGATGGGATTGTGTATTTATTTTATTTTATTTAGGGAGAGTCTTGCTCTGTTGCCCAGGCTTGAGTGCTGTGGCACAATCTCGGCTCCCTGCAAACTCTGCCTCCTGGATTCAAGCAATTCTCATGCATCAGCCACCAAGTATCTGGGATTACAGGTGTGCACCACCATGTCTGGCTAATTTTTGTATTTTTAGTAGAAACAGGGTTTCTATGTTGGCCAGACTGGTCTCGAACTCCTGACCTCTAGTGATCTGCCCACCTTGGCCTCCCAAAGTGCTGGGATTACAGGCATGAGCCACCATGTTGCTTTGTCCTGACAAAGGAAGACTTTTAAAAATGAACTGAGGGTTCAGGTCAAGAAGGATTTAAAATAACAATGGTAGGCCAGATGCCATGGCTCACAGCTATAACCCCAGAGTTGGGATTGTGAAATCTCGTGCCCGGCCAAGATTGTGTATTTTTATTAATGTTATTGTTACGAAATTCCATATCCATCTCAGGGTCAGAAATGAGTGAGGGACACGGTTTGGAGTCTGATGGGCCTGCCCCAGGAAGGGAAGGAAGACACAGTCCAGGAGTGTGGTCCTGAAGTCATGGGCCATCCGGCCCCCCGAGGGTCTACTTGAAGGAGGCTGGCCCTGGAAGCCAGATATATGCCCTTTGACATCACTGCTAAGACTCCCTGCAGAAGGGAAAGTGGGAGTTCCTGCCCACAATTCAGGATCTGCTTTGATTAAACCAGTGTCTTGTCCAGGGTGACAAAGCAAGTTGGCAAGAGTGCTGAGCCGACAGCAGGGGAAGTCAATCGCACAGAAATGATTTACCCACTGGCAGGACCATTCTGTTAGCAGCTCAAGATGTGAAGGGTTTTTCCATTGATGCATTTCTTTACATTTTCCAAGGCTGGTGGATCAATAGTTACAAACAGCTAAAATAAATGTGTCGGCTCCCTATACCCTCAGACCGGAAGATGGACTATTAGATAACTCAGGTGCCCATCAGGTGTTACTGCTGTCAGCAGCTGCTGTCCATGACCTTGCTGCATCCTCACAACAGCTTTGTAAGTTGGGGCTGCTGTGTCTGTTTCAGAGATATGGAAACTGAGGCTCAGAGAGGAGACACCATTACCCTGAGTCCCAGAGCTGGCTGGTCATTGACCTCAAGGTCTCTGCCAGTGTCAGTTGTTTGCTTTTATATATATATATATACGTAATATATACGTAACGTAACATATATGTAATATATATAAAGTAACAGCGTTGTTAACATAGTCAGTTTCTCTGATGATCCTCTGAGAGGAAACGCTGCTTGCCCAAGGTCACACAGCCACTGAATGGCAGGGGTAGGATGAGAAGCCAGCGCGTTTGTTCGCAGAGCCTCTGCTCTGAGCTCACCTGACTAGCGGCCTGGCCTCTGCACTCCTGCCCTGGAAATCAATGAGAGAAAGGCTAGAGACATCATTTCTCTGAGAGGCTCCTGAAGGGAGAGGCCAGCTCCTTCCCCATTCACAGCACCAAAGGTGTCAATTCCCAGCTCTGAAGGACCTACTCCCCAAGGCTGCCGCTCTATTTTTAACCTTGAATCCATCAATAAATGGAGCCTGGGAGAGCAGCCTGCCTGATAGTAAGAAGAGAGGAAGGGACAAATTATTAAGCACTTTCTGTGTGCTGGGCGTTATGTGAAATGCTTGACGTGTACTTAAATCTCCACAGCATTCTTATAAAGTAACTACTGTTACCACAATTTTATAAATAAGGGAAAGGAAGCTTAAACAGGTTACGGAGCTTGCTGAGGCCAAGCAGCTGGATCCCAATGCAGATCACACTCCAGTGTGAAGTCCAAGTCCACATCCATGCCCTTTCTTCCTTACCTCCTGGCTCTAATGCAGCATGACCTGACCATTGGGCTGCCTGGCTGGAGGAAGGGTGGGACGGAGCAGAGAGTCAGCAAATAATCTCTCCAAGTACTAGGGAGGTGCAGGCAGGCAGGAAGGAACTTGCTCCAGCTGGTTGGTTGGGAAAGGTTTCATGGAGACTGAAACCCAGACCTTAAGTCCCCAGATGGAGGAAGGAAGGGCCCTGCAGGAGAGGATATTAGGTACTTTTCAAAAGTTATCGCCTGATATTGACAGCAGTGATCAATCAGTGTGAGCTATTCAGAGGCTATTACTACATCTCTTTTACAGATGACAAAAAAGTGAGGCTTTGAGGGATCAACTGACTGCCTGGGGTCATTGGGATTGGCATCAGAGGCCGGTGGGATTACAGGCATGATTCCAGAGACCATGACGCTATCCTGGCCAATGAGAGGTTGTGGGATAAAAACAGTTGCCAGCAAATGGACATTCATCTAAAGTGTGGGAGTAGAGAAGATAAGGTAGGTTTCAAAGGCAATAGAGGGGCAGGGCTTTTGTTTTGCTTTGTCCTTTGAGTAGGTTTGTTCATACGCACTGAAGTTGGCAGCTTTGGCACTAAAGTGATAAAGCTTTTTGGAAGCTGGAACTGGAGGACAGACAGACTCAACCAGGGGAAAGGGCATTGTTTGTGCGTGGCAGCGGCTGGGTGTGGGAAGGGTAAGGTTCGAAGTTCTGTGTGTCCAGCAGCTCTGAGGTCCCCAGGACCGGAGGCTCAGCCAGGGCTCAGGGTCCAGAGTAGCAAGTGGCAGGGGTGAGTGAAGGAGGGAGGGGCGAACTGGAGTCTCAGTGGCATTTGATGTTTGACATCAGGGGAGTGGAAAGTCTTCAAGGAGGTAGGAAATATAGCATACCCTGCAATAATTGGGGTACAACAAAATGTTAAAGAGACACAGGGGCCTACTAACAGCCAAACTGAATAGTTTGAGCAACAAACTAAATAAAGTAGCAATGGATTATAACCCAAAGTATAAAATCAATACACTTGAGTCCAGATGACATAATTGAACAAATGATATAAATAAATGAATGAGAAGGGACAAATTTCCCATGCAGATTCCAAATAATTTATGTAGATGGTCCACCCTCAAGGAGGTGGCACATAAGCTCCCACTTCTTAAGTGTGGGCTGTGCATAATGACTTCCTTCCTAAGGGTAAGTATGGGACGGAGCATGGACAGGAGAAGAGTCACCTTCCCAGTGGAGAAACCTGACAAACCCTACCGGGGCCACGTGACCCAGGTCGCCATCGGCAGTGTAAGTCATGTTTATCCAAGTGCGTCCCTCAGCAGCCTGGGTCAGGCTGCCAGCAGCTCCTGGCGGCCTCGGAAAAGGGCCACTTTTCATAAGCACGAGCACATGCACCCCAGCAGCCAGCGCTCTGGTTTCCTCCTGGCTGTGTCTGTCCACGTGCCTTTGGGATGAGGATCAGGAGCCATGGAGCATTTGGCTGTGTCCACAGCAGCTAGGAGCTCAGAGGCACAGGAAATCCAGCTACCTTGGCTGCAGCCCAGGACTTAGAGGTGCAACCAGGCTGAGTGGTGTCTGCACACTCGGAGGCACAAACAACGCCCAGTACACTTGCCGGTGACCTGCAGCTACGCTTAGCAGTGTCCAGGGGCAGCAGCCATGACCTTCAGTGCAGAGGACCAAGGGCCTCGGAAGGAGGCCCCAAGGAGCAAGGGCACCTGGCAGCTTCAGAAGGTCCTGGTGCTGGTGGCCCTGGGAGGCAGCGGTGTCCATCTCTACGCAGGAACTAAGCCTCAGGACACGGAGCTGCAAGCCCTATATCACCAAGTGTCTTGCTTGGGGCCCTGAGGATCTGCTCTGGTTTTCCAGTTCACAAGACAGACAACCATGAACATGTCCTTTAGCAAATCAGAGAAGCTGGGAGATGGGGTGACAAAGTGAGCTGCAGCATGTTGGGCTGGGTCAGTGGAGCTGTAGACAGTGGTGACTCTTGGCTGAGCGGCCCCACTGCCTTCTGCTGAAGGGCTTGGAAGGGCCTGGCGCGCACAGTACAAAGCAGTGGTGCCTGCTGCCTGCTGACCAAGGCTGGACTGGCACAGGACGGGCAGGTTAGAGAGTGCCCTGGGCAAGCATGATTTGCAGAGAACTGCTCTTCCTCCGGGGTTCACCTCCTGGCTGCTCAGTGTGGTCCAGATCCTCCCTTTCCCTCCCTCATTCCCACAGCTCATAAAGCCAGGTTGAGGGATGTGTGCACAAAGGCATCCGTGGAAAATGAAATTTTGTCCTCCCCACCCCTCTCCAGCAGCTTGAGAAGCCAGTTCCCCAAAATCAGTGCACCTTAGGGAGGCAAGACCAAGAGCTCCCCTCAGCTGAACCCATGATGGATCCTTTTGGGAGCCAGAGGGAGCCAGTGAAGCCCCCAGCCTCCTGCGGAAAGATCGACGGGAGTCCTGCCTGATGAGAGCTGCCCAGGGCAGCCAGGAAGGTGCTCCAGCCCCGGGAACCTTCTGGGAAAATCAGAGCAGGGCTGAGTCCATACCCGGGATGGCTGCTGAGTGGGAGGCTGATGCCCAGATTTCTGGCTGGGAGAACTCAGTGGAAGGACAGCAGGACCTGAGCTGGGGACAAAGGAGGAGGAGCAGCTGGGATAAGAATTGGGTACTGGCCACACGACATAAGCAGGCTTGGAGGCTGGGAGTGGAAGGTGGCTCCGCTTGGGCAGGGCAGGACACAGCGCGTTTCTGCCCGGACTTCACTTGTATCCTGCTGGACCTCAGTCTGGAAGGCCCAGCCCCCACCCTAATCCATGGCAATTTCCCTGCCTCGGCAGTAGCAACTCAGCCTCCTCCATCATCACCCTCGCAGGAGCCCTTTGTTCTCCTTCTCTAGAAACTCGCTCTGACCTGGCCTCCCTGAGACTCATGGAATTCGAAGGCTTGCAGCCTACTCAGCCAAGAGCCACTCACTCCTGCAGAACCTCCCAGCTTCTGGATCTGACTGGCTTCAGCCACAGACTCTTTTGGAGGAAGAAGGGAGAGAGAACAAACTAGCAGGTGTTGAACACCTTCTGGTCTAGGTGCTCCTCTGTCCTCACCCTCTCCGACACCTCATAACTGGCAGCCCTGGGATTTGAACCTGCATATGACTGGCCGCAAGGTCAATGCTCTTTCCTTGAGAGGACTGTGATGCCCCCATTACTCTTCTTTTTTTGTGCGGGGGTGACAGAGTCTTGCTATATCACCCAGGCTGGGGTGCAATGGCACAATCTCAGCTCACTGCAACCTCTGCCTCCCGGGTTCAAGTGATTCTCCTGCCTCAGCCTCCTGAGTAGCTGGGACTACAGGCATGCACCACCACGCCCAGCTAATTTTTGTATTTTTAGTAGAGATGGGGTTTCACCATGTTGGCCAGGCTTGTTTTGAACTCCTGACCTCGTGATCCACCCACCTCAATCTCACAAAGTGCTGGGATTACAGGTGTGAGCCACTGCGCCCAGCCCCACTGCTCTTAACACGGAGTTAGCCCCTTGCTTCTGCCTCTCCATCACCCTCTCCTTCCTGGCTCCTCCTCATTTCACTATAAACTCAGTTCTTCCGTTTCTACACATGCCCGCCACTTGACCTTGCAATCTTCTCCTTCCTTTGGCTACCCGACCTGTTACTTGGCTCTCTTCTGTTGCATCCATATTGCCCCACCCTTATCCCCTTGAGGTTTCATCAGCCTCCCTCCCCTGCCAGCCACTCCCCCAGAGTCGCCAGTAACCCGGGCCTCACGACGGGCCCTTTTTCAGTCATTACATTTCTAGGCCCCGCGGCAACAACTGACACTCTCAACAGGTAAACTACTCCTTGAAAAAAATAAGATTTCTTTCTACTTCTGAATTTAAAAGAAACACACACACACACACACACACACAAATGCATATTTATGAAAGATAGAGAACAAGAGAGAGAGAAAGCTACCAAGGGCCAGAAATTGGTCATTAAGAAGCCTAATGGCTGGGCCTGGTGGCTCACGCCTGTAATCCCAGTACTTTGGGAGGCTGAGGCAGGAGGATCACTTGAGTCCAGAAGTTTGGGACAAGGCTAGGCAACATGGTGAGACCTCATCTCTAAAAATAATTTTTAAAACTGAGCTGGGCCTGGTGGTGCATGCCACCAGTTATACACCTGTAGTCCCAGATACTTGGGAGGCTGCGGTGGGAGAATTGCTTGAGCCCAGAAGGTCGAGGCTGCAGCGAGCTGTGGAGCTGTGATCCTGCCACTGCACTCCAGCCTGGGAGACAGAGCAAGAAGACCTCATATCAAAAAAAAAAGAACGCGGATAGTACCAGGCGTTAGAGAGGATGTGGGTTCACAGGGTTTCTCAGAGGCTGCAGATGGGAGTGTAAATTGGCACAAGCACTCGGGAAGACAGTTTGGCATTCGTTTGTAAAGTGGAACATTCACTTATCCTCTCTGGAGCTGCCTCTGGTGCAGCACTGCCTCCCGTCCACCCATCTCTAATTTGAGCCCCGGCTGCAGCTCCCCTGACCTCATGGCTCACCCCACGCTAACAAGTCCCACCTCAGCACGAGTTGTACATCTTTTTGTTTTCAGCCCACACCCAAGCACAGCTTGGAGGTGTGAGGAAGATAACATGCCAGGGACAGCCCTTGACAGATGGGGCTCAGGAGCTTGTAGATAAAAATGTCCCTGTCGTCCATTCTCTGGGTCCACAGTTCCAAAAATCAAGTTCTCCAGCAGTGACCTCGATGTCTTCCCTGTCTCACTCTTTCTGCCACCTTCCTCCTGCTTCCTGGGCTTACCCCCCAGGTAAACAACCAACAACAGATGCAGGGAGCATCTTAGTCTCTGTCTGCGGCTCTGCTTTAGGGAGACCCAAACTAAGACAACTATGACCTAGCAATTTCACTCCTTACTTCATATGCAAGAGACTATCTTACCACACTCACTAGGAAACACGTGCTAGAGTGTTCCTGTCAGCACAAAACCTAGAAATAATCCAGAGAACCACTGAGAGGAGAACAGACACATACATTTTAGAATAACATACAATGGAATATTACACAGGAGCATGGGTAAATGCAACAATATAGATGAAACTTAGCAATATAATTTTGAGTGGTAAAAGGAAATTCTGACCAAGTGCTGTGGCTGATGCCTATAATCCCAGTACTTTGGGAGGCTGGGGTGGGTGGATCACCTGAGGTCAGGAGTTCGAGACCAGCCTGGCTAATATGATGAAACCCTGTCTTTATTGAAAATACACAAAAAAATTAATGTGGTATGGTAGCGGGTGCCTGTAATTCCTTCCAGCTACTTGGGAGGTTGAGGCAGGAGAATCACTTGAACCCAGGAGGTGGAGGTTGCAGTGAGCCGACCTGGATTTTTTATTTGAAAGCGAGACGCCATCTTAAATAAAAAAAGAAAAAAAAAAAGAAAAGAAAAAGAGTAAATTCCAACATATATATAATTTGGGGAAACAGATGTGGATGTGATAAAACTACATAAAACAGAAAGCGAAAGAACATAACACAGGATTCAAATTAGGGGTTGCTGTGGGTGGATAAGAGTGAGGAGAATCGTATCAGTTGGTGTAAGCTCTTACTAGCATTTGGTTTTCATCTTGGGCAGTGGTTCCATGGATATTTTTATATAATTAAAATAGATACCCTAATACATAAATTCATAAACTATTCAAGGAAGGCCTTTTGTGGACCAATGGTGAGAATGTGTACTACATACCCAATTATTATGATAAACCTCATTTTATGCCATTGAAGCCCAATTAAAAAGAATAATAAACAAGTCTGGTGCAGTGGCATGCCTGTAGTCTCAACTATGCAGGAGGCTGAGATGGGAGGATCGCTTGAGCCCAGGAGTTGGAGGCCGCAGTGAGCTATGATTGCACTACTTACACTCCAGTCTGGGTGACAGAGCAAAGCCTTGTCTCTAAAAAAAATAAAAAAGTAAAATAAGATTATTGTTTTAAAATGGAAAAATACATAAAATCACAAGAAATAAAAGTTATCATCCAGAGATAATCTCTAGCTATCAACATATAATGGATATTTTATACATTGTTCCTGTGAATAAATATGTCTGTATGTGTTATCTGTATAATGGAGATGATACTATATACGATGTCTTAAAATATTTAAAGAAATTTCAAGTCCTATGTATTTATTGTAGAGTAATGAAAAAACACAAGAGGAGAAAAAAGAGGCAACTTAGAGCCACTGTCCGGTGGCTATAATCCCAGCACTTTGGGAGGCCAAGGTGGGCAGATCATGAGGTCAGGAGTTCCAGACCAGCCTGACCAACATGGTAAAACTCTGTCTCTACTAAAAATACAAAAATCAGCCAGACATGGTAGCACGTGTCTATAATCCCAGCTACTCAGGAGGCTGAGGCAGGGGAATCGCTTGAACCTGGAAGGCGGATGTTGCAATGAGCTGAGATACTGCCATTGCACTCCAGCCTGGGCAAGACTCTGTCTCAGAAAAAAAAAAAAAAAAAAAGAGCCACCGTGAACATCCTGGTACATTTCCTTTCATTCTCTTCCTTTGTGTAATATCACATTACGACACTTCCACACCATTCAATATGCTTTGAAAACACTACCTCTTTCTATCTTAAATTTTTTTGAGATGAAGTCTCATTCTGTTGCTCAGGCTGGAGTGCAGTGGCACAATCTCAGCTTACTACAACCTCTGCCTCCTGGGTTCAGGGGATCCTCTTGCCTCAGCCTCCCGAGAAGCTGAGATTACAGATGCCCGCCAATATGTCCAGCTAAGCTTTGTATTTTTATTTTTAGTAGAGACGGGGTTTCACCATGTTGGCCAAGCTGGTCTCAAACTTCTGACCTCAAGTGATCTGCCTGTCTTGGCCTTCCAAAGTGCTGGGCGTACAGGCATGAGCCACTGTGCCCAGCCTTTAAAATCCTTAAAGTAGTAATTTGGCAATGGAGAAGTCTGGAAAACACTTTCTACCAAGCGGTGGAGGTTAATATCACCTGCCCCCCTGCTATGATGTGAGGAGAAGGCATTTTCCCCATGTGGCATTCTTTCCAAAACCCCTGAGACCTGTTTAATCTGGAGAAAAACATCAGGGAAATCCAAATGGAGAAACACTCTACAACATACCTGACGATTACTCCTCAACACTGTCAAGGTCATGAACAACAGGGAATGACTGAGGAACTGTCACAGATCAGAGGACACTAAGGCCATGGTAGCTAAATGCAATGTGGTAGCCTACACGGGAGCCTGGAACAGACAGAGGACCTGAAGGGGAGAACTGACGGAATCCACATAATGCTTGGAATTTAGTTAATAGTAATGTACCAATGTTGGTTTCTTAGTTTACACAGAGACCACAGTAATAAAAGATGTTAACAATGAGGGAAAATAGGTGAGGAGTAGATGGAACTTCTTATACATTTGCAACTTTTTCTTAAGTCTAAAATTATTCCAAAATAAATAATTTATTAGGGAAAAAATCCACAAAACCCCAAATAGTCTTTCCATGGCTTCCAGGATGTCATGCCATTGTTTCCTTCTTCCCTCTCTGACTGCCTCTGGGTATGTTTTCTTATTAAAAGACAGGCACACCACAAGGCAGACCCAGTCTGATTCCTGCCCTTGCGGGGATACAGTCTGGCGTGGGGATACAGTCTGGCGTAAGGACTTTGGATGGAGCTGGACTTGAGGTCAGACATCGGCTCTGCTTCTCTCCAGCCAAACAATCCCTAGCAAGTCACGTATGTGAAGCCCACCTTTTCTCTTCTATAAAAAATGAATAATGGGTAGCGTGCAGTGGCTCATACCTGTATATTCCCAGCACTTGGGGGGCTGAGGCAGGAGGATCACTTGAGCCCAGAAAGGCACTTGAGCCCAAGAGGTAGAGGCTGCAGTGAGCCGTAATCGTGCCATTGCACTTAAGCTGGGTGACAGGGCATGACCCTGTCTCTGAAAACAAACAAATAAATAAACAAACAAAAAACAACACACAATTATACCAGGTAAATACTGATCACAAGGAAGCAGTGTGCCAATATTAATATCAGAAAAACTGAATTAAAGCAGAAGAACATTAATAGGAAGAAAAGGCACATTTGGCACTGATGAAAGTTATAATCTTCCAAAAAGTTGTAAAAATTTATGAATTTGCATGATCCTAAAAAAGTGTTTTTAAATATATATAAAGCAGGAACTTACAGAGGTAAAGGAAAAAATTGACAAGTCCATAATAATTGCATGAGATTTAAAAAAAAATTTTTTTTTGAGATGGTGTCTCACTCTGTTGCCCAGGCTGGACTGCAATAGTGCAACCTTGGTTCACTGCAACGTCTGCCTCCCCAGTTCATGCGGTTCTCCTGCCTCAGCCTCCCAAGTAGGTGGGGTTACGGGTGCCTGCTACCAGCTAATTTTTGTATTTTTAGTAGAGATGGGATTTTGCAATGTTAGTCAGAATGGTCTCGAACTCCTGACCTCAAGTGATTTGCCTGCCTCGGCCTCCAAAAGTGCTGGGATTATAGGCATGAGCCACTGCACCTGGCTGATTTTTAAAATTTTATCTAAAACATGTTTTTAGAGAAAGGGCCTCACTCTGTCGGCCAGGTTGGAGTGCAGTGGTGCTATCGTAGGTCATGGAAGCTTTGAACTTCTGGGCTCAACTGATCCTCCACATACTAGTATGCCTTCCTATAGAGGATTGAAGGCCAAAAGCTCTTTCCCAGATTCCATTACAATGAGTGTCTCAGATGTGAATTATTTTCCACCACTTAGTGCTATTGTGCAAGATCTGAAAGGCAGATGAGAGGCCAAGACCATTGTCCTTTTCTGTGGGCTGTTACTGCTTCCAGGCACAGCTGTGGCTCTATCGAGTTTGCCCGCATCAGTGTCTGGCCCCTAGTGCTGTGCATGTGGGCAGTAGGAGCAGCATCGGCAGTGCCTGTATGAGACATTTGTATTGTCTCCCTAACAGTGTACTTAAAAATAAAGTTCTAATGTGTGTTCTAGGCCCAGCCTCGGGTCCATTCCTACAGCCTCCCAGTGACTTTTTTTTTTTTTTTTTTTTTTAAATATAATAGGATCTGGCTCTGTCTCCCAGGCTGGAGTGCAGTGGTGTGATGTTGGCTCACTATAACTTCTGCCTCCTGGGGTCATCCCCCTACCTCAGCCTCTTAAGTAACTGGGACTATAGGTGCACGCCACCACATCCAGCTAATTTTTGTACCTTTTGTAGGGACAGGGTTTTTCCATGTTGCCTGGGCTGGTCTCGAACTCCTCTAAGCTCAAGCAGTCTGCCTGCCTCGGCCTCCCAAAGTGCTGGGATTACAGGCGTGAGCCACTGCGCCTGGCTTTCCAATGACTTTCGAAACACTCAGTGCCCTGTATTAAACCTCATTCTGCTTAAAATACCCAGAGTAGTCTCTGTTTCCTGCATTTAGCACTGATTTCTATAGATTCAGGTTACCATAGATTACTATGGATTTGAAAAACATGAGTAAAAAGCTTGAAGTAAGAAAGCTTAAACTGTTGGCCGGGCGCGGCGGCTCAAGCCTGTAGTTCCAGCATTTTGGGAAGCTGAGGCGGGTGGATCACGAGGTCAGGACTTCAAGACCAGCCTGGCCAACATGGCAAAACCTTGTTTCTGCCCAAAATACAAAAATTAGCCGGGCGAGGCGGTGGGCACCATCTTTTTTGTAATCCCAGCTACTCGGGAGGCTGAGGCAGGAGAATTGCTTGAACCCAGGAGGCGAAGTTTGCAGTGAGTCGAGATTTCGCCACTGCACTCCAGTCTAGGTGACAGAGCAAGCCTTCATCTTGAGAAAAAAAAAAAAGGAAAAGCTTAAACTATTAAACTGATAATTGTAATCATTTTTCAAGCATATAATGAATATTAACAATGACTGACAGTATATCAGATCACAAAGGAAATCTTAAAAAAAAATCAACATCATATAGACCGTTTTAACTTATCACAATGTAGTAAAAGTAAGTTTTAATTTTCTTTTCAATAGAGAGGGTCTCACTATGTTGCCTAGGCTGGTCTCAAACTCCTGAGCTCAAGGGATTCTCCCACCTCAGCCACCAGAGTAGCTGAAATTACAGGGGTTCACCACCATGTTTGGCTGAAACATTTATGTAGATATGATTTATTTGTTTTTATTTAGAGATGGGGGTGTGTCTTACTATGTTGACCAGGCTGGTCTTGAACTCCTGGCCTCAAGTGATCCTCCCATCTTGGCTTCCCAAAGTGCTGGGATTACAAGCGTGAGCCACCACACCTAGCCCGAAACTACATTTATTTTTAGTAATAACAGGTAGCCACTGGGTCTGGTGGCTTATGCCTGTAATCCCAGTGCTTTGGGAGCCTGAGGCAGAAGGATTGCTTGAGCCCTAGAATTCAAGACCAGCCTGGGCAACATAGAGAGACTTCATCTTTACAAAAAATAAAAATGCGAGTCAGGCACTAATACTTCGTTTCCCTAGAGACTCTGTCTCTAGGCTGGGACTACATGCATGCACCACCATGCCTAGCTAATTTTTGTATTTTTTATAGAGACAAGGTCTCACTATGTTGTCCAGCTTGTCTCGAACTCCTGGATACAAGTGATCCTCCTGCCTTGGCCTCCCAAAGTGTTGGGATTACAGTTGTGAGTCACCTCGTCCAGCTAAAGGAAGAGTTTTAAAAATGAACTGATGGGCTGGGCACAGTGGCACATGCTTGTAATCCCAGCACTTTGGGAGGCCAAGGCGGGCAGATCACGAGTCAGGAGTTCAAGACCAGCCTGGCCAACATGGTGAAACCCGTCTCTACTAAAAATAAAAAAATTAGCTGGGCATGGTGGCACATGCCTGTAGTCCCCTACTCGGGAGGCTGCGGCTGGAGACTTGCTTGAACTGGGACCCGGGAGGCAGAGGTTGCAGTGAGCTGAGATCCCGCCACTGCACTCTAGCCTAAGTGACATGGTGATAGGCACCTGTAGTACCAGCTACTCAGGAGGCTGAGGTGGGAGAATCATCTGAGCCCAAGTGATTGTACGCTGCACTTCAGCCTGTACACAGAGCGAGACCCTATTTAAAAAAAAAAAAGAAGAAGGAAAAGAAAGAGAAAGAAAGAAAAAAGAAAATGCAATAAAAATATTAAAGAATAGAATAATTTAATTAAAATCTGTGATATTTTGATGAAGAAAAATCACAGAAATGAATTGAAGGCCTGAAAGAATGGAAATAACGTACATTTACGGATGAGAAGACTCAGTATTATTCAATTTTATCCCTAATCTGTAAATTACATGAAATTCTAATTTAAATCCCAACAGAATTCTTCAAGGAACTTGACAAAATGATTCTACAGATCATATGGAAGAATAAAGGTATACAGTTAGCTAAGACAATTATAAAAAACAGAAACCAAGCTGGGGGAGGTGGAGCTTGCTCCCCCAATAGCAATATTTATCACAAAACCATAGATCTAAAACAATAGCAAGAATAGACAAATTGATCAATGGAAAAGAAAAGAAAGCCAATAAATAGGATGGGCGCAGTGGCTCATGCTTGTAATTTCAGCACTTTGGGAGGCCAAGCTGGGCGGATCACCTGAGGTCAGGAGTTCGAGACCAGCCTGGCCAACATGGTGAAACGCTATCTCTACTAAAAATACAATAAATTAGCTGGGCTTGGTGGCAGACGCCTGTAATCCCAGCTACTTGGGAGATTGAGGCAGGGGAATCATTTGAACCCAGGAGGCGAAGGTTGCAATGAACCAAGATCCCACCACTGCCCTCCAGCCTGGGCAATGAGAGTGAAACTCCATTTCAAAGAAAAAAAAAAAAAAGCCAAGAAATAAATTTCATTTATTAATGGGAACCAGGTATATGGCAGAGGTGCTGTCATGAGTCAGTGGAGCAAACAGCTAATGATGGAGTAAATGGCGTTAGGCCAAAACCTGGGCAAAACCTTACTTTATTTTTTTACGACAATGAGACATTTTAGAATACCAGGAGATAGGCTGGGCACAGTGGCTCATGCCTGTAATCCCCGCACTTTGAGAGGCCGAGACAGGCCTTGAGGTCAGGAGTTTGAGACCAATCTGGCCAACATGGTGAAACCTCGTCTCTACTTAAAACACAAAAATTAGCCAGCTGTGGTGGCACATGCCTGTAATCCAAGCTACTCTGGAGGCCGAGGTAGAAGAATCGCTTGGACCTGGGAGGCGGAGGTTGCAGTGAGCTGAGATTGTGCCACTGCACTCCAGATGGTGATGGAGTGAGATTGTCTCAAAAAACAAACAAACAAACAAACAAACAAACAAACAAAACCTAAGTTAGAATACCAGGAGATAGAGAAACTGGCCAGAGACTGGCTGGCTTCCAAAACCAGTACTTGCTAACCTTGAGCAAATTACTTAATCTCTCTGCCTATTTCGTCATCTGTCAAATAAAGATACTAACAGTTCTTACCTCATGGACTTGGTGTAAGGATTAACATAGGTAAATTAATAGAGGCAAAGTATTTAGACTAGACCCTGGCTCAATACAGCACTACCTAAGTGTTTACCATGCTTTTTTTTTTTGGAGACAGAGTCTCACTCCTGTCACGCAGGCTGGAGTGCAGTGGTGAGATCTCGGCTCACTGCAACCTCTGCATCCTGGGTTCAAGCGGTTCTCCTGCTTCAGCCTCCCCAGTAGCTGAAACTACTGACATGCGCCACCACGTCCAGCTAATTTTTGTATTTTTAGTAGAGACAGAGTTTCACCATATTGGCCAGGTTGGTCTCGAACTCCTGACCTTGTGATTTGCCTACCCCGGCCTCCCAAAGTGCTGGAATTATAGGAGTGAGCCCCCTCACCTGGCCAGCCATTCTTTATCTCTGTACCATGTGGTACTAACATCTCCTCCCCCGCTTTCTCTGCTCAATGTTGGAGACTTCATTACCCAAATGGACCAGAATGGCTTAGTTCGCTGGTCTTAGAAAACCTGGTCAATTCTCTGCCATCATGACCAAGACTTTCCTTAGTGGGAGGAGTTCTCATTTACAAAAATGATTTCCTTAGTAATTTTGGTCATCAGTGACATCCAATGTCCACCCTTCCCTCATCTAAGACTCTGACTGCCAGATCATGACAGTTTTCAATATGGATTACCCAATAGCTTCTTCATTTGTTGTTGTTTTGTGTTTTTTTTTTTTTTTTTTTTTTTTTTTTTTTTTTTTTTTTTTTTTTTTTTTTGAGATGGAGTCTCACTCTGTAGCCAGGCTGGAGTGCAACGGTGCCATCTCGGCTTGTTGCAACCTCCGGCTCCATGGTTCAAGCAATTCTCCTGTCTCAGCCTCCCGAGTATCCGGGATTACAGGCTTGCCACCACGCCCAGCTAATTTTTGTATTTTTACTAGAGACGGGGTTTCACCATGTTGGCCAGTCTCGATCTCCTGACCTTGTGATCCGTGCGCCTTGGCCTTCCAAAGTGCTGGGATTACAGACGTGAGCCACCGAGCCCAGTTTGTTTGTTTTTTTTTTTTTTTCTTTTGTAATAAACCTTGTTTTTTAGAACAGTTTTAGATCTACAGAAAAATCTGAAGATTAGTACAGGGAGTTCCCGTGTACTCCAGACTCAGTTTCGCTTATTATTAATATTATGTTGTTTTTAAAATTTCACATTGGCATTGAGATACATTCATGTTGATATAGAGATCTAATTTATGTAGTCTAACTGTGGTTTAGTATTCCATTGGCCTGGAAGTTTCTCACAGTCTCACCTGGCACAAGTTTAGTGCCAGGGAATTCTATCTCCCTCGAAATCAGACCTATCAAATTCCTGGTTCTGGCCAGGTACAGTGGCTCACGCCTGTAATCCCAGGCCAAGATGGGAGGATTGCTTGAGCTCAGGAGTTCAAGACCAGTCTGGGCCACATAGTGAGACCTAGCCTCCACCAAAAATAATTTTTTAAAAAATTAGCTGGGCGTGGTGGTACACGCCTGTAATACCAACTACTCAAGAGGCTGAGACAGGAGCATCACTGGAGCTCAGGTAATTGAGCTCAGGAGTAAGCTCTGATTATGCTACTGCAACCCAGCCTGGGTGACAGAGCCAGGTCCTATCTCAGAAAAAGCCAAACACCCCTGTTTCTGCAGTAAAAGTATTTACATAATCATAACGTCATAGATGTCATCTGGTTTTCAGTGTTAGAACTCAATCTACAGGTAAACTATGGTAAACTGAATTCTCTTTACTGGATAGAATGTAAATGCTATAAATCTCAACCATACAAAAGTAAAATTAGGCCAGGGGCGGTGGCTCACACCTGTAATCCCAGCCCTTTGGGAGGCTGAGGGGGTGGATCACGAGGTCAGGAGATCGAGACTAGCCTGGCCAATATGGTGAAACCCTGTCTCTACCAAAAATACAAAAACCAGCCAGGCATGGTGGCATGCACCTGTACCCCCTGCTAATCGGGAGGCTGAGGCAGGAGAATCGCTTGAACCCGGGAGGCGGAGGTTGCAGTGAGCTGAGATTGTGTCCCTGCACTCCAGCCTGGTGACAGAGTGATATTCTGTCTCAAAAATAAAAAAAATTAAAAAAATAAAGGCTTAGTTCATGGATGAAAGCAGAGGCAGGGAGTGGATATCAAGGGAAATTATCCATTTCACATGGAGAAGAGTCAAGAGATACAAAATACAGAAGAAACAGACATTTAAGAATATTATTCAAAGTGGTAATAGAAACTAACAGAAAAACTTAAAATATAAATATAAAAAAGAAAAACTGGGAGGAGAAAGGGGGAAAGGGTGGTGTTTAAAATCACCACAGCAGGAAGTCAACAGGTACAGTTAAAATTAATAAATCAAGTAATAGAGGTATGAGTGTATTATTCGGTCAGGAAATTAAAAAAACTAAAACAATAACAAACATGGTAAAAAACAAAAAACAAAACAGTTGTTTCCAGGAGTTGGGGGATTGGGAAATGAGAGAAAGCTTTAAACTTTTGATTTCTAACCTTCTATTGGGCTTGAATCTGCATTTCCATCTACATTAATTATAGTTGAGTTTTTTTTTTTTTTAATTAGGCAAGCACTATTCACAATAGCAAAGACATGAAATCAACCTAAATACTCACTGGCAAAAAATGGAATACTATGGAATACTATGCAACCATCAAAAAGAACGAGATCACGTCCTTTGCAGGAACACGGATGGAGCTGGGGGCCAGATCCCCAGCAAATTAATGCAGGAACAGAAAAGCCAACTATGGCATGTTCTCGCTTATAAGTGGGAGCTAAACGATGGGAACACCCGGACAGAAAGTGGGGAGCAACAGACACCAGAGTCTGCTGGAGGGTGGAGGGTGGGAGGAGGGAGAGGATGAGAAAAAATAAATATTGGGTACAGGCTTAGTAACTGGGTGACGAAATAATCTGTACAACAACCCCTGTGACACAAGTTTATCTATATAAAAAACTTATATATGTACCTCTGAACCTGAAATAAAAGTTAAAAAATAAAATAAAATTAGGCAACAAATCTAGATAATTCTGACATTCCCCTATCGGCTCAGGGACTGTTGCGGAAGGATCAAGTTAAACTCTCAGGCAGTCAGTCAAGGCCCTACGCCGCCCCATGCACCCACCTACCTCTGCTTGGGAGCCAGAAGGATTGGCACCTCCTCTGGGAAGCCCTCGGGAGGAAGAGGGCGCCCTCTATCGTGGCAGGAACGCCAGCACGCCTGGGGAGCCTCCCTGTGCGCATCATCAGGAACTCCACCCCCATCCCTCACCAGGGGCCTCCCTCCCCCGCATCACGTGATCCCAGCTCCTTCTCAGCTGGTGGGTGGAACCCCAGGAGGGAAAACCCGGGGAAGCGCAGGTGAGAGTGACGAGACCGGTGGCGCCCGGTTTCCAGATGCTGGGGGACTGCCCCAGGAAGGCCTGGGAACCTGGGTGGGGCGCCTTTCAGAACGGGAGCGATGGGAGAGGGACGGGAGGGGTTATGGGCACGAACCGCGTTTAGTATCTGCTCCTTGCGGAGTGTTTAAGAGCTGGGAGAGAATTTAATTGAGAAAGAAAATTGAGACCGGGCGCGGTGGCGCACACCTGTAATCCCAGCACTTTGGGAGGCCGAGGCGGGCAGATCTCGAGGTCAAGAAATTGAGACCATCCTGGCCAACATGGCGAAACCCCGTCTTTACTAAAAATACAAAAATTAGCTGGGCCTGGTGGCCTGCGCCTCAGCTACTTGGGAGGCTGAGGCAGAATTGCTTGAACCCTGGAGGCGCAGGTTGCAGTGAGCCGATATCTCGCCACTGCAATAGCCTCCATCTCAGAAAAGACGAGAGAGAGAGAGAGAGAGAGAGAGAGAGAGAGAGAATGAATGAGAATTGAGAAAGATAATTGAGAGGAGAGAATCCTGGCCCTTCTACTTCCTGTGTGCCCTTGGGTGAGTGTCTTAACATCTCAGAATCTCAGTGTCCTTGCCTGTGGCTGCCAGCATGAAATGAAGAAAGCACACAAGCCATTAATAAATGGTATCTTATTAGATCCCATTTAAGCGAATGAGTGAACTCTCAGAGACAAGAAGGCCCTGGAGGCCGCTTGTAGCTCTGCCCTGTTTGGAGGCAGGCCTCTCCACCCTCACCCAGGGCACCAGCTCCTGATGGGTGCTCCCCTCCCTGGAGTGCTCACACCTAGGCCTCAGGAATGGAAGGGTCTGGGAGCACTGCCTGGAAGAGGGGCTCTTAGTTCCCACTGAATGGGCTGACAGGTCGGACTCTCCATGACAAAGTCTCCTCTTTCTGTCTCCACACAGGGCCGGTGTTGTGCTTTTGGCCCAGGTAGGTGGAAAGTCATGTCCCAAGTGGGTGATGCAGAGGTTCCCAGCAAAGAAGACCCTGTGCTCAGTCCCCAACACAACTGTGAGCTTTTACAGAACATGGAAGGAGCCAGCTCCACTCCAGGCCTGGCACCAGATGGGCCAGGAACAAGCTCTGGGCCCCAAGTCAGGGCTGGCAGCAGAAGGAAGATCCCCAGGAAGGAGGCCCATCAAGGTGCCAGCTCCTGGGCTGCGGGTGCTGCTGGGGTCTGCCCAGGGGTCTCGGAGCTGCTCGCTGTGGGACAGAGCCAGGGCTCGAGGCCGGGTCCTGGGCTCCACATGCAGCTGCCCTCGGTACCAGCTCAGGGGAGAGCTCTGACCTCCAAGAGGCTCCAGGTTTATCTGTGTGACATCTTAGCTGACAGTTGCCCCAGGAAACTTTGTCACAGGTCTGCTGGCCTTCCAGAGAGAGCCCTGGTCTGCAGGGAGAGGCTTGCAGGGGTGGAGGAGGTGAGCTGCCCCAGGTCCAGGGAGGCCAGAGACGGTGGGATGAGTTCTCCAGGGTGTGACAGAAGAAGCCCCACAATCAGCAAAGAGGAGCCCCATGGAAGGCCCCCGACAGCCTCACCAGGCCCAGCCGCTGTGAGGGTAAGAAAGAAAAGCAGGAAGCAGGGGGCCCATTTGGAGGGTGGGGAAAGGGCCGGCAGCTTCCTGTGGCTTGATTGGAGCCCTGGTGGAAACAAGCCCTCATCTGTGGGAGACCCTCCCCAGGGTGCTGACCTGGAGTCCTTGGGAGGCCCCTGCAGAGACACTGGGTCTGGGCCTGCAGAGCCAGGTGGAAGTGGGGCAGGTTGTGCCTCAGGGACTGAGAAGTTTGGATATTTGCCTGCTGCAGGGGATGGGGCCCAGCCAGGCAGCCCCTGTGGCGCTGTCGGGTTCCCAGTGCCCAGTGGAGGGGAGTCCCTCAGTCCAGCTGCACAGGCTCCTCCACAGAGCGCGGCACTGTGCCTGGGGGTGTCAGCAAGGGCCTCTGCAGAGCAGCAAAAAGCTGTGCGTGTCGTGCGGGCTGGCAGTGTTGAAGGCCGGGCTGCAGCGCAGGACCAGGAGGAGCTGCAGGTCAAGGGTCAGCCAGCATCCAGGGGAAGGCTGGAGCAAGGACTCGCTGCCCCTGCGGACAGCTGTGTTGGCTCCCCGGAGTCCTTGGGCAGCCCCAGCTCCCCTCTGGACCCGGAAGCCAGCAGGGCCTGCTCAGGCCCATTCACGGAGCAGAGAAGATCCAAGGGCACTAAGAAGCTGAAGAAGGGTCCGGTGCCCTGTGCCCAAGACCAGGGTGCAGACAGAAGCTTAGTCAACTCCCACCAGGACGGGCCAGAGGAACCCGGCCCAGGAGGCTGCCCCAGACTGGTGAGCTGAGTCTGAGATTTTGGGATAGGAGGGGGGCCTGGCCATGTCTCTCAATGTCATGCTTGACGGTACAATTTAATAGAGCTAAGCTAGATGGCCTCTTCATGAACATTCTCTCTCACATGCCTGTTAACTAAATGGGTAAAACGAGGCCATTGGGATGTTTTTTAAATCTCTCTAGGTTTCCTCATTAGTTTAAAAAAAAAAAAAAGGTGGGGGGGATACTAGGCCGGGTGCAGTGGCTCACACTTGTAATCCCAGAACTTTGGGAGGCCGAGGTGGGCGGATCACTTGAGGTTGGGAGTTCAAGAGCAGCCTAACCAACATGGAGAAGCCCTGTCTCTACTAAAAATACAAAATTAGCTGGGCGTGGTGGTGCATGTCTGTAATCCCAGCTACTTGGGAGGCTGAGGCAGGAGAATTGCTCGCTTGAACCCGGAAGGCTGAGGTTGCAGTGAGCCAAGGGCGCAGCATTGTACTCCAGCCTGGGCAACAAGAGCAAAACTTTGTCTCAAAAGAAAGGATACTAAAGAAAACAAAAATAAAAAAATCAAAAAAAAAAAAAAAGGGATACTAATTCCAGCTTCATGGGATTGTTTTGAGGATTAAATGAGATTATGGTATAAAATAATGTGCCCAGCACAGCACAAGGCACAAGGTAAATTGTTTTTCCTTTACTGCTCACAGTTACCCTGTAAGATAGGCGTTAGCTCCATATAACCAGACGGGGAAACTGAGGCTCAAGGGGTTAGCAGTATTCTTCAGGCTCACACAGCTAGCGAGGCAGTGCCCAGCCATGTTCCCTGTATCACCATTTCCCTTTCCATTGTTCTTTTACTTATACTAATCATCGGTTCATTAATAATCATAGCTAACATTTACACACCAAAGGCGGAAGATGACCTACTTGGTTTTGGTGTATATTTCTCACGCAGTTGAATTTTCATCACATTTATTGAATGTGCAGGATGTGGCTAAGTGTTTCTGATTTCATCTTCACATGGTGTCCACAGAGGTGAGGTAACAGACCCAACTGGTGAATGGGAGCAAGGGTATAACCCCAGGCGATCTATCTTGAGCGCTCACTGCACTGCCCTTCTCTGTGCATGTTCTGTGGTATCAGCACAGTCGTAACAGCGTCTGGCTTGCTTAACACGTGCTGGATATTGTGCTAAGCACTTTATCTTCAATCTTTGTAACAAGCCTGTGAGGTAGACATTATTGACATATACCCATTTTACTGATCGGAACACTGAGGCTCTGAGAGGTGACATGAGTACTCAAGGCCAAATGGCCAATTAGTAAAATAGAATCAGTGAGCTGTTTTCCACTATGCATCAAGCCTTTTTATCTATAAATAGGCTCCTATTATGCCTTATTGTTCCAGGACTTTGCTTTGTTTTGTAAGTGCTATAGTATTTGAAGATCTTTCTCAGCTGGTTCACCTTGTTCTGCCGAATTTGATCTTTTCCTGAGCCCTGCGTCATAAGTGTCTGTGGATGTATTTGTCCTAACCACAGGCGCTGTCAGGATGAGAGGGTGGGCTGGGACTTCCTCTTCCCATTTCCAACCACTGTAATGGAGTTAGGAGCGTGAGTCCTGGAGGCCAATAGGCTGACGTTCAATCCTGACTTTGCTGCTATCCGAACAACTGAGGCGAGTGTAATTCTCTCATCTGCAAAATGTGGGTATTAAGAGGACTTGCCTCCTAGGGAGGTGGTGAGGATGAAATGAGATGACACCTGTTTGCCATTTAACAGAGTGCTTGGTGCAAGAAAAATACTCAGATAGGTTACCTGTTACCAACCTAGGCAATTTCGTCCTGCTGTAAGTAATGCAGGGGTGGACCATCTTTGTGCATCTGGCTTTTCCCTTCTTCATGTGATTTATTTCGACCAGATGCCCAGAATTGGGATTCCTGGGTCTGCAGCCTTTGAGGGGGCTGGTGGTGGAGCCGGTTTCCTGCCTGGCTTGACTGGAAGCAGCCCACGACTGCTGGCTCCTCCAGGCTCCATCCTTGACTCTGCGGCATAGCCCATCATCCCACAGCTTTCCAAACAACTCGTTGCCATGACAACCAGTCCCAGCTGCGGGAGAAGAATTCAGTCTGGGATGTGACAGGGATGGGTGGGTGATTGCAGACAGGGCTGAGTGGGGCCTGGGCAATGGGGGGCACAGTGCCCAGCTGGTCCGGAGCCCCGCTTAGGGCCCTAGCACCTTCCCCTGGAGACAGCTTGGCTTGTGGCGGAGGCAGACAGAGAGGTTCAAGGTCAAGCTCTGTCTCTTACTGCAGGGTGACTTTAGACCTGTCTTTAGACATTTAGATGAGTTTAGCTTCCCCCCGCTTTCTTAAGCTCAGTAACAGCAAGACTTTATTATTATTATTATTATTATTTTGGAGACAGGGTTTCTCCATGTTGGTCAGGTTGGTCTTGAACTCCCGACCTCAGGTGATCTGCCTGCCTCGGACTCCCAAAGTGCTGGGATTACAGGTGTGAGCCACCACACCTGGCCACATATTATTATTATTTTTAAGATGGAGTCTCGCTTTGTTGTCTAGGCTAGAGTGCAATGGCACAATCTTGGCTCACTGCAACCTCCGCCTCCCAGTTTGAAGTGATTCTCCTGCCTCAGTCTCCTGAGTAGCTGGGACTACAGGTGTGTGCCACCACGCCCGGCTTATTTTTATATTTTTAGTAGAGACAGGATTTCACTGTGTTGGCCAAGCTGGTCTTGAACTCCTGATCTCATGTGATCTGCTGCCTCAGGCTCCCAAAGTGCTGGGATTACAGGCGTGAGCCACGGCGCCTGGCTGCAAGAAGACTTTAGATATTTAGAAATGTCTCTTCTGAATCTGAGTTGCCTCATCTGTGAAATGGGGAGAATGAACTGGGCCCTAGAACTCTGGTATCAGAGGCTGGCCAGAGACTCTTGGAGGAGACATGGGAGGGGAAGTGGATACCATTCTCTTGTCTGTCCTGGGCCCCACAGTGGCTGGTGAGGTTTGGAGCTGCGCCGTGGATGGGATAGCAGTGGGTGTGTGGAGGGCAGCTCTGCCAGTAACCCTGTGCTGCTCGCAGTCCGCCTGTTGCAACCAGGGGGGCACGTAGCTCCTCTGGCCTGGCCCAGAATCCCTGGTTCAAGGTAGGCTGTCTGCAGCTGCAGAGTGTCAGGAGATGCGTGGAGGAACGTGTCTTCCCAGCAGATGAGCAGCCTCAGAGGAGCTCGTTTTATTAGTGTGCTGACTATAGACAGAGCTTCACATATGTCATCTCATGTAATCCTCACGTTAACCATTAAAGGTCAATGCTGGCCAGGCGGGGTGGCTCACAGCTGTAATCCCAGCACTTTGGGAGGCCAAGGCGGGTGGATTGCTTGAGCCCAGGAGACCAGCCTGGGCAATGTGGCAAAACCCTGTCTCTACAAAAAATACAAAAATTAGCTAGGCATAGTGGTGTGTGCCTATAGTCCCAGCTACCCGGGAGGCTGAGGTGAAAGGGTCGCCTGATTCCAGGAGGTCAAGTCTGTAGTGAGCTGTGCTGGCGTTGCTGCCCCCCAGCCTGGGCAACAGAGTGAGACCCTGTCTCAAAAAAAAAAAAAAATCAGTGTTAATATCCCCATTTTACTGAGTAAGAAAACTGGGATTCAGAGAAGTTAAGTGACTCACTCAGGGCACATAGTGAGTAAGTGTTGGCATAACTTGGGTGCTTATGGGGCTTTGCTATAATTTGTTGAACAAGGAGTGGGGCTTGTCCAGGGATCTTACTAGTGGGAGGAGAAAGCAGCTAGCCACAGCACTGAAATACAGACGGAAGCCCAGTGGATCGAGGATGCCCAGAGGGGAGAGGAGAGGGATGTCTGAGCTGGGTCTGGGCAAGGGAAGTGGGTGTTCAGCAGTTGAGAAAGTAGGAGAGGCTTGCTAGGAAGAGGGCAGTGCCCTGCAGGGCTGCATTGCAGGAGTGGAAGGGTAGGTGGGCGTTACCGGTGGGACAGGAGCCAGGTGGGAGAGACCAGCGAGGGCAACGCTGCTTGGATGGAAATGGAGAGCCTGCAGGGGGGTAAAATGTCAGCATGGCCTTTCTCCAGGGCAGGGACCAAGGAATGTTAGCAACACCAACGTTTACGGAGAGAGCTTGTTCTGCTGCAGCCACTGTTCTAAGGGTCTGGAATAATGATAATGAACCTTGCCCCAACACTGTGAAGTAAATAGTGGTATTATCCTCATGTTACTGATGAGAAAACTGAGGCACAGAGAGATTAAGTAACTTTCCCAAGATCACGCAGCTCCTTAGCGTTGTACCCCCATTGCATGAATATGCCACAATTTATTTATTTGTTGACTCTGCGTGGACATTTGGGTTTTTTGGTTTTTTTCCTGCTACATATGGTGCTGCTATGCCTAGTTTTGTATGTTTTTTGGTACATATGGGCAAGAGTATCTCCAGGGAATATTTTCTGGGGTGGAATTGCTAGGTTATAGGGTGCACACATGCTTTCTAAAGTGGTTGAGACAGTATACACCCCCATCAGCAGTGTGTAAATGTTCCGGCGACTTCACGTCTTTGCCAAGCTGTGACAGTATCAGACTTGGATTTTTTGCTGAAATGGCAGTATGCTGTGGTGTCTCAGTGTTGTTTTAATTTTCACTGCCCTCTTACTAACGAGCATCTTTTCATTCATTTTGGTTATTCTTAAGTCTTTTGCCAAAAAAGTTTTTTGGTTGTTTAACTTTTCCTTATTGATTTGTAGGAGGAGTTCTTTTTTAAATTATTTTTTTGTTAAAGACAGGGTCTTGCTCTGTCACCCAGGCTGGAGTGCAGTGGTAAGATCATAGTTCACTGCAGCCTTGAATTCCAGGGCCCCAACAATCCTCTCACCTCAAACTCCTGAGTAGCTGGGACTACAGGCATGTGCCACCATGCCCAGCTTATTTAAGAAAATACTTTTTTTTTTTTTTTTTTTGAGATGGAGTCTTGCTCTGTTGCCAGGCTGGAGTGCAGTGGCGCGATCTCAGCTCACACTGCAACCTCTGTGTCCCTGGTTCAAGCAAGTCTCCTGCCCCAGCCTCCCAAGTAGCTAATTTTTGTATTTTTAGTAGAGATGGGATTTTGCCATATTTGGCCAGAATGGTCTTGATCTCTTGACCTCATGATCTGCCCACCTCGGCCTCCCGAAGTGCTGGGATTACAGGCATGAGCTTCCGTGCCCGGCTTTTTTTGTTTTTGTTTTTGTTTTTGTTTGAGACAGAGTTTCGCTCTTGTTGCCCGGGCTGGAGTGCAATGGCGCCATCTCAGCTCACTGCAACTCTGCCTCCCGGGTTCAAGTGATTCTCCTGCCTCAGCCTCCTGAGTAGCTGGGATTACAGGTGCCCACCACCACGTTCAGCTAAATTTTTTTGTATTTTTAGTAGATACAGGGTTTTACCATGTTGGCCAGGCTGGTTTCGAATTCCTGACTTCAAGTGATCCTCCTGCCTCAGCCTCCCAAAGTGCTAGGATAACAGGCATGAGCGACCATGCCAGGCTAAAAAAAATTTTTATAGAGATGGGATCTCACTACATTGCCCACTCTGGCCTTGAACTCCTGGCTTCAAGCAATCTTCGTATCTTGGTCTTTTAAAGTGTTGGGATTATAAGCATGAGGCACTGCACCTGGCCAGAATTCTTTATCTATTCTGGATAGTACTCCTTTGTTGCTCATGTATTTTGTAAATATATTCTCCTAGAGTATGGCTCATAATTTTGCTTTCCTTGTGGTATCTGTTGATGAGCAGAAATTCTTAATTTTTAAAAACTGTGGTAAAGTATATACATAACTTAAAATTTACCATTTTAACAATTTTTAAGTGTACAGTTCAGTGGCGTTAAGTACACTCACACTGTTGTGCAATCATCACCAACATCCATCTCCAGAACGTTTTCCTCACCCTAAACTGAAACTCTGTACGTATTAAACAAGAACCCCCTATTTCCCTCCCCAAACCCTGATTCCCGCCATTCTAGTTTCTGTCTTTATGAATTTGGCTACTCTAAGCACTTCACATAAGTGGAATCACTAAATAATTGGCCTTTTGTGACTGACTTATTTCACTTAGCGTAATGTTTTCAAGGCTCACCCACATTGTAGTGTGTATTGGAATTTCATTCCTTTTTGAGGATGAATAACATTCCATTGTATTCGTCTATCAATGGACACTTGGATGATTTTCACCATTTGGCATTTGTGAATTATCTTGCTAAGAACATTGGTGTACAAATATCTGTTTCAATCCCTGCTTTAAATTCTTTTTTGCATATATACCCAGAAGTAAAATTGCTGATATAATTCTTAATTTAAAAATATCTAGGTTTATCAATTATTTCATTTATAGTTTGTTTTAAAAGTATTTTTAAAGAATTCCTTTCCTATCTCAAGGTAGTGATGAAGTTCTCATACATTGTGTCTTACTAAAAATTCTTGATAGTTGGTGAGACAAGCCTTCCAACTTTGTTGTTCTTGAGAGGATCTTCACTCTTACACTCTTCTGCTTTTTCATATATTACAATCCGATTGTCAACTTCCAGACAGACAGACAGACAGACAGACACACACACACACACACACACACACACACACAGGTTGGGATCTTGATTGAAAACATATTGAACCTATAAATCAGCTTGAGGAGAACTAACCTTTTTTTTTAAGAGATAGGGTTTCACTATCTTGCCCAGGGTTATCTTGAACTCCTGGGCTCAAGTGATCTGCCTGCCTTGGCCTCCCAAAGTGTTGGGATTACAGGCATGAACCACCACCGCACCTGGCTGAGAACTACCATCTTCACAATATTGAGTCTTCCAATCCATGAACATAGTATATTCATTTATTTTGATCTTTATGTCTTTATATTTTCTCCATAAAAATCTTACACCTTATTTTTTTTGAGATGGGGTCTCACTCTGTTGCCCAAGCTGGAGTGCAGTGGCATGAGCTCAGTGGCATGAGCTCAGCCTCCCAAGTAGCTGGGCTTACAGGCATGGCTACCACGCCTGGCTAATTTTTGTATATTTAGTAGAGAAGGGGCTTGACCATGTTGGATTTCACCAAGTTAGGATTCTATACTCTGATAGAGATTGGAGGCAGAGGTCCTACCCTCAGGTGTTGGCTAGAACAAGCAGTACATTTTGGAGGCAGCCTTGAGTTTTCTTAGGCATCCACTTTAAGAAGGCTAGAGTCATCTTAGGGATGTGCCATGATCTCTTAGAAACTATGTTAGTGTCTGTTCAAGTCAAGTCTTTACAAAGGTTGAGGCCTAGCTGAGAAGGAGATTCAGAGGAGCCTGGCTAGAGTTTGGTCAAGAAGAAAAACTGTCACTTGGCAGTCCTAAAATATTTTCTGGTTTTTTTTTTTTTTTCCTTTTTGAGACTCATTCTTGCTCTGTCCCTCAGGCTGGAGTGCAGTGGTGCAATCTCGGCTCACTGCAGCCTCTGCCTCCTGGGTTCAAGCGATTTTCCTCCTCATCCTCCCAAGTAGCTGGGATTACAGGTGCCCACCACCATGCCTGGCTAATTTTTGTATTTTTAGTAGAGACAGGGTTTCACCATGTTGGCCAGGCTGGTCTTGATATCTTGACCTCAGGTGATCCACCCACCTCAGTGTCCCACAGTGCTAAGATTACAGGTTTGAGCCACTGCACTCAGCCTAGAATATTTTCTCTCTGGCTCTTTACAGAAAAAAAGATTGCTGACCCCTGGAATGAATCCTTTTGTGCTTAACACCCAACCCTAGCCATCATGTGTTATCTTGCCTGAAAATCATCAAATATTCATTCAATATCCAAATTTGTAATAGTTTCATAAAGATGCCTATTTTTAAAAAATTAATCAATCAATATTTTTTTTGGAAAGTCAGTCCTGCTGTTTCCCAGGTGTAGTGCAGTGGCATGGTCTCAGCTCACTGCAACCTTCACCTCCTGGGCTCAAGCGATCCGCCTGTTTCAGCCTCCTGAGTAGCTGGGGCTACAGGCATGTGCCATCATGCCCGACTAATTTTTTGTAAAGATGGGGTTTTGCCATGTTTCTCAGGCTGGTCTCAAACTCTAGGGCTTGAGCATTCCGCCCACCTTGGCCTCTCAAAGTGCTGGCATTACAAGTGTGAGCCACTGCACCTGGCCAGCACCTTACTTTTATAGCTTGTCTTTTTAAAGTCAGGATACAAATAAGGTCCACACTTTGTGATTGGTTGATGTCTCTTTTAAGTCTTTTAAACTATAGGTTCTCCCTCCGTATCTTGTTTTTTCTTGCAATCTTTTTTTCTTTTTTTGAAGAAATTAGATTGTCCTGTAATTTTTGCATCCTGTACAAGAGTGAAACATGTTCCTCTGTCTTCACTTTAAGCTGTGAACTGGTGGTTGAATCTAGAGGTTTTATTAGAATTGGATTCAGCTTTTGGCCTGAACTACTTCATAGGTGGTGGTATGTGCTTTCCATCAGAGGTACATGTCTCCTTGTACTACTTTGTATTTACTGATGCTATTGTGTGTGTGTGTGTGTGTGTGTGTGTGTGTGTATACATGTATGTATGTGTGTATATATATAGAGAGAGAGAGAGAAAGAGAGAGAGAGAGATTGAGAGAGAGAGAGATGGAGTCTCACTCTGTCACCCAGGCTGGAGTGCACTGGTGCGATCTTGGCTCCCTGCAACCTCTATCTCCCGGGTTCAAGCAGTTCTCCCGTCTCAGCATCCTGAGTGGCTGGGACTACAAGCATCCACCACCACGCCCGGCTAATTTTTATGTTTTTGGTAGAGTTGGGGTTTCACCATATTGGCCAGGCTGGTCTCAAACTCCTGACCTCAGGTGATCCACCTGCCTTGGCCTCCCAAAGTGCCAGGCATATGTTTTGTGCTTTGCATATGTTTTGCATTTCTACACTGTCTCCCGTGTAAAACCACAATTGAGTTTTGTTTATTGATTTTGCACCCAGAAATCTTGCTTTTATTAATCTATATAATTTATCTATTTGGATTTTGTTTTCTATGTAGACAATCATATGTAGACAAATGACAGTTTTTGTTATTTCCTTTCCAATTCTTTACATTTCTCTTCCCTTCCCTTTCCTTACTGTGCTAAGACTGTTCGTTTAATGTTGCATAGAAGTGGTGATAGCAAGGAACCCATGACTTGTTCTGGATTTTAAAGGCAATGGCGTCATCATTTCACTTTAAGTATGACACTTGCTAGGTTTTTTAAATTTTGTTTTGTTTTGTTTTGAGACAGAGTTTCACTCTTGTTGCCCAGGCTGGAGTGCAATGGCTTGATCTCGGCTCACTGCAACTTCCACCTCCTGGGTTCAAGTGATTCTCCTGCCTCAGCCTCCCAAGTAGCTGGGATTACAGGTGCCTGCCACCATGTCCAGCTAATTTTTTGCATTTTTAGTAGAGATGGAGTTTCAGTATGTTGGCCAGGCTGGTCTTGAACTCCTGACATCAAGTGATCTGCACACCTTGACCTCCCAAAATGCTGGGATTACAGGCGTGAGCCACTGCACCTGGCCTACACTTGCTATGTTTTTTGTATAGATGCTCTTTGTCAGGTAAAGGAAATGCCCTTCTCTTCCTTGTTTGCTAATTATTCTGAATGCACAGTGCATTTAATCAAATCTGTTTTCTTTGTTTCTAACATAATATGATTTTTATCCTCGAATTTATTGATGCTAATTTAAGGAATTGGTTTTTGTTTTTAGTTTTTTTTTTTAGACAGAGCTTCGCTCTGTCACCCAGGCTAGAGTGCAATGGCTTGATCTCGGCTCACTGCAACCTCCGCCTCCCAGGTTCAAGCGATTCTCCTGCCTCAGCCTCCCGAGTAGCTGGGATTACAGGTGCCCACCACCATGCCTGGATTATTTTTGTATTTTTAGTAGAGATGGGGTTTCGCCGCACAAGCCAGGCTAGTCTCGAGCTCCTGACTTCCGGTAATCCGCCTGCCTTGGCCTCCCAAAGTGCTGGGATTACAGGCATGAGCCATCACACCCAGCCATGAGGTTTTTTTTTTTTTAATGTTAAGCTTTTAAAAATGTTAAGTTCTTGCCTTGCTGGAACAAACCCAATTTGATAATGGTACATCTTTTTTTATATCTTGTGAATTCAATTTCATATTTTGTTTGGGGTTTTTTGTAGTTCAATTGATGAATTAACTGGCCTGAAATGATTTGTTCTCATACTACCCTTGTGAGATTTTGGTATCAGGGTTTTGCTAGCTTCATAGAATGAATTGTGGATTGTCTTTTTGTTTTCTATTCTCTGGCATAATGTATTTAAGATTGGAATTATTTGTTCTTTGCACATTTTGATAGAATGCCTGGTTTAAAAAAAAGTCTGGACTGATGTTTTCTTTAGGGAAGATGTTTCCTTCCCTATTGATTCAATTTATCTTATGACTATAGGTTTATTCAGTGTTGTTTTTCTCTTGAATCAATTTTGGTAAGTTGTAGTTTTCTTTTCTTTTCTTTTTTAAGATGGAGTCTTGCTCTGTTGCCAGGCTGGAGTGCAGTGGCACGATCCCAGCTCACTGCAAGCTCCGTCTCCTGGGTTCAAGTGATTCTCCTGCCTCAGCCTCCTGAGTAACTGGGACTACAGGTGCATGCCACCATGCCCAGCTAATTTTTGTATTTTTAGTAGAGACGGGGCTTGGCCAGGATAGTCTTGATATCTTGGCCTTGTGATTCTCCCGCCTCGGCCTCCCAAAGTGCTGGGATTACAGGCGTGAGCCCCCGCGCCCAGCCTACTTTTCTAGATATCTGTTTCATCTGAGTTTTCAAATTTATAAGTACGTTGGCATACAGTATTTCACAAGAGCCTCTTATCTTTAAGGACTGTGCATTTGTAATGATATGTTCCAAATATTATCTAGTTACACCTTCTCTCTTTGCCTTAATCAGTCTTGTCAGAGAATTGTCAGTTTTTCAAGAACTGATTTTTGGTTTGTTCGCCCTCTCCATTGTATGTTTGTCATCGATGTGATCCTCCTTTCAGTTTATTCTATTATTTATAAAGTCTTAAAAATTATACTTAGCTCATTAGTTTTCTGCAGTTTTTCCTTTCTAATAAAGTCATTTAAAACTATAGAGGAACCTTTTAATTATCACTTTTGCTGCATTCATAGTCTTTACATACATACAGTCTTGTCATTCAACCTCAATATTTTATCTTTTTTTTTTTTTGAGACAGAGTCTCACTCTGTCGCCAGGTGCCAGGCTAGACGGCAGTGGCACGATCTCGGCTCACTGCAACCTCCACCCCCTGGGTTCAAGCAATTCTCCTGCCTCAGCCTCCCCAGTAGCTGGGACTACAGGTGCGTGCCACCACACCCAGCTAATTTTTGTATTTTTAGTAGAGACAGGGTTTCACCATGTTGGCTAGGATGGTCTCGATCTCTTGACCTCGTGATCCACCTGTCTTGGCCTCCCAAAGTGCTGGGATTACAGGTGTAAGCCACCTCACCTGGCCTGTTTTATCATTTTTAACTACAATTTTTCTTTGACCTATGTGTTATTTAAAAGTGTATTTATTTATTTTTTTTTGGAGACAGAGCCTGGCTCTGTCCCCCAGGCTGGAGTGCAGTGGCGCTATCTTGACTTACTGTAACCTCTACCTTCCAGGTTCAAGTAATTCTCATGCCTCAGCCTCCCGAGTAGCTGAGACCACAGGCATGTGCCACCACACCAGGCTGATTTTTGTATTTTTAGTACAGATGGAGTTTTGCCATGTTGGCCAGGCTGGTCTCAAACTCCTGACCTCAGGTGATCCATCCGCCTTGGCCTCCCAAAGTGCTGGGATTACAGGGATGAGCTACCATGCCTGGCTAAAAGTGTATTTCTTAATTTCCAAACATAATCTTGTATTGATATTGTCATTATTGTCTTCTAACTGAATCATATTGTGGTCTGAGAAGTTGGTGTTCATCTGAGTTACACAGTCTGATAGCCACTGGCTACTCATGTCTATTGAGCACTTGAAATTTGGTGAGTCCAAATTGAGATATACTCTAAGTGTAAAACATACACTGAATTTCAAAGACTAAGAACAAAAAATAGAATGTAAAAATCTCATTAATAGTTTTTCATATTGATTACATGTTGAAATGATAATATATTGGATATGGTGAATTAAATAAAATACAAAATTAATTTCACTTTTTAAAATGTGGCTACCAGAATATTTAAAAGTACACATGTGGCTTATGTTTCTGTTGGGCAGGGATGATCTAAAAACATCTTTTGAAATTTGTTGATATTTGCTTTTTGGCCCAGGCTTTGCTCAATTTTTATGTATGTTACATGTATACTGGAAAAGAACATGTATTCTCTAGTTATTAGGATTAATATTCTGTGTATATATACAGATTAAGCTTGTCGATCATTTTCATTAATTATTTTTTATTCCTACTGATTCTTTTGTCAGCTTTATTTATCAATAGTTGGAGAGATACATGAAATGTTCTTGCTATCATGGTGGATTTGTCTTTTGCTTACAGTTCTACTATTTTTTGCTTTATATTTTTTGAGCTGATGCTTTTAGATACTTATAAATTTAGAGTTGTGATAGCTTCCTGGTAAAACTGCATATCATTATGTAGTCAAGCCTTTGCCTCTAATGATTTTTTGTCTTAAAGTCTGTTTTATCTGACTATTAATATAGCTACAAAGCTTTATTTTGGTTGGTATTTGCCTGTTCATATATTATTCCATTTTGTTGTTTTAACCTTTTTACGTCATTATGTTTTAGAAATGGGTCTCATAAAGACTTTATAATTGTATTTTCTTTCCTTAAAGATCTGATCATTTTTGTATTTTTCCAAAGTATTGCATTAGTTCATTTACATTTGTTACAGTTACTGATTTATTTACATCTACTCCTACCATTTTATTTTGCGCTTTTTTGTGAGACACAGCCTCACTCTGTTGTCCAGGCTAGAGTTCAGGGGCATGATCGTAGCTCACTGCAGCTTTGATCCCCGGCTGATGATTCTCCCACCTTAGCCTCTCAAGCAGCTGGGACTATGGGTACATGTCACTGTGCCTGGCTCTGTCAAAAAACATTTTTAGTACGGTCAGGATCTGGCTGTGTTGGCCAGGCTGGTCTCGAATTCCTGAACTCAAGCAATCGTCCTGCCTCGGCCTCCCAAGGTGCTGGGATTATAAGCATAAGCCACCCCGCCCAGCCTGTTTTGTGCTTTGCGTGGGTTTTGCATTTCTTCACTCCTTTGTTTCATTGCCTCCTTTTGGATTATTTTTTCTTACCTCTTTTTATTCCTCTAGTAGTTTAGATGTTTCCTTTCCTCAGCTCATATTTTTTTGGTGCTTCTCTTAGAAATTTGAGCAAAAATCACTGACTTATCAAAGTATGAAGGTCGTTACAATCTTTATCTTCCTCTGAAATGACACAGGGATCTTGGAATGCTCTAATTCCAAGCATGTAGATTTCCAATTTGTGTGCTGTAGTTATCCAGTCGATTCGTCCTATGTATTTTTTAATCCCCAAGTTACACACTGTTATTACAGTTTCATAGAATGTTTGTTTAGATTTAACAACATCTTCATCATTTTCTTTGCTCAAAATTCCTCCTTTCATCTCAGCTTTTCTATTGGGATCCTTTTTCCTTCCTTCTTCCTCAGGTTTATCTTTTAGCATTTTGTTTATTGAGCAAAACAAAATTATCAAGAAAAACAACTCTGTTGATTTTCTCTACAGTATCTTTATTTCTTCTTTATTCTTGAAAAGTATTTTGTCTGGGTCCACAATTGATCATTATTTTCTTTAAGCACATCGAAAATATTATTTTTCTATGTTTTGCTTTTCATTATTACTGTTGAGAAAGTATCTATTAGTCTAATTGCCATTCCTTTATAGATAAAATGTATTTTGGTGAATGGGGTCATAGTACAGTAGTTGAAGGTTTGGCCTCTGGAATCAGACTGCCTGGATTTAGATCCCAGCTCTTTAGTTTTCTAGCTGTGTGACATTGAGCAAGCTGATTAACCTTCCCATGCCTCTGCGTGCCTCAGTTTCCTCTTTTGTAAAATGGGAGAGATAATAGTACCAGTACCTACTTCATAAGATTGTGGTGAGGATTAAATTAACTGATACGTAAAACAGTCGCCACAGACGTAGCTCATTTTAAGTGCTGTTCAAGTGTTAGCTATTACTTTTTTTCTTTATGCTTGTAACGATCTCCTTATCATGAGTGTTGGTGTGTCTAGATATGAACTTCCTTTTATTTATTCTGTTTGAGATCCACTGAGCTTTTTGAATCTGTAAGTTGCTGTCTTTTATCAATTTTGAAAAAATATTAGCCGTATTTCTTTAAACACTTCTTCTACACATTCTCTTTCCTCTCTCTTTCTGAAACTTCAGTTAGATTAATTAATCATTTTCTCTCTATCCGTCTGTCTTTCTTTTCCCTCCCTCCCTTCCTTCCTCTTTTCCTTTTCTTTCTTTCTTCCTTTTTCCTTTCCTTTATGCTGAGACAGTGTCTTGCTGTGTCACCCAGGCTAGAATGCAGTGGTGTGATCACAGCTCACTGCAGCCTTGACTTCTCAGTCTCAAACAATTCTGTCGCCTCAGCTCCTGAGCAGTTGGGACTACAGGTGCACACCACCACGCCTGGCTTTTTTTTTTTTTTTTTTTTTTCTTGTTTTTGTGGAGACGGGATCTTGCTATGTTTCCCAGGCTGCTCTTGAACTTCTGGCCTCAAGCGATCCTCCTGTCTTGGCCTCCCAAAGTGCTGAGATTACAGGCGTAATGTGTCTCTTGGTGCTTCACAGTGTCTGCTGTGAAGATTCTGGATAATTTATTTAAATCTATTGTCCAGTTAGCTGATTTGTTTCCGCGGCATCTAGTATGCTATTAAACCAATATATTGAGTTTGTAAACTTTAATGAAGATTGTTATATTTTTCATTTCCAGAAGTTGTGTTGGTTCCCAACCAAATCTGCCTGGTTGTTTTTTGTAGGTTTTCTTTTTGTCCTTCACTCATGCGTTCACCTCTTTCTTTTACTTCTTTAAACATGTGATACATACGTAGTTTGTATTCTGCTCTGATACGTCCAGTGTTGAAAGGCTTTGCTTGTCTCATTCTCCTGCCTGTTCTTTTGGAGCCACATAACGCCAACGTTAGGACCCCTGAGACAGGGGCCAGCCAGAAAGCTTTGAACTGTGAAGGGCTGGTCTTGATGCTTTTCCTGCTCCTCTTCTTCCCACACCCCTTTTCTTTGTTTTTTCTCCCTCTTTCTCAATTTACTTTTTTGAAAGGCTGATTCATTTCCATGGTTCAAAAAAAGTGAAACTCATCTTTCTCGGCACCCAGTCGCTTCCCTACTGGCAGCCAGGGTTATATAGGTTCTTGCAGATACTTCCTGTGATATTTTATGCGTATTCAAGCAAATACAAATTTAAAAATTCATTCTGTCTGTAACACGAAGGGTAGCACACTACACGTATTGTTCTGAACTTGTTTTTAATAAAAAAAGATGTTTCTGGTTACAAAAGAAATACATGCTCATTTTGAATAACATGAATACCCAAGTATCTACAAGTAGAAAGTGAAAGTCTCGCTGGAATTTCATTCCCCAGATAAACCTCTATTATGTATCTATAAATATATATTTACATAAATGGGCTTATGCAACTGATACTGTTCTGTAACCTGTTTTTTCTTTTTCTCCCAATAATACTTCATGACATCGTCCCATGAATCTTTCCATGTCTCCACATAGCCCCCGAGTTAAGTGCTTGGGTTTTGGAGTCAGACAGAGCGAGGTTCTAATGCTAGCTCTGCAGCTTAGCAGATATAGGACTTTTCAGATCCTCTCTGAGCCTCAGTTTCCTCATCTGTAAAATGGGGATAGAAATAGTGTATACCTCACGGTGTCGTTCTGGGACCGTAAAAGCCTGCATGATGTGCTACCTGTGGGGCCGGCTACTTCATAAGCCCTCAACGAGTGGTCATTTTTATGGTGACTTCCTTACCCTTTATAAGACACTTAGAAGTATGAAGTGTCACCATGTACTAACCATTTTCCCTTTGATGGACTTTTTTTTTTTGAGATAGAGCCTTGCTGTATCCCCCAGGCTAGAGTACAGTGGTGTGATCTCGGCTTATTGCAACCTCCACCTCCTGGGTTCAAGTGATTCTCTTGCCTCAGCCTCCCGAGTAGCTGGGATGATAGGCACCCGCTACCACTCTGGCCAATTTTTGTATTTTTAGGAGAGAGAGGGTCTCACCATGTTGGCCAGGCTGGTCTTGAACTCCTGACCTCAGGTGATCTGCCCGCCTTGTCCTCCCAAAGTGCTGGGATTACAGGTGTGAGCCACCGAGCCTGGCCTGATGGATGTTTTGTTGTTAACCATTTTCCCTTTGATGGACAACTTTTTTGCTGTAAGTATAACTCAGTGAACACTGAACACTCACCTCAACAAGAATGCCGTCTTTTTGTGAATTTCCTGCCATGGGGTGGCCGGGTCCTCTGGATTCTAATCTCTGCATCCTCTTTCTCTTCAAGGAGGAAGTGAAAATACCCCATGGGGTGAAGCTTGTGTATTATGTAAGTTTTTACTGTTTAATACTGCTTTTCTTCCTCCCTTTCCTCAGGTGGGGTGGAGGGGGAGGGCTCCTGCACAGTAGAGGTGGTCCTACCCCCACCCAGCCTGCCCTCCCCCAGCATCCTAGTGCTCCCCTCCCTCTATAATATTGGGTCTTAGACTTTTTGTTTCCTGCAGACCTTGGTTACTGACCATTTCATGATCATTCGTTTAAGAGTTAGTTTTCAGACTCACCTAGTTTTAAAACAATTCCCTGTGGTTTGCAATAAATTAAAGGAATCAAAACACATTTAAAATGGGCCAAAAGCCTAAAGAAAGCAAGAAAAGAGGAAGGAGAAGGGAGAACCTTGTTACAACACTTTACTCTCCACCAATCCTGGAAAGGTACAACTACTAGGCTCAAAGTTAACGCTGAGCTTCCTGGCAGCCATAGTAAAAAGGGGAACAGGATAGATTCTGTAGCTCATTAGAAGAACAAAATCTACTCTGCACCTTGAAATGGTCATGAAGCGATTTTTTTTTTTTAAATCGGCAATAGAGAAGTGATCAGCAGGGTTACAAAAGGTGCTGACTGCATTTGGCTGCTTCAAGGGAGAGGCAGAGAGCAAGTCAGTGACCCCTGAAAGGGGCATGACAGAGCTTTGAGCGGGAGGAGGTGGAGTCAGAACAGGGCGTGTCCCTCCTGATGAGATGCATCTGCGGTCAGGAGGGTGAGAGGGTCCTGGGAGAGAGTCCAGTTAACTCTGAATGTGACTGGGGGTTAAGGGGAGGTTGAGAAGGGATGGGGATGGAGACAGGCTTCTCTCCCAGGACACTGGCTAGCCAGGTAGCAAACATTCACTGAACGCTATGGGCCAGGCCTTTTCCAGCCTTTGGGAATACAGCGGGGCCCAAGACAGGCATGCTGTCTGTCCTCACGGAGCTTACAGTCCAGTGGGAGAGAGACATGAACCAATTACAGGTGAGGGGAGTACTCTCAAGGTGGGGACAGCCACTGGCCCTGCTTACTTCTGAAGTGCCGTCTCCCCCACAGCTGGATTCCGGGCCAGTGATCCATCTTCTGGGGGCTGTCAGCCATAGCCAGGCAGGGGGTCAGCTCGCACCAAAGCTAGAGGTCCTGGAGGACTTGATGCAGTTCAGCTCGCTCTCACCTGCCAAGAGGCTCAGAAGGAAGAAAAGACCCATGGCGCAGGGCCCTGCTGGGTGCCAGGTACAGAACACGTGACGTCATTTAATCCTGCTGAGAGAGGCAGCTTCACACCTGATTGACAGAGATGTCACCAAGGCTCAGAGAGAGGGTGCCACTTGCTCGCTATCACACAGAATAGCCAGAGACAGGGTTAGGCCCCAGCGGGGTGGCTGGCCTGCCTCCATGTGTACTTCCTTCTGCAGCTCTGAATTCAGGGTGGACTGCAGGAGGAAGGGGCTGGGTCTCCAGTGCATCTGGGGAGGGAACCGTCCCTGGCCTCCATTTCTGGCTGACTAGTTTGTCCTGCTCCCTGCCCCAAGGTTTTCCAGCCTCCTCCTTCAGGAGGCACAGCATGGGACTCTGGTGGCCTCTCTGACCCCTTCCACCCTCCAAGAAGCGGTTCCCTGTCCCTTGGCAACCCCATCTTGGACCCTGCGTGTCACCAGGGGAGTGCTTCTGCCCTGGCCACTTGCCTTCTTCGCTGGAGCATGGGTCAGGGAGGACGTGGGAGTGGGGAGGTGACTAGAGGAAGCAGCGTCTCCTGGGCTGGAAGGCCAGGCCCATCGGCACAGCCTCAGTTCCTGTCGCCTCCACTACAGAGTGGCCCAATGGAGGCTGAAGAAGAGGAACCTCTGCTGGAGGAGGAGGCGGAGGACTCAGGTGAAGGACCCTGGAGGGAGCCTCCTCTGCCGCCCCCTGGCTTCCAGACACTGCTGGGGCCTGGGGAGGACTTGGACCTTGCTTCTGGCCCCAGCCCCTGCTAGGACTCTTCTCTCCCCGCATCCCATCAGCCTGTAGCTCTTCCCCAAAGGGGTTGGGGCCGCTGGCTTGCCTGGGCTTGGCTCTCAGACAGATGGAGAGAGGGGTCTAGGTCTTTGAGGGTGGGACCCCTCTCCTGTCTGCCTAAGCCCATCAGCCTTGAGTCAGCCCCTCCCCTTTACCCTGGGCACCCCTGGGAGCCTGTGACATTCTCTCTCCACAGCTCTGCTCCAACAGGAGAAGCCATCCCTGTATATCGGGGTGCGGGGCACTGTTGTCCGTTCCATGCAGGAGGTGCTGTGGACTCGGTGAGGCCCTGCTCCCTACTACGTGACATCCCAAGGGACGCCCTCACATGCCCCGCCTCTGGGGCCCTGCCACGTTCTAAGGGCTTCTGGGTATCTGGCTAACTCCGTTTGGTAGCTGTGCAAGGTCCCTTGGCCACACAAAGTGCCATTGGAGAGCTGAGGTTTGAAGCCGGGTCTCTCTGGCTTCAAGGCTGTGTTTCCCCACTCAGCTGCGGCAGCTCTCAGCCTCGGCTCACGTCCAGCCGTGCCAATGTCACCTGCAGCAGATGCTTTCAGATGGTGAGAGCCTATGCTGGGAGCGGTCAGAGACCCGAGCCCAGAGCTCTCATTTGCTGATGGGGAGACCAAGGCCCAAAGAGGGTCGGACTTTGCAAAAGCCACACAGCGAGTCAATGACAAATGACACCCAGGGCCAGGGCTCCGTTCCCTCCCCTGACTCAGGCCTTACTCTGACCTGACCTGGGCTTCCTCCCCTCCACACACACCCCACACATTGCATGGGCCAGAGACAGAGCACGGGCTGACGAATCAGACAGTCGGGTTTCCAGTATTGCTTTTGCCACTAATTACACGGCTGTGAGTAAGCCCTTATTTTCTCTGAGCCCTCGTAACCCCATCTGTAAAAGGAGAATGATCCTATTTCCTCCTCACAGAATTGGGGTGAGAATAACTAGGTTCCTGCAGGGAAACGCCCACGACAGGAACAAGTTGGCCCAGACCCTGCCGCCCACCCATCTGCCTCCCTCTGAGACCAAGTGCCTGGCGAGCCTCCTGGGCTCATGGCCACACCCTGCCCTGGCCTCCACAGCCTTCGGGAGCTCCCAGACCTGGTGCTGAGTGAGGAGGTGGTGGAGGGCATCGCTGCTGGCATTGAGGCAGCCCTCTGGGACCTGACACAAGGCACCAACGGCCGCTACAAGACCAAGTACCGCAGCCTGCTGTTCAACCTGCGGGACCCCAGGAACCTGGTAAGCAGGGCTTTGGGCTGGGCCGGGTCCCCTGTCTGAGGCTCATAGCCCCTGCAGGATGTGAGGTGGGGCTGTTTCGGCTTTGTGCTGCAGCCCTGCCCCCTGCCCCCACAGGACCTGTTTCTCAAAGTGGTTCATGGAGATGTCAACCCCTATGACCTGGTGCGGATGAGCTCGATGCAGCTGGCCCCCCAGGAGCTGGCCCGCTGGCGGGACCAGGAGGAGAAACGGGTGAGTGCTGAGCTCAGTCAGGACGGTAAGGGGATGTGGGAGCAGAGTGGGTGGCCTGAGGGTGGAGGAGGGAGAGACAGAGACAGGGAGCAAGGGAGGAGGCACTCAGAAAGACAGAATGAAGGAAACAGAAGGCAGACGGGGAATCAGAGAGACCCTTCCCACAGCAGGAGAAGGGGCGGAAATGAAAGGGGCTGGGATGAAGTGAAAGAGCTTGGTAGAGACGTGACACACTTGGCCCTGTGGGCGTGGGTTTGTCCCTGCCCGGGAACTGCTCGGGGACTGGGAAGCTGTGGCACCGAGCGGGCTTTAGAGAACACTCACCTCATGCTTGTTGGTGGCCCAGTGAGAGAATAAGGGACTGATTTAGGGGCTGAGGCCACTGGGATGGGGCAAGGCCCTCCAGCCCCTGCTCTGGAAGACACTGAGTGGATTAGAAGGAATAACCAGAGTCCATCAGGTGAATCCTTCCCTATAGGCGGAGCTTCCGTCCGGGCTCTGTGGGGGACCGGGATCGGGACTGGCTTTATAATTTTCAGGAGCCAGTGCAGAATGAAAATTCGGGGTCCTCTGTTCAACTGCTAAGAATTGCAAGGTGACAACAACAGAGCACTAAGCCATGCAGGGGCCTCCCGAAGCGCAGGGCCCTGTGCAATTGCACGAGGCTGAGCCCACCAGAGAGAAGCGGACCCCCTGTCCTCCAGGGGTTGTTAGGAAAGGAGACACAGGCTTTCAGGGAGCATTGCAGATAGAGTGACATTGATCGACAGTAAGACTTACAACTAGCATTTGCTACGAGCCATATTCCAGGCTAAGCACTCTCTATATGTTGTTTAATATAGTGCTTTTCACTAAATTCCTACAAACAGATAAACTGAGGTTTAGAGCCTCTAAGTGCTTGCCCCAGGCCATACCACCTTATGAATCTTTATTAATGGCCCAGTGGGGACTTCAAAGCCTGCACCGTTTAAGCAATACCACACCGTTCCCAGAACAGGATGAAGTACAGTCAGAGGTTGAACTGATCTGTGGGTGAAAGCGAAATCCAGGAAGGCTTCCTGGAGGAGGCAGGATTTGAAGGGTGCATCAGTGGAACATGGAGAGGTAGCACTAAGGGTGGAGGGCTTCCCAGGGGAGGGATATGGTGGAAGTAAAAGTGTTGAGGAAAAGGGAACCACAAGAGAGGGCCTCAAGGGAGGAAAGTGAGCACTTGGGCTTTTGATGGCTAGAGGTCCCCTAACAAGGCTCAGCTTTGGCTGCTCTTTCTCTTCAGGGCCTGGATATCATTGAGCAGCAACAGAAGGAGCCGTGCAGACTCCCAGCCTCCAAAATGACCCACAAAGGCGAAGTGGAGATCCAGCGGGACATGGACCAGACGCTGACCCTGGAGGATCTGGTGGTAAGCTGGAGCCTGACCTGGTGCTGGGCAGAGCCCATGCCTGGGGGTCCCACGCCTCGCCTCACCAGTGGTGTGGCCTTGGGCATGTCACCCGACTGCTCTGAGGCCCGACTTATTTGTGATAAAATGGGGACAGTGACCCTTAACGCACAGGGGAGCATGGGAGGAGACAGTGCTGCTGGCACAGGCCTGCCAGCGCCTTGTCACTGTTGGTCCCCCTCCTTTTGGCCTCACCCCAAGGCCCCCACATGAGTGGCATTAAGTCCCATCATCATAGTCACCCCCAACCTCAGGCCTTCTGCCAAGATCTCTGCTGGGAAACAGTAGGCTGCACTGTTCCAGGCAGTGAATTTTTCAGATGGAAGGAATGAAGACCCACTGTATTCAGTGGATTGATTTGGGGATGCTCCAGGCAGGGAACCCCCTGGCGCCCAGGCAGTCGGTCCAGAGGGCCTCCTGGAACTTGTCCTCAGACCTGGAAAGCCCACAGGAGTGACAAAAGCCAACAGGAGTGACAAGAGTCTAGGGCTCTTGCCACTGAGGATCTGCTCCATCCCCATGTCCATCCTGCCCCTTCCTCCCCCTTGGCCGAGGCTTGCACAGAAGCTGACGTGGCGGCTCAGCAGTCCCAGAATCCACGAAGCCTTCACCTCAGACTCCTGCAGTCCACCAGAACTTCCCCTGACTTTGGTCACTCTCAGAAGGCCACTCTGGCTGTGGTCGAGTGTTCTGTGGGTCAGATGTTCAACTGGGTCTTATCAGCTGTGTGTCCAGGAGAGGGGTGGGGGGCAGGTCTCTTTAACCAGTACATACTCAGTCAGTCAGTACATTTATGGGGCACCTGCCAGGTGCCAGGCATGGTTCCAGGCACGGGGGAAACAGTGAACAGACGGAAATCTCTGCTCCCAACTCCTACCACCAATGACTGGGAGAACTTCTGCCTGTGCCAAGAGGAGCCCCAAGGGAGTGTGGCTGCTCCCCAATCAAAATCAATTTGCAGCCTGGGTTCGGTGGCTCATGCCTGTAATCCCAGCACTTTGGGAAGCCGAGGCAGGTAGATCATGAGGTCAAGAGTTCGAGACCAGCCTGACAAACATGGTGAAACCCTGTCTGTACTAAAAATACAAAAATTAGCTGGGCCTGGTGGTGCTCACCTGCAGTCCCAGCTACTTGGGAGGCTGAGGCGGGAGAATCGCTTGAACCTGAGAGGCGGAGGTTGCAGTGAGCTGACATTGCACCACTGCACTCTAGCCTGGGCAACAGAGCGAGGCTGTCTTAGAAAATAAATAAATAAATAAAATAAAATCGATTTGTATTCCCTGAACAAACTGAATGGCAATGTAGGAGAAAGACCTAGATAGCGCCAGAGAGGAGGAGACAGAGGAGATGGTGGGGAGGGGAGGGGAAAATAACACATGATAACAGTCTTGACTGTTTATTGAATACTTACTATGTTCCCCTTTTACAAGCAGTGTCTCATTCACATCTCACAGTGGCCTAGGAGGTGGGTGCTATTCCCTGCCCGTTTCTGAGATGAGGAACCTGACGCTGTTTACCCAAGGCCACACAATGTGCAGTGGGAGCTGAGATTTGAACCCAGGCTGCCTGACTCCAAAGTCTGTGCTTTGAGACTGTTCTGGAGGTGGCTAATAAGAGCAGAGTTTCAAAATCTTCTTAAACCTTCCTAAAGCAATGATTGTTTTATGTTTAAAGCTATTTCTAGTATGAGGAAAAAAAGTGATTTGGCAATAGACGTCAGGAGTCTTTAAAATGTTCCTTCTCCCTGATTCTGTCATCTGCTCCTGAAATCTTGTCCTAAGGACATAATTTAAAGTTTAGGAAACTACTTTCTGCACAAAGATGTCCTCAGTGCTATTTTGTAATAGTGAAAACCTGGAAATAACCCAAATGTATAGCAACAGAGGGGATCCGTCTGCTCTAGTCCACCCCGTCACAGCAGCGGCTGCAGGGACTATGTGACAAGACAAATGCCTCTGCTATTATCAGTGGACAGAAAGAGATCACTAAGTTGAATATGTGATCCCAGCTGTTTTAGGAAAAGGACTCCCAAACCCTGTGTCTAGAAAAAGATTATAAAAGAATACCCAGAAAAGCAACAGTGGTCTCTGAGTGGTGGGACAACAAGCGATTTTCTTTTCAATTTTCAAGTTTTGGTGTTTTCCAAATTTCCTTTGTGAGTTCACAATAATAAACAACATTTATTACTGAGAAAAAAATAAACCACGTCCTGGGGTCCCCAACCCATTGTGGGCTCCTGGCATCCCCAGCCACCTTCTCAGCCTGCCCCTCTGTCTTCTGCCTCCCAGGGACTGCAGGTGTCCAGGGACTGCAGCCCACAGGCCCCGCCCATCGCATCAGAGGACACCACGGGGCAGCACGAACACCACTTCCTAGACCCTGACTGCCGCATCTGCATGGGTGGGAGGGGACACAGGAGGGGTGCAGGGGTGGTGGGCAGGCTGGGGCTGAGTGTGCAATTCAGCAGCAACAGGGATTTGTGGCCCAGGGAGAGGGTAGCAGAGCGGGGGTGTCTGTGCCCCAGGTCACCTAGAAAAGGACCTGGTTCAACCCTGGCGCTAAAGCCCTGGGCTGGCGTCAGTCCCGCTGCTTCCCCTGTTTCAGCTTCTGCCTCTGCTGTTTGCAGACTGGGAGCCCTCGAGTGAGCTGCTGGGCTCCTTCAAAGCCACCAAGAGGCTTGGGGACAATATCTTCCAGAAAGTCCTAAGCCAAACTCCTGTGCCTGCTCCAGAGATGCCCAAAGCCAAGGAGATGCCTCCCACAGAGCCACAGGACAGGTGTGGGGCTGGGGCAGGGAGGTGGTAGCCCAGCAGGGTTGAGGGGAGGCCACCAGCTGGGGCAACAGACGGAGCACTGGCTTTTCTTTCTGTGTGGCCCTGGCAAGTCTTCCCTCCCTTGGGAGCCTCCCTTTCCCCATCTGTGCAATGGAACTTATCACCCCAGCCACCTGGTTGCATCCTGCACAAGGTCAAGCCTGGGCCAATGTTCCAGTTCCCACAGTGGGGATTCTGGACCTGCTCTGAAAAGAAAGGTGTGGCCGGAGAAGTCCTGATGGCTCCGTCTCTGTCCCTCCCTCTAGGGTCCCTCCATCTGGGCCCCAGGTGCCTTCTGCGCCCACAGAGGCCCTGCCCTGTCCGCTGCCCTGGGAAGGTGTTCTGGACATGTTCTCCATCAAGCGGTTCCGGGCCAGGGCCCAGCTGGTCTCGGGACAGAGCTGTCGGCTCGTCCAGGTGCACCTGCCCTCCTCGCCAAGGACTCCCTCATATACTGACCATCCCAGGCACCCGCCCACCTCCCTCCCTCCCTCTCTCTCTCTTTTTCTTTCTTTTCTCCCATTCTAAAGTCATTGGCACCCCTCTTTGTGCCTGGCCCTATGTGAGGCATGGGGGCAAATGAGGTGTTGGCCCCATTCCTACAGGGACACAGGGTGAAGGACTCCCTGTCACCCAAAGCACATAGCAAGAAGGGCCTACAGGAGGGTTTTAGGAGTGATCGTTGAGTGACTGAATGATCAGCTAAAGTGCTGGATGAGGGCCGAGGATAGAGGAGGGAGGGGCTTTGGAGAAGTTGTAGTTTAGCCAGGACAGGCTGCAGGCCTCCATGGGGCAATTAGAGATTTCTGGGCAGCCACTGAGGGTCTTGGAATACGGCCTACCCATCTTTGCCACAGGCTGAAGCCTTCCAGGTGGCTGGGAATGCATCCACCCCGAGTGGGTGGGAAGCTGGGAGTCTGACTGGCCGTCCCTCCTGTCCCCAGGCTCTGCCCACCGTGATCCGCTCAGCAGGCTGCGTCTCCCCCAACACTGTCTGGGACCTTCTGGCCAGCATCTGCCCAGCCAAGGCCAAGGTAACTGCCCACTCTTGGGAACCCCCTCTTCCTAGCACCTTACTCCCACCCCAGACACCCTCCCTCTCCACTTCTGGAGGAGAGGCCTGGCTTGGGACACCCAGGTCTAGTTTCCAGAGTGACTGCAGACTCACTGCGTGACCCTGGGCAGGTCCATCTGTTTCCTCCTCTGGAAGATGGGGACACACTTCCTCGCGGGGTTCTCGGGGTTCAGGGAGCCCAGGGGTGCTGGCAGGAGCAGAGGAGGACTAAGCTTACAGCTGTTCTCCTCCTGCCATCGCAGGATGTCTGCGTGATCAGACTGTGCCCACACGGGGCCCGGGACACCCAGAACTGCCGCCTGCTCTATTCATACCTCAACGACAGGCAGCGCCACGGCCTGGCCTCTGTGGAGCACATGGGGATGGTTCTGCTGCCCCTGCCTGCCTTCCAGCCCCTGCCCACCAGGCTGCGCCCTCTAGGGGGCCCAGGTGAGTGCCCAAGGCCCGTAGCAGACCCTGCCTCCACTCACTTGGTCACCAGACCAGGCATGGTTGATGCAGTCACCCAGCAGAGGCAGGCGCATCCCAGAAGGGAACTCCTCACCCAGCCAGGCAAATGTGAGAACAGTGACAGCAATAGCTCACACTTGCATCGTGAACTGCATGCCAGCCATTGTTCTAAAAGCTTTACCTAGCTGAATTCTTATAGTCTCAAAATCACCCTATCAGAATGGTACTATTAGACTAGACTCTCCATTTCATCGATGAAGAAACTGAGGTAGGAAGAAGGCAAGTGACTTGCAAAGTCACACAGCCAGTCAATAGCAGAGCTGGGCTTCACAGCCAGGCAGCGTGGCTTCAGAAACCCAGCCCCTCAGCACACCACACTGCCTCTCAAGGTAGGCACCTCCCGAAGAAAAACGGGACAGCCACATGTGACCCAGGCAGCAGGACAGAGACAGGGTCTACACACGGTTGACTGCAAATGTCACCTAAGAGAGGAGGGAGGAATGTTTCACCACAGCTATGCGGGGGCCAGGCTCGGCCTCTGTACCTGGACACCCTGCACGGCGCAGCTCAGGACAACAGCGAGGGCGGCGGTGGGGGCCCTGTCCACTCCTGAGCAAAGCGCTTGGCCTTTCCCGGCTGTATGTCCTGAGACAATGAGGTAGACTCTGAGTCTGGAGAGTCTTCAGGTCAAACCATCCATACCCCAGCCTCAGCCAGAGGACCCTTGATCCTAGAGCTCAAATCTTCCGAGATGGCCCCACCTTCCCACTTATTCTTCCCAGCATCTCATGGGCCTCATTTCACTGCGGAGAGGCCCTTCTTGGGATCCAGCCTCCAGATCTGCCGCAGCTAAGCTGAACATAGTTCTCCCCCACAGGACTTGGGGCTCTTCCTGTCTCCCCTTTTCCTTCCCCAGGTCTGGAAGTCACTCACTCAAGTCTGTTGCTGGCTGTGCTGCTCCCCAAGGAAGGGCTTCCGGACACAGCAGCGTCCAGCCCCTGGGTGGGGAAGGTTCAAAAGATGGTCTCCTTCAACAGTAAGGTAGAGAAGAGATACTACCAACCAGACGACAGGAGGCCGAGTATGCCCCTGAAGGGCACCCCTCCCCCAGGAGGCGCCTGGCAGCAGAGCCAGGGCAGGGGCAATATAGCTCCAAGGGGAATCTGTGCTTGGCAGAGACCCCCCAGAGGCAGGGGGAGGCTCTGGCCAAAGCCTGAAATTTGGCAGGGTCCTGGGCGAGGGCAATGGCCCCCAGAACCCGGCTTGCGCCAGTCCTGGCATCCCTATTCAGCAGCACCAGCTGGCCATGGCTTTGGCCATGGCCAGCACCTCCACAGGAACTCCTGTCCCCACAAAGCCCTGCTCCAGCACCTGGAATCCCTGGTGACCATGAGTCACCAGCTCCAAGCCTTACTGTGCTCCCCAGACCAAGAGCTCCATCCCTCACCCTCTGTAGCATCTGTCCAGCCGCCTGCAGCTCCAGAGCTCCCTGGCCCAGCCCCTGACTCCTCTTTGGGGCTTACAGATGAAGCTGGCTCTGAGTGTCCCCTCCCTAGAAAGGCCTGACCCTCCTTACCCACCAGAACAGGGGTTTGGATGCTCTCACTCGTGTTGAAGCCTGTTCCGGAGAGATGCTGGGCTGCAAGGAGAGGAGGGTCAGCTCTACGCACCTGCCCTGTTTGAGCTTCCTGTTTGACAATGTTTGCTGTTGATTTTTCATTCAATAAAGAATTTGGCAAAATTGGGATTGCATCTACTGGCTGGTCAGGAGAGCCCTTGGTCCTGGTCCCATGTGGGTTGGGTGGGTGTGTCAGTGGGTGTCTTGTGCACAGATGTGTAGCCTTACTCATTGCTGGGCTGAGGTCCTGAACCATCTCTGTGCCCCAGGGCACAGTTATTGCCACGGTGGCTTCTGGAAGCATTTTGCAAGTATTCTGAACTAAGAGGAAGAGGAGGTGGTGGGAAAGAAGGCAGGACTGAGGTTGGGGGTGGAGAGAGAAATGGACAGAGCCTTTTGGAGGGTCACAGACATCAACAGATTGCTAGAGAGGAAAAGAAGAGCAAGTTGCAGTGGTTTTTACATTTTTCAGTTAATATTGAGATTTTTTTCCTTTGACTAGTTGGGGAAGGGTAGTACCTACCTCCACCGTATCCCCTCTGTGTCTCTGTGCTTCTAGGGGATCTCTGTGTATGTGTGTACCTGCGTGCATGTGTGTGAGTATCTGTGAGTCTCATGGCCTGCCTGTGGGTAGGTCTCTGTTGAGGAAGTTGGGAGATCCAGATTGGGTGACTCCTCTCTCTCTCTCTCTCTTGCCAGATCGCAGACTGGTGTTAGAAAAAGTCGAGGGTCTTGGCCTTAGTGGTGGGTATTCAGGGTGGGGTTGGGGACTGGTATTAGGGTTGGACGGTGCTACCCCGCCTTGGGCCTAGAATAAGCTTCCAACAGCAGCTGTAACTGTCAAGCGTCTCAGGTAGGGTGTACCTCGAGAGAACGGAGTCTGCGGACTGATGGGGAACCAGCTGGCCAGCGTGGGGAAAGGGGCCTGGCTTCCAGAAGAGAAACTCTTTAGAACCCCACCCTTCGCCCGTAGTGAGAAGGGCCCTACCCGCTCCCTGTCCACCCCTTCGCGAAGTCCACCCATGTACAGGCCTCGCCCTGGACCCTCCTGGACGGGGAAGGGTGGGGCGATGGTCGGTTGGGAGAGCCCCTCTTTGCCCCATGAGCTCTGCGGCTGCCCTACCCGCGGACGACAGCAGAGGGGGCCCTCGGCCTTGGGATGGAGGTCGGGGCTGGCAGGACCGGAGTCAAGGCGGCTGGGGGCAGGGGTGGTGCGAGGTGCAGGAACTTGGCGGAAGGAGTTGGAAGCGGGGTCGGGGTGGGATGAGGGTGGAATGCAGGTGGGGTGCAGGTGAGGGGTAGGGAGAGGGAGCTGGACAGTTGAACCCGGGGAGGGAGCGGGGCTCCTTCGGGAACTTTTCCGGCTAGGAATGGCATGGGAACGCCGCAGCCTCCGCGCTATATGCAAATGGTGCAAATTACTATGCAAACCTACAGCTCGGTTCTGAGCCCACAGTTTGGGTGGTTTTCCTAATGCAGTTGGTTCAGAGGGAGACGACTGTGCACCCCCTCCCCTCCAGGCCCAGGGCTTCCTCCGGAGAGACGCCAGAGCCGCTCTTCCAAAGCACTCAGCGAAGAGCGAGCTTTGTACTCTGGGCAGGGATTTCTTTTGGGAGCTTCAGTTTTCCCCTCTGTAAATGGAGTTCGCCCTCAGGAGGGCTGTAGATGAGCCCCGAAATCCTGCTGCCCGCTAAACATAACACCCTCCCCCACCCCTGCCACCTTTTGGCCCCAGTCCAAGAGCCCCTAGCCTCTCTCGGCAGAGGCCAGGAACTAGGATTAGGCGGGACGTTGCTAGGGGGCGTGGCTGGCGGTTGCTAGGCTCCGGGGGCGTTGCTATGCAACGCTGGGCGGGGCTCGTTGTTGCTAGGCCGGAGCTGGAATCGCCCGGGACCCGAAGAAACACCTCGCGCCCTGGGTTTTAGTGGAAGGCGCCCCAGGCTACCAGAGATCGCGACTCTGCTCTCCCGGTGACTTTCTTGGGGCCTGAGCTTCCCCCGACTGGACGCAGTTTCTAAGGGTCCTTCCGGTCACACCCTCTGCCACTCCGTGATCCTCTTGGCTGCGGAGTGAAGAACCCTGCATCTTTGTGCACGTGTCTGTGCGCCTGCCTGTGGGGGGGGGTTGCGGAGCGGATATCGCTTTTGGGTTTCCGTAGCAACCGCTCCTGTGTCACCCCATTGCTCCCAAAGGTTTGAGCGGTTGCGTGCACAAATTTACATATATCTGCATGTCATTAGCATAGAGGCGGGGCCGGAACTTGTTTGGGCAACTATCCCTGGACGGTTCCCTTTGCTTCCTCCTCATTCCTTCTGATGGGCACGTGGGCTGCGCATGCGTGAGTGTTTCGCCTGTCCCTGTTCTCAGATGTGGGGTAAATGAGTGAGCTGTGATAGTGACCACCGGTTCCCTTTCCGCACGTCCCCTTATTGAACCATTAGCTTGAATCCATCCAGATATCTCTGACCGAAGACTCCCAGCTTCCCAAGCAATGCCAGGCCTTTCTGGCACCCCAATTCTGCCCTTTTCTGGCTGTGTGGCCTTGGGCAAGTTTAGTTACCCTCTCTGTGCCTCAGTTTTCTTCTCTGTAAACGGATATTAATCCCTAACTTACTAGGTTATGGGAGGGTTAAACGGGATGCCACTTGTACACACACTAGTTGCTGCTTTCTGGCATACAGTGGGCACTTGGTGGTACTCCCTTCCTCCCTCTCTCAAGCCCAACCCTTCTTAGAGTCCAACCAAAGCAAATCAGCTTCCTTTGCCGCTTAAGACATGGCAACTGGACACCAGGAAGAACTCCCAGATGTCAAGGCAGACTGGATTTGACACACAACATGAGGACTATTGGTTTGCCTGTTTGTCTTTCTTGGAAGCTGGAGGTCAGGTTGGTGAGCATGGACTCTCCTACTGCCACTCCCTGACATCCTTGTCTCTCTCAGGGAGCCCACAACTTGCTTTCCTGTCCCAAAGGCCGGGAGCCTGAGGCAGCTGCAGCAGTGACAGCTGAGCCTGGGAGGCCCGAAGACCAGGGCTGAGCAGGTGGTGGCTGAGGAAGTGCCTTCCAGGACTGAGATGTCTGGGATGGAGCAGGTCTGGAGATGGAAGGAGACTGAGAGCAGAATCTGCCTGGAGTGCCTTTTCCAGAGAGGACTGGGGAACCCTGGGCCACCCACTTGCCCTTTCTGAGCCTCAGTTTCCCTGTTGTGGACAGTAGGGACTCCTCTGCTGCCACTTGGGTTGGGGGTAAGAAGTCAGCTCAGTATGGAGAACTCTCTCATTGCTGCAGCTATGTAACAGTGCTGTGGAGGGAGTTCCCTGTTCTTTGCGCTGTGCAAGCAGAAACTGAGGGGGACCCCTTAAGTGTGCTGAATAGGAGCAGCAGAACTCCTGGAAGCTCTTGTTCTTTAGAAACTGGGGTTGGCTTCTATCCTGCTTGCAGGAAGATTGTTGGTGATGGTTAGGGGTGTAGGAGCTGGATTCCCAGGGGTTGAGTGGCTTCCTAGAGGAGGTAGGACTGCATGGGGGCCATACTCTGCAGTTGTCACTCTGACTGCTACATGCAAGACTGCTGTCTGCTGGTGGATGGCGGTGGGCCTGCCACCTGTGCTTCACAGGTGAGAGTTCCAGGGACAGACTGTGAGCCTAGCAGTGCCCGGCTGGCCTGCCTGTGTCCCGCTCTGGGGGCCAATTAAGTCTCCATCCCTAGCCGAGCCAATTAACAGTTAATAAGGCAGCAAACACCTGCAGCTATGGAGGCGAATTAAGAGCAACAGTCGGCATAATACACAACCCGATAAGTGAGCAATTAACAACCGGAGAAAGATTAATAGGAACAATTACGTCCTACTCAGAGCTCTGTAAATACAACTGTCAACGGCCAGGGTATTCAGTTCAGTCCTGCCTGGCCCCACCCCAGGCCACAGCCTCTGTTGGCAGGGGTGTCTACTGAGCCTGACTCTGGATCCTGGACCGCAGAGCCATGACAGATATGCAAATGCACACAGAGATATACACGTACAGTCATATTCAGATAGGTAGCCCACAGAATGCAGTCACACAGATATAAAAGTTCCCCACTGTCTCGTATACTCACATTCACACAGACGGGTACACATACACACACACATAGGGCCTCCCAGAAGCATACACAGAGATACACAGAAAAATGCCCACAGTGTCACAAAGAGACACTTTCACAGAGCTAGAGCCACACAGACTACCAGTGACACTCACATATACAAACTTAGACCTGTAGACACACACAGCTTTCTACTCACAGGGTCACAGATGCATACGTCCCTCCTGTGGTGACCTTCAGAGGGTTGTTCACAGTGGGTGAGGGCAGTGGCAGGGTATTGGACCGAGAGAGAACTGGAGTCAGTGTGGGAGGGGACACGGGGGGCAGAATGTGTGTGAAAACATGCAAGCGTGTCTGCATGCCTGTGACTCCTTGTAGAATGTGTTTCATCCGTGCATGGGCACATTCCTGTGTGTAAACATGCATGTGCTATACATCTGTGTGGCTGCCTGAGGTGAGTGTCTGTCATGATGCATGGGTATGTGTACATGTGCTGTGCCCAGCAGATCTGTGACTACACATGTGGGTGTCTGGATCACGTGTGATCATGCTGTGCCAGTGTCCATGTCCAGGTAATTGTGTGCCTGTACTTTCGAGTGGCTTTACATGTATGTGTCTTGTCTCTGTGCTGGGGCCAGGGAGGGACGCTTCCCTGGGAAGCCTGGGATAGTGTCTGAAAGCAGAGTCGTTGCCCCCACCGCCCACCACTGGATTGGGGCTCAAGGACAGGCAGGGATGCTCTCAGGCTGACTTGGCTTCCCTCACAGGGACTTCTAGCCCCTTTTAAGAGATTGACATGGAGGTTAATTTCTCCTGCTTGAAAGCTGAGGCAGGAATTCACTGTGCACCTTCCTCTTAAAGCCACAGCTCCAGTCCCCACTGGGTTCAAGCCCTCCCCATCCTTATCTCCACGCTGAGCTTCCCTTAGAAAACCCTCAAACCTGAGACGCATGCACTTTGCTCACATTCTGGGACATACACTGTCATGCACAGCATATAGATGCAGACACACAAATACAGCCAGTCATGAATATGAACACATCAAATGCTGCTTACTGTCACATCCCGACCTAGCCACCATGTACCAGCTGGCCACACACATACAGTCCCACAAAACTGCACCCCCACATGCCCACTAGCTCATCAGTCTCTGAGATGAGTCAAGTGCCAAGTCAGAGGGCCCAAAGGGGCATCCTGCGACAGGTCCCTCCACTTTCCCCAGCCTGGCCAGATGGTGGAGGCTGACAGGCCCCAAGGGAGCTCTCCGTCACTGCTAACCCGCTGGCTGACAGGCAGGCACTGAGGCCTGGCTCCGCCAGAAGCAGGCTGGGGTGTAAGTAAGGAGGTAGTGAGGCTCCTCAGCCTCTCCCCTCAGCCCCCGCTGCCCCAGACCAGGATGGAGCCTGCCCCACGGTCTCTCATTCACACTCAGACATCTACAGGACCAGAAGGACCTGGATGCATGTGGGCATTCTCCCTCTAACATCCGCAGGCACAGGGGCCCCTTCCGTAGGGTGAGCCACTCACCAGGCCAGAGCTGACCTTGGCGAGAGCCCGCCTCCCCTCTCTGACTCCCAACATCTAATCAAAATGGGCAGAAAACAATGGTGTGCAGGGACACGGATCTGAGGGTCCCAAGGCCAAAACACGTGCCTGTCAGTCTGTTCTTCCATCAGTCCGTCCAGCCTTGTTTCACTTTTATTCACTCAGTCCTTGTTTTTCATTTATTCAGTTGCTCCTTCAGTCATTCAGCCAATAAAGACTTTAAACAAATCATGACTTTCAGTCCAATGACCTGGCTGCCCTCCTGGCATGAAGGCCTGGGGGTGCAGGAGCTGGGAAAGGGGGCCTGGGCTGTGAGGGAGGAGGAAGAGGAAGTGGAGGGGATCCCCTTCCCCTGCTTCTTGCTCAGTCTCTCAAATGAAAGAAAAGGGACTTCTGCAGCTGGAGAGAAAAAAACGCCAAATTCTAGGATAATAGATAATAATAGCTCACGCTTACGCACTGGGACTCTGTGCCAGGCACTGTTCAAAGTGCTTTACATGAATTAACTCAGTTCATCCTCATAACAACTCTGAGAGGCAAGTACTATTATTAACCCTACTGGGGGGCACAGTAGCTTGTCCAAGGTCAAATAGCTTGTCAGAGCCACCCCAAGTGTTTAAAGAACCTAGGGAAACAACACAAAAGGAGGTCCCCAGCCGTCCGCCCATGCCCTTCTCATCCTACCTTGGGCTCCATCCTGCAGTATAAGGGCCTTTGTATGGATGCCTGTGGGCACCCCAACACTCCAATCCCTGCTTGGTCCACACTCCTGGCAAACAGCCTCCCTTTGGGCTTGAGGAGGAAAGATGCGCGTGGGAAAGTGGCTCCATAGACCCTGGTAGTTGGCTTAGGCCTGCCTGGGGAGGGGATTCCAGGGTCGTGGGTTGGAATATAGTCTAGAAGGGGACTGGAGCTCCAGGCGGACCCATGAATCTTTGACTTCCTCGCCCCATGCAGAAGAGAGCCAAAGGGGGTCATCTAAAGTGGGACCCCAGGACATGGAGCTTGTTTGCCCAGGTCTGAGAGTCCTGGGGACAGTAAGTAGCAGGTCCCAGATTTGGTCCCAGTCATTCCTGCCAGAGGGGCACTCTCCTGAGACTGATGGTGGCTGAGGGTGTGGGGAGGGAAGAGGTTGCTGAGTTTCACTTCCTCATCCGGACTCTGACCTTACCAAGTTGAGGCCATTTCCACCCTTGGGTGCACACCCAGCTCCATGTTGGGTGCTAGGGACTATTAAGGATGACTCAATTTTTTTTTTCTTATTGTAAATTGACCAATTATAGTTGTATTTATTTATGGGGTACAAAGCGGTGTTATGATTTTTTAATACACTGTGGAATGATTAAATTAAGCTAATCAGCATATCTAGCTCCTCAAATATTTAACATTTTTTTGTGATGAGAACATTAGAAATGTACTCTCTTAGCGATATTGGAATGAGTCCTCATCTTGTCACCCCGTCCTCTCCGTTTCTGCCAGTGTCCCCACCCCTCCTGCACCAGGGATGGGGAAGAAGTGGAGGCTCCTGGGATTGGACAGGGACCTTCGAGTCAACACCACGAGTCAACACCACCGGCTCCAGCCTCTGCTTCCCCAGGATTCCTGCTGGGCCTCCAGAGGCTTTTCCACCCAATTATCCAGGCCAGGAATTTCGATCTCTAGTGCCAGCCAGGCCCTTGTTATGCAAATATAGGGAAATGAGATGCAAACAGAGCTGTCCCAGATTAAGAGAGAAATCCCTGGCAGCTGGAGGAGTCACCTTAAAGTCAGTTCACCCCAGCTTCCCCAGTACCCCTCTCCTGGGCTCTGTCTGGCTGGGCCTGCCTGGGCCCTCCCCTTCCTGGCATTCTACCCCCTCAGAAGCCTGCTCAGAGACAGGAAGGGGCTGGACAAGGGGGGCCACCAAGGCCCACGCAGCTTGAGATCTCCGCTCCCCCCCCTCACCTTAGAAAAACCCCAGCAGGGGTGGAAGTTAGTGGGGAGTGGCAAGTGCAGCTGAGACAGAGGAAGACCTCTATTTTGCCCTGTAGAAGAGGAAATTCACAAACACACGCACGCACACACACGCACACACACACTCTCTCTCTCTCTCTCTCTCTCACAGTTGAGAGTGAGAGCAGCCCCTGCAATACCCACATATGCACTCATGCTGACAATGACACACGAGCCTCTCACATATGCACTCATGCTGACGACAATGACACACAAGCCTCGCAACACCACCCTACAGGCCTGGCCAAGCCCCCCTTCCCCGGATACCATCAATCAAAGACACTCAGAGGCTGCTGTGCAGAGGGCAAGCAGGCTGTGTCTCTGGCCTGAGGCCTGGTGGGTGGTGTGTGCTGCTGGTAGGCCCCTGGCTGTGTTTGAACAGAGGGAATGCAAGATCTCACCTGGAGCATGACCCCCGGGAAGGGGGCTGGAAGTGCCTGGAAGAAGCAGAAGCATGGTAGCTGCCCACCAGGGCCCCTGAGGGTGTTCAGGCTGGTGTCTATGCCCTGGGCATACCCGGGGGAGCCTGGCCCATGGCCGGCCCAACCAGCCCAGGCCCAACTTCTAAAAATAAGAGCCGAGAATCTAAGCCTCTGGTTGGTTCTGCAGGAGCCTGTTGCCTTGGCAACCCCTTCTCAGAGGCCTCCCTCCTGGCTGGGCTGCCCCGTTGGGCTGCGGGTCCCTGTGCCAGCCCCCCCCACACCACCGTGCTGGCCCCTCTGCCAGCCAGCCCTCTGCCCTGTCCTCTTGAAGGAAGGTGGGGTGTGGGGGTGGGGCAAGAGGGAGGACCTTGGGGACTCTGGCTGAGCTTGATGGCCTGCGTGTGAGACCCAGGCTGGGGCTGGCAGTGTCAGAGGCTGTGTGACTGTGGGGTTGTGACTGTGTGTGTGATAGTCCCTATCTTACAGCCCCTGGCAGGCTGTGTCCCTGGGTGTATATCAGTGCCTGTGACTTGACTCTCAGAGCCCCATTGATGGCTGCTCTCTCTCTCTGAGGATGTGTGTCCCTGTGTGTGACAGCGTGTGCTCGTGTCCTGAGGGAGGGGCCTGGCCGGAGACTTCCTGGGCATGTCCCTGGGCATGTCCCTGGGCTCCTCTCCTCCCTGTGGGCTTCCCTCATTGCTGCCTGCCCCACCTTCCAGGGCTGGCAGTGCAGAGGTGATGAGGGTGTGGGGCGCTCAGGGTGAGCCGGGGGTCAGGCTGGGTGTGGTGGCAGGGCCGAGGTCAATGTCTCCCTGGCTCTGCAGCCTAATATCATAGAAGCCCCGAATCTGTCTATCTGGGGGAAATGGAGGAGGAAGCCTTCCCTAAAACTGCGGTCGAAATCTCTGAGCGTGCTCTAGTCATTGTCAGCAGCAGAGGCCCCTCCCACCTCTGCCTCCACTCTCCAATTAATCACCAAGTCCTGTCCAATCTCCTCCTAATCACTGCTTCCAAGGCCGCTCCTCTATTGGCCACCGCTGCCCAGCCCAGGCCAAGGGCCTCCCTCCCCAGGACGTGCAGCAGCCTCCCCAGCGCTGGCCCCTGGGCCCAGGTTCCACATCTTGCCTCTATTTATCTCCCATGCCCCATCCCCTCACCATTCTGTGTCTGTGAAGATAAAACACAGCTTAGGTCCTGTCACGCCCCTGCTTGGGACCCATCAATGCTGCACTTTGTTCCTAGGGCAAAGTGTCAGCTCCTCAGCCTGGTCTTCCCTGGTCAGGCCTCTGCCCACCCGTGTCCTCTCCCTGTTGCTCCCTCACCCAGCCACAACAGCAACTGAGAGTTTCCAGAAGAGGCCAGGATCTCTCTTGCCTCTGTGCCTTTGCACATAACTATTCCCCAGCCTGGAACTCGAATCCTCCTTCCATTGGATAAAGCTTAGTCATCCTGGGACACAGCACAGGTATTGCCTCCAACGGGAAGCCTTCCCTGACTGCCCACAGGCTGAGTTAGGAGCCTCTGCTTCTCCTAACATCCTGGGCTGCTTCCTCACCCCCACCCACACATTGCATATATTTCTAATGGATTTTCTCCCCCTGAAAATGTATAGATTTGGAAGAAACAGAAAAGTATAAATTAAAACAAAAAATCACCCAGAATCCTCTCAGATTACCTCTTAGTTTATTTCCTTCCAGACTTCTTTAAATGAATTGATGAAATATTTTCTTTCTAAAATAAAGGCCATTCTATATGTATGGTTTTCTTTCCTGCTTTGTTTCACTTATCATTATATTGTGATCATTTGCCCAGGTTATTAAAAATTCTTCAAGAACATTTTTTTTTTTTTTGCCAGGATGGAATAAGGTTTAATCCAGATAGTTAGTGTTCATCTTCAGGCTTGAGAGAAAAGAGGAGGGCTTGGCTACAGCCAGACCAGGAAGAGCTGGAGGGGTCAGGGACATAGAAGTTAGAATTGGGGAGCAAAAGAACTACAGGCGATGGACAGGCATTTCTAAGCTCAAGACTGGGTCTGCTAGGTCTGAGATGAAGGCTGAAGAAGCCTTGGTCTGAACTGCAGGTCAGGAGTGCCTGGGTCAATGAAGTCCACAAAGAAAAAGGTGAATCTTCATTTGCTCTTTCTTTCCACTGCAGCCCCAGAATGTTGACGCTGACTGTTGCTCTCCTAGCTCTTCTCTGTGCCTTAGCCTCTGCCAATGCCAGTAAGTGAGATACCAGGAGCCTGGTAAGGGGGACATGGGAAGGCAGCCTTGGGCACTGCTGTTGGCCAAGGCTTTTGGAGGCTGGCTTGGGGTGGGGGAGCTGGGATGTGGGAGGAACAGGGGTGGTGCAGAGAAACTCAACTCCTGGAAGATTTCTCCCTCTAACTCCTGCTTGCCCCTCCAGTTCAGGCCAGGTCTTCCTCCTATAGCGGAGAGTATGGAGCGGGTGGTGGAGAGCGATTCTCTCATTCTGGCAACCAGCTGGACGGCCCCATCACCGCCTTTCGGGTCCGAGTCAGCAGATACTACATTGTAGGGTAAGATTCTTTGAGATCCTGACTTTTAATGTTTGCATAATATCTTTATATATGGATATATCATAATTTATTTATCCAACCCTGTATTGCTAAACATTTATGTTGGTTATGATTTTTCATAGTTGTAAATAACAGTAATAAGCATCTTTGTACATGGTTCTTTTTAACAGCTGTGGTTATTTTTTGGATTGAGTTCCTCCAAGTAGCTTGATGGGACCAAAGGATCTGTCTGTTTTTAAAGCTCTAACACACCTGCCCGGTGTTAGAGCTTTCTAGAAAAGTTGTTCTAATTTACCCTTTCATCAATGGAGTCTGAGAGCGGCCCAGATTTCAGTTTTCACGATACTGGTGCTGTCGTTAAAAAACGAAACAAAACAAAACAAAACCTGTCTTAATTTCAATAGGTAAAACTGCGTTATACTGTTGTTTTGATTTGCATTCCTTTGATTACTGGGGAGGATCAACCTTTCGGATCTCCTCTTTCGTGTCATGCGTGCATCACACTGAGCTATAATTATATTTCACATCCTGCCTCTGCTTCACCAACCTCAGCTCTGAGGGTGGGAGCTTCGGAGTCCTGCATAGATTGAATTGAGGCCTCTGGCTTCAGTCTGAGCTTTGGCCTCAGGCAGACCTGGGGGTCAAGCTCAGCTCTGAGGCTTGAACTTGGGCAAACGGCCTTGCTTTTCTGAGCCTCAGTTTCCTCGTGTGTCAAGTGGGTTTGAAAGAGCACTCTACATGACGAGTATGGAGAGGCGTGTGAAGAGTTGTGAGCAGAGGCAAGTTTTTCAGGGCTAGGAGGCAGTGTTCTGTTCACATCCAGGAAGCTGACTTTGCTGAGGGAAGAGAAAATGTTCAGGAGCTGCCAATTCCTCCTTCCCCAAGCCAAGATGGCACCCAGATGCCTCTTGGTCCAGAGGTGGATAGGAGCTCAGAGAAAAGTGTCCAGGCAAGACTGGGAAGGACCATGGCACAGCAGGCAGGCTTCAAGTTCAAGTTCAGCCCCGACCAGGGAGGTTCCTGTCCTTGTGGTAAGTCAAGAGTGACTCTGTTCATGTGTGGCAGGGTTTCCGTGTTGTGGGCTATTGCCCACACCATTGCCTGCTATGATGCTATGATTGAATCACCATCGCTAGTGCCCACTGAACAGAGAGGGAGAGCATCTCTGCCCTGGTGGCACAGCATCTCTTCTGGAGACTGGCCCTCAGCCACGGGGAGTGTCTTGGAGACAAACCCCTGCTGGGGGCGCCCTCACACAGTCTGGTTCAGGACGTATTCCAAGACAGACACGCACAATTTCTCCGCACATTGCCAGACTAATGATACTGTCATTTGGAGTCTGGAAATGAGGAGAAATCGGCTCCTTCTCGGTAATTAATGTGAGCGATGGGCCTTGAGATAGAGTAGCAGCCCCCCAAGTGAGAACCAAGCTCTCAGGCAAGTCAGCCAGGTCATCCCCCTGCCTCTGGAAAGATCTGTGTTTCATCCCCAGCTTCTTCTTCCTGACACCCCTTGGATAGGTCAAGCCTCCTCCCCTTCCCCATTGGTCATTCCCTTAGGGATCACCTGAGCTCTGATGGCCAGGAGGTTCTTCCTTGAGCCTGCCCAGAGTCCTTCATGCTGCAGTTCAGTCTGCTCTGCTATAGTCCCATGAGAGCTGCCTTTGCTTTTTGGGAAGTCTTGGCTTTAGGGGCTTTCTTTATCTCACTTACTGAAAGCAGAGGTGAAAACACCAGGGCGGGGTTGGTGGAGGTGGGTGCTTCAGATTGTGATGGTCTTCAGGAGGAAACCATAGAGGGGATGGGGGCAGGGTTTGGCTCCAATGGGCAGAGGCTGGAAGCTAAGCCAGCTTTCCTTTCTGAGAGAAGCATTCACTAGCTTCATAAATATTTCTCTGGGCCTCTGCCTCAGTTTCCCCACTGTGCTTGGGGGGGGGAAATGTTTTTGTCCTATCCCTTTGTCTTCTTTCTCCATTCACTTTTGGTGCTGGGTGAAGGAGACATCAAGTAAATCAGCACCAGGCCCTGCTTCTTTTTTTTTTTTTGAGTTGGAGTTTTGTTCTTGTGCACCAGGCTGGAGTGCAATGGCGCGATCTCGGCTTGCTGCAACCTCTGCCTCCTGGGTTCAAGCAATTCTCCTGCCTCAGCCTCCAGAGTAGCTGGGATTACAGGCATGCGCCACCAGGCCCGGCTAACTTTTGTATTTTTAGTAGAGATGGAGTTTCACCATGTTGGCCAAGCTGGTCTCAAACTCCTGACCTCAGGTGATGATCTGCCTGCCTCAGCCTCCAAAATGCTGGGATTACAGGCGTAAGCCACTGCACCCGAGCCAGGCCATGCTTCTAATCAGCTCCAAGTCGGGTGGGACAGGCAGACCCTGGTACAAAGAGCTCTGATATGGAGTGACCTGTGCCACAGAAGAAGGAGTTTACAGACAGAGCCCAGGGGAGAGAACTGGTATTTCCTGGGGAAATCTGGGAGGCAGAGGAGGGGGCCTGGGAGGATGCGTTTGGTAACAAAAAAGGGGTGCTGGGAAAGCAGTCTGGGCAGAGGGAACAACACGGCCAAAGGCTTGGAGGTGCGACAGAGCTTGGCACAATCTGTAAATGGTGTCTAGCTCCCAGGGAACAGGGTGGATGCAGACGGGGGAAGGGAGGGAAAGCTGGAATGTCTACAGCGGGTTGGAACTTTATTCTGAGAGCACTGGGGAGACATTGAGGGTTTAAGGAGAGGAGGAATATGGGGTAGGTTTGTGCCATAGGGTGGTCACTTGGAGAAAACATCGACAGGGAATGGTTGGGGGATAGTAGTGGCAGCTACTGCTATGGTACCTGTGGTCCTGAACGAGGATGGTAGGTTCTAGAGATGTTAACAGGGCAAACCACATGGGACCCCATGGCAGGCTGTAGGTGGGATGGATGGCAGCTGGTGATCCAAGATCCCGAGTTTAAGATGAGTCCCAGCACAGTCCACTCCTTTCACCCTGAAGCCTTGGTGGCTCCCAAGGCCTCCAGGAGAATGTTCAAATTTCCTGGAATGACAGTCCCAGTCTGGCCCTATATATCTCTGTGGCCTCAGCTCCCCTACCTTCCCGTGCTCTGGTCCACCTGGTTTCTCCATTAGCCTTGAGCTCCTATGGCTTATTCCAGCATCCAAGCCGATGCTCACATTAATTACTGTTCCCCTTCCCCATGCTGTCATCCCTCTTCTCTCCCTCCCCAAATCTTCCCCATCTTCTCACTAAAGCCAGCCCTGTAGGCCTTGGTGCCCCTTCTCCTTCACTTTCACCTTCCCTCCCTTTCCTCTACCCTCTTCACTTAGCACAGGCCTGGGCTGACCATGTAATCAACATAAACAGTTGCCTAAAGATCCTATAAGGAGAACTGCAGGCCTTGGCCCAGATTAGACCAGAAAGCTGGCTCCCATCCTCCAGGGGCCCTGACAGGGCCAGGCCAGGGGAACAGTCTTGTCTGCAGCTACGTTCCTCCTCGGCCAACGGAGCTGTCGTTATTGCTCCAAATTAGGCACCAATTTGCCCGTGTAATTGTTTGCTAATTAGCATGAAATCCTAATGTAATTAGTTGGGCCCCTTATCCGGGAGCCTGGGGAGCTGGAGGCAGTGGGGGGCCGCAGGCTGGGGAAATGGTTGTTTGAGAGAGAATGCCCTGAGCTGCCGTCAGGGCTGAGACAGGGAGTGATAGAAATTCCGGAATCTCACAGTTGAAAGGGCCTTTGGAGAGGCTAGCACTTGCTACCACCTTACAGAGGGGGGCACTGATAACAGATAGAGCGAGGAACCTCCTAGGAGCTGGTGGCACAGCTGGACCAAACATCCAAGCCATCTGTTTACACTGACCAGAGCTCTGCTCTGGCTGAGGGTGAAGATGACACGGCCCGTGGCTCTCTGGCATTTGCTTCTAAAGAAGGGAAGCAGGAAGAGTGGGTGGGGTGTGGTGTCAGCCCACCTTATTTTTCTTTGAGACAGGCTCTAACTCTTAATGCCCAGGCTGGAGTGCAGTGCAGTGATCTTGGCTCACTGGAACTTTGATTTCCCAGGCTTAAGTGATCCTCCGGCCTCAGCCTCCCAAGTAGATGGGACTGTTCACATGCGCCACTACGCCTGGCTGATTTTTGTATTTTTATTATAGACGGGGTCTCGCCATGTTGCCCAAGCTGGTCTCAAACTCCTGGACTCAAGTGATCTGCCTGCCTCAGCCTCCCAAAGTGCTGGGGTTATAGGTGTGCACCACTATGCCCAGCCCAGCCCACTTTTAGGTAGAAAATGCAATGGAAAGAGGGCCTAGGCAGGATGCCAAATTGTTAGAGCTGGAGGAGCAGCAGGAACACAGAAGAGGTTTCCAGAGCTTCCTGGGGAATGACTTGGGTGTCCAGAGGGAAGATGGGGAGGCCAGAATGCTTTCCTCCCTGACTGTCAGGCAGATCCCCTCACTGCCACTTTAGGCTTTCTGCCTCTCCCCGTCTCTCTGGAAAGGGTCTGGAGAAGGTGCTAGAGCCAGCCCATACCAGCTTGTGAGAGTGGACTGTTAAATTTTTAGGAATTTTGCCAGCCAGTTAACTTCACATTGGTAATATAAATTGGCCACCATGGGAGGATTTACACCATGGAAATTGGCAAATGCTGCAAATCAGGGCTGCACTTCCCTGCCCCCAAGCCAGTTGTTGAATGGTACCAGCATACCACTGAACCCACCTGAAATGTGGTGAAATAGCCCCAGCTATTTCGGGAAGAGGAGCAGCTGCTCTCAGGACCATTCTGGGGATGCCACATTAGTCACGTGGTCTCCATTCCCCACTCCCCATCCCTAGCATCCAGTCTCCCCAGAGTTGACTCTCACACCTCGGGTTGCTTCCTCTTCCCCTGCCTGCAGTTATCCTCTGCATCACTTCCCAGGGTTCAATTCTCTTTACTCCCTATTATTTATTTTTTAGAGTTGGGGTCTTGCTCTGCCCAGTCTTACTCTGTACAGGCAGTGGTCATGGCTCACTGCAGCCTTGAACTCCTGGGCTCAAGCAATCCTTCTGCTTCAGCCTCCTGAGTAGTTGGGACTACAAGGGTGCACCACCATACCTGGCTAATCTATTTTTTTGCTGAGAACAGATTCTCGATATGTTGCCCAGGCTGGTCTCAAACTCCTGGGCTCAAGTGATCCTCCCCCCTTGGCCTCCCAAAGTGCTGGGATTGCAGGTGTGAGCCACCGCGCCCGGCCTCTTTAATCCCTATCTTTACCCAGATCTCTCCTGTTTCCTGGACACTGTCTCTGGATGTCCTGAAGGCACCTCAATGCAGCATGTCTAAAATAGAAATCATCGACTTCCCACAGTCTTTCCCCATCTGAGTAAATGGCACACTCCCCCTCAGGGCCTTTGCACTGGCAATTTCCCCTATTTGAACAGCTCTTCCTCCAAATATCCCTCACGTCCCTCAGGAGTCTGCTCAGATGTCACCTTCTCAGAGACACCTTCCTTGATCACCTTTCCTAAAACAGCCCCCATTCTCATCCGCCACTTCTGCCCCCTTGCCGGACATTCTTTTCCCTCTTCACACTTGTCCACACGAACATGAGTGTTCGTGTCTGCCTCCCTTTTCCCACCAGAAGGTGAACTCCACATAAACACAGGAGTTACGTGATCAGGTTCCAGACGTTCCTTAGAGTCTCGGAACTGTTCAACTGATTGTATCTGTTCGGCTCACTCAGTGCCGGACACTTTTAGTAAGCTCCCAATAAATAATTCTTGAATGAATGAATGAGCCTCCAAGCCAGTCCCCTTCTTCAATCCTGACTCTTCAAATCCACCTTCCATTTGCCCCAATTGTTTCTTAAACAAACTTGACTATGATTTATTTCCGTCCAAAACCCTTCATAGATCTCTTTTGCTTTCAGAATAAAATCTACCTCTGGTTTGGCTTACAAGGCCCTCAGTGATGTATTTCCAGCCTAACCTTCATTACACACATCTTCCCCCAAGCATATGCACCACATACACACACACTCGCGCACGCGTGCACACACACACATGCACGCACACACGCGCACGCACGCACACGCACACGCACACACACGCATGCATGCACACAGTTGTGCACACAGCCTGGGTATACTATTTCTGCCTCTTCTGTACAGTGCTCCCTCCTTTCTTAAGTGGTCCTGCATTCTCTGACTCATTTACTGCTTTCCTTCATTCCATCAATGTGTGTTTTAAATGGAGTAGACCCTTGGTGCCAGGCCCATAGCTGAGCATTACTGGGAGGAGTCAGCCCACACCCCTTCTCAAAATGCTCCCAATCTGGCAGGGAAGGAGGCTGCGAAGTCATCACTCCATCTGCAGTTCCTCCTTTATTGTCCTTTGGACATCCTGACATCACCATCATGCCAGGTCTCTGTGGCTGGGGGAGGGAGGAGCGTCCCCATGAAGAGGCAGCCCCTGGCCCTTGCCTACTTCTGGCTTTGGTGTGGCACCTGATGGAAATGACTGGATTTGGGGTCTGCTTTTTCCTGTTAATCCTTGACTGAGAGCTTCAGGGAGGCAGGATGGAGGGTGAACCACCTCTGGTTCTCCAAAGCTGTTGGAGTGGAGGGGACCCTGAGTGACTCAAGGCTGCCCCTAGTCTCTGGGACTTCTGAGTCTTGGCCTTCTTCAACCACAGAGTCCAAGACCCAGGGAGAGGTGGGGTTGTTTGAGTGTGGGGTGTGCACAGATCGGCTGAGTCTCTGGGTCAGGTGTATGTGTGTGTGTGCACTCCTGGGTGTGCACCGGTGGGTTTGTCCCTGAGCCCCGTGCCAGGGGCCTGTCCCAGACTCCTGTGCCAGGTCAGCTGTGCTGGGGAACGTGGTGTGTCTGAATTATGGCAGTGTGTGCATGGCTGCCTCGGACCCTGGTGGTCCTTCCTGCACTCTAACTTGAGTCTCCAGCTCAGCAACAAGACATGGATCTCACAGCGAGCAGGCCCATTGCCCAAGACGGATGAGCTGCCCCCAAGCCCTCAGCAGAGCGAGAGCGTGAAGTCGGCACCGCTGGGTCCCTCCCGATAACGGCCCATCCTCTCCAGCCATTGCCTCGGGAGTGCCCATTGAATGCCCGTGGGTCAGCGAGCGGGGCCGCTGGAGGAAGGGGCGGGTGTGCCCAGTGCTTGCAGTGGGCCCGGGGTGCCTGGGAGGAAAGGGCCATTTGCTCAGCACCCTTCCAGCGCCCAGAGAAGGCCCTCACCGGGCGGGCACACAGCGCGCAGCGGGTGGGCGGTACTGGCCGTGGGGGGACACAGGGCCTGCTTAGCCCCCGGCACCCACGCTCCCTGGCGCGGCGCCCCTTCTGCACACTCACACACACTCATTCCCACAGCTACACATTCACACACTCCACTTACAGGCGCAAACGACAGGGGCACACCACGACACAGACACCCAAGCACACACATGCATCGGCCAGAACACGGACACACAAAGGCACAGGCAGGCTCAGAGACTTGTCCCTGAGTCACATAATCCAGACTGGGATGCACACACACAGATGGGAACGCTCTCCTGCACGTGCACAGACACACGGACACACCCGCACACACGCGCCCCGGCAGACGCGCACAGACACACGCAGGGCCTGGCATGCCGATACACACAGACACAGGCTCAAACACAGACTCGGTCCTAAAAATACGCACTTGCAGAGGCAAAGGCTTGCGCGCAAGCACGCACAGACACACCGACAGGCGACCCACGACACCGCACTCCCTGCCACACTCACAGCCCATGCCAGGGCTCGCACACGGCCTCACGGAGTACAGTCATAAAACACCCCGACACACGCCACACACGCAGGCGCGCATTCGCGGACACACAAAAGCGCCACACACACAATCGCGCAACGCAGAAGCACTTGGGCCCCAGTTGCCTTTGAAATTCAAATTCGCGCTCCCTTCCGCCGCTCCCAGCCGCGGCGCGGCCCCACACACACGGGCCGGGACTCACTACGCCGCCAGCCCTGAGCGGAAATTAACATTCATTTCAGGGGAGACCCGCACAAGGTGTGGGAAGCGTAGGCGGCTTCCGGCGGTGGGGCCCTTTGTGAGGGTAAGGGGTAAGGGCACCATACGAATAGGAGCCTCTGTCCCTCCATATGTGACCTTGACCCGATGGCTGTGCAGCCTCAGGGTTCCCTCACAAGGGGGACCTCCAGTGGAAAGTCAGGCTCACAGCTGGCCAAGCTGGTTCTAAGGGAGGGCCCGATGGAGGATTCAGCCTGGGAATAGGAGAGGGTTTCCAGGGGAGGATTACTTCCCAAAGTCTCCAAAGACAAGAATCCCAAGGCCACAGATACAGATCTGCAGACATGCCCCACAGTGCATCCAAACCCCTCATCCAGACAGATATAGGACACCCAGACACACATACCCAACAGTTTCACACACAGACCTCCCTGGAAGTTGAGGGCCTGCCAGCACCGCCAGGCACACAGAGAGACACGCACGTCAGGCTGGCACAGACACATGCCACTGACACACAGACGTGGTCACACTGGGGCCTGCGAATGCCATGCACCCTGACTCACCAAAGGAACAGACACACACAGGCCTGCAAACACTTTCCACACACACACATACACACACACACACACACACACACACAGGCTCAAGCACACACTGAACACAAGGAAACACTGCACTCTGGCTGCACACAAACTCCAATGACATGCAAATACTGCCCTGTCAATACACCTCACATTTGCCCAGACACAGTAGAGGCCAAATCCCAGCGTCATATGTGCGTATGCGTTCTACCCCATGCGTACACACAGACAGAAAAGAAATGCATGAACACGCCACACACCCTGCAAACAAAGGCACACACTTGCACACGCAGCAGAGATCCCAGAGCCAGGTCCAGGCTTCTGACGTACAAAGTCTAGGCAGACACACACGAAAACTGCACACAGGCACGCCATAGACACACACAGACTCTCCCCCTACACATTGACGCACACAACCACCCACACGTGTACCGGAACTCAGCCCCACTCACTCCCACTCTGACACACAGAACGTTCACTTGGCGAGGTGCTCCAGGGCCCTCCCCTTCAACCACAAGGCTCTGGAGCCTTACACCCCTACCCATGCTCCATCCACAGGCCTCACCCCCAAGCCTGGGACCCTCTGAGGTCAGAGTTGTGCCAGGATTGGCCGTGAGCCGGAAGCACCGCTCCCTAACCCTGCGGTGATTGCTTTATTACCAGCGTAGGGTGGTGTACATTCCTCTCCAGCAAGAGCGACAGATGTCCTCCTGGGGTGTGTCACTGTGTGGTCCTGTCGGTAAGGAGCATGGTTGTGCCAGCCAGGGAGGCCTGTACGTGTCACCAGTACTGCGTCTCATCCTTTTCAGCACCCTCAGCAAGTCTGGTTGTCTCCCCCAAAACCTAGGGGTCCAGCCTCAGCCTCTTCTAGCAGGTGTCAAGCCCTGGGAGTCAGAACCCCACTGACCAATCTCTCACCTCCAGGGAACTGGTCTTCTCTGGAAGATCAACTCTAATCTCAAAATAAATTGTTTCAAAAGTTGGTGCCTGGTCTGTCCTCTGGAGGGTAGCAAGGAGGACCAGGCCCAGCCAGGCCGAGGCAGAACTGAAGCAGGGCCTCGAGCAAACCCTGAATGGGGTGGAGGCCTGCCGCTTGTCTCAGCCTCTCTGTAAACCAGCTTCCTCATCTGTGAAATGTGGGTGACCAGACTGATTGCAAGGGTTGTTCTGAAGGCTCATTTGAACAATAAGTGGAGAGCGGCTGGCACAGTGTCAGGCCCACAGAGGGGCTTGGCTGAATGAGCCGGTGCCTCCAAACCTCTAGGTCACTGCACCCCTGCCTGCTAAGCCCATGTGTCCTGCTTGGCACAAGCCCAATTCAGCAGGATCCAGGTGGCACAGAGCCCAGGAGAGAGGACCTGGGGCATCCCAGGCAGTGAAACACACTGCCCCCCTCCCCCGCTACTGCCAGCGTTCCCCATGCCTGCTGAGAGTGTCCCAGCCCCTCCCTGAGGGATGCTTCTCACCCCCGCCCATGGCAGGAAGCTGGGAGCAGCTCTTCTTAGGTGCCTCTGCATCCTGCATATCCACCAGCCTCAGGGTGTGGGTACAGGGGATGGTGCTGCCATCCCTGGCTGTCTGGAATGGCTGCCAGGGCTCATTGACCTTAAGGCCTACAGTACGGGAGTGTGGGATTAGACCTTAGGAAGAATTTACCAAGGGGGAGTGCCTGGGCTCCCTCCTGTGAGGGACTGTGTCTGACCTCAGTTTAGAGCCAGAGGTGGTAGGACTAATCAATAAGCCAGACGTATCCTTACTGGACCAGAAAAATGGAGAGGGCTTGTGTCCTGGGGTTGTGTGTACGTGGTTATTCATATACTTGTGAATCCCAGTCAAGTATGTATGTCTAAGGACCGGCAACTGTGTTAGTATGTAGATATGGCTTTATCTGTACATGCAGACATGTGTGTGTGTGTGTGTGTGTGTGTGTTTACACAGACATGGAAGGCCAAAAAGGAAGAGGAACTTCCAAATAAGGAGAGGAGGTGCTGCAGAGAAGTGGATTCAGATTCAGTTTCTCTCCAGGGATCCCCCACACACACTGTCCCTGTCACTCTGGCAAAACCTTGGCTCCTCCCTCCTTCTCTGCAATGATCTCAGCAGATAAGAGCTCCTGCTGGTACACCTCTCTTCCTTTTGGGGATGTGGGGGTTGCTGGGAAGGTGTTAAGGTTAGGGCCCCAATTCTGAGTGATCGCCGTGTCCCCAGAACCCAGAACAGCCCATAGCCCTAGTAAGTCTGAAAGGGGCCCACATTCCTGCAGATGCCATCTACATGCAGATGGCATCTGAGCATAGCACTGTGTGAAGCACTTCCTCTTTTTCATCTGATGTGAACCACATCAGCTCTGCTAAGTTGGGATCATTGTTTCCATTTTACAGAAGAGAAAACTGAGGCTTGGATATCATAAGTGATCTGTCCAAGGACACACAGCTGGTGAGGGACAGAGGCAGGAATCCAGGTCTGTGTGACCTCAGAGGCTGAATCCTTTCTGGTTCATCACGTGGAAAACTGTGAGCCAGTGTTTTACTGTACAAACATCAGTCAGGGGTCACAGATCGAAAGCTCTGTGAGAACAAGGTGTCTGCTTGCCATTTCACCATTCATTCACTCAGCAAATATTTGCTGAGTACTTACCTTGCACCTGGTGCTGTGTGCCACGGGCTCCAGCTGTGAATGGATGGACAAGGTCCCTTACTTCATGGAACTCACAGTCCAGGGGGGCAAAAAACAGGTGACATGTGTGTAAATAAACAACGTGCTTTCAGAGCAATGAATACTGCCAAGGAAATATAACAGGGATGTGGGATGAAGCAACCGGGGGTGGGGCAGGGCTAGTTTAGGAGTGTGGTCAGGGTAGGCTCCCTGGAGGAAGTGATGATGGAGCTGAGACCTTCTTGATAAGGAGTCAGCCATGGGAATTACTGGGGGAAGGGTTTGGAGTTTTCTAAGAGCAGCAAGGAGAACTGTGTGGCTACAGCATAGTGTGGGGTGGGGGTGGGGGACTGGAGATGGTCTGAGAGCCTGCTAAGGGCCAGAACATACAGGGTCTGGAAGGCCACATTGTCAAGTGCAGTGGGAAGCCACTAGAAGGCTTAAGAGGTACCCTGATTTACATTTTTAAAGAGATGGCTCAGTGGGCTCCAGGAGAATGGGCTGGGGTGGAGTAGGTAGGAGTGGGAGCTCAGAAATTAAGTACGGGAGAATCTAGGCACTGAATGACGGTGGCGTGGACTACCCTGTTGGCAGTGGGGATGTAAAGAGTAGATAGATCTGGGATATTTTGGGAGGTAGAAGCAACAAGACTTGCTGATGGCCGGGATCCCAGTGCCTAGAACATAGTAGACTCAATAAATATTTGTTGAATAAATGAATAAAGGTGCCAGGCTCTATATACACTTGGGTGTACCCTCTGGTATGTTAGATCACCCAGGACTCTAAAGGGCCGCTCTATCCTCTGCCCTAGGGGCCAGAGAATGCAGGCACTGCTCAATGAGTTGCACATAAACCAGGCATTTCTGGGAGGATTTGGCTAGGGAGCAAGGCATCCTCCCTTCTTTCCCCAGTCTGCAGCAGCAAGAAAATGACAAACACTCAACCTGGGTTGCCCTAAGCTCCTAACCCATTTGGCATCTGCAGCAGGAAGGATGGAAGCTAGACATGCAGGATTTCCCACAGGCAGAGAGGGCCAGTCCACCTTTTCCAGGATGGCCTCCAGGATGCATGCCATTCAGAGCTCTCAGGTGTTGGTCATACAAACTCTGGGGCAGAAGATTGTCACATGGATTTGGGTGTCTTTATGGAAATGTTATGAGCTCCTGATAGGTGTCTGGGGTAGGGGCAGGGCTGGAAGAAGACCTTGGCACCCACAGTTCTGGGTGGCCCTAGAGGGTGCCTATTTGAATGGCAGTGGTGAACAGGGCTGAGTGAGGGGTGCTCCTAGGTCCCACTGGCTGGAAGGAAACCTGCCTAGGCTCTGGGCCAAATAAATCATTGGGAAGGGAAGAAGAACATTTTCTCATCTGTTTAAAGGGCAATGAAGCATAGCCATGGCCGGCCCAGCGGGAGGCAAGGCTGAGGCCAGGCGGGTGAGGCCAGGCGGGTGAGGCCAGGGCAGCTCCCTTCCTCAACACACCATCCTGTCCTGAGCAGCCCTACTGGCTTAGGCTTTGAGAGCTGTCTGTCTTCCAACTGGGCCATTGATGGTTGTTATTGTTGACAAAAATATTAATTAATTGGTAATAAAATAATTACTTACAAAGACCCCTTGAGGGACATAGCCCTTGCTAATCCATCTTTTATCTCACTGGATCCCAGGCTGAGATCATTTATACCATTTCCCAGATAAGGAAACAGAGGCCCAGAAAGCTGAAGGGACTTTCTCAAGGTCACCTAGCAAGGCAGGGTGACAGCAAGGCAGTTGCCCTTGTGGGGTGGATCCCCATAATCCCATCAGAGGTTCCAGAGGGTGCCCCAATGGGGCTAAAGGGCTGAGGTCATTTTCCTTTGTCCAGCTTAGGGGGCTCAAGGAGATGTCCCTTTATTCTGCCCAAGCCCTTTGCACTCAAGCTCTGGCCGGTGCCCCCTCCCATGCCCAGTCTCTGCCCCAGGCTCCCTGGAGGCCCCTCATGGGGCTAAGACTTGCTCTCTTCACCCCCGCCTGAGCATCAGATAAGTAATTTCTCTTCAACCAGCTGGATTTGAATATGGAAACGATTTGTAATTACTCCAAGTCCTCCTGGGTGGCATTATTACCAAAGTGAGTCTGGAAGGGCAGGGGCTCCTGGGAAAGGAGGTGGGGAAACCCTGATTCAGATAGGTGCCTCCAGGGAGAGCCTTCCAGAGGTCAGCCCTAGTCTCGCCTGCTCACTCCTGTGCAACCCCGGGAGTCCTGCTCTCCCCACACAGCTCCCACAGCTCCTTTTGCCTTGCTGACCTCCCCACCTTGCCCCAGTGAGATCCTGGGTATGGGACACCATCTCTGTCAGTCCCTTACTCTGCCTGACCACCTGTCTTTCCCTGGGTGTACATTTTTGTGGCCGATTGAAGGGGTCAAGAAGTCAGAGGGCTGCTAAGGAACAGAGAGACAGACAAGAATCGCTGCTGTCTGTCTGGAGCCAGTCCCTCCCATCACCTCTCACTCAGCTGCATCCTGGAGAAGGAGGAGGGGGGCCTCAGGGATCCAGCTGCATTACATCTGCAAGAGACCTGCCTGGTTTTCTCTGGCCTCTGGTCTCTAATATGCTAATTATCATGAATATTCATAAAGAGGGAAGCAGGCTCCTTGTAGGAGAAGGGTGGGCTCCCTGTAGAAGAGGAGCTTGGACAGGGTCCTGAAGATTTCTAAGGGGCTTGCATCCTTATGGGCAACCCATGTCCCCACCATTTTCCCCACTTTTCCCCACCTCCTTGAAGCCCCAGTCTCAGTAACCCCACTGCCCCTCCCAACGCCCATGTAAGAAGGGGGCCCAGATTTCTCACTGCTCTGGGATGGCTCCCAACATACTTTGCAGCTGGCAAGGCCTGCCTAGAGTGGTTTTCACAGTAGCAGCTGAGTCTTGAAACCCAGAGATGTCTGGGTGTGTTTGAGGGTGCCCAGCAAACCCTAGGAGCCCTGCTTGCCAGTGCTAGGCCCAAGGAGCAGGCCTCCCTGGGCATCCACAGGGAAAGGGAAGGTGCCAGCCCAGTCCTCCTCCCTGACTCATAAGGCCTCATAAATTCTCTTAAGGTGACAGGTGAGATTCCTCCATTGCACCTTATTACCTCCCTCCATTAAAGTCGATAATCTCTCACAATCACTCACAACAAATGTCACTGAGGCTGCTGGAGGTGGGAAACACAGAAAGAGGGAAAAGAGGGCAGTTCTCAGCCTCTTCCTGGTACTGCCCCTGGGAAGAGGTAGGCTTTTTTCATCTTGTCCAATCTCGGGGGTGACACAACTCAAGTGGCATCAGTGGAGAGGTAGGGTTGGTATTGGCTGGACTGAGGATTTCTTTGCCCTGCAAATTTGGCCCTTCCTGGCTGGTGAACCTTCAAAAAGTATGGTCCTGAAACCATCCCACCCTCATTGCAAAGCTGAAACCATCCCACCCTTATTGCAAAGCTGCCCCCTGCTGGTTTCCTCTCTGACAAAAGCCATGGGATTAACCTGCTTGTGTTGGCTGCAATGGTGTGTCCCCGGTCAGCCTACCTTACTGATGGCAACGTGCCCAGGCCACAGATCGCCTGACCGGGGCCCTGAGCCATGGGCATCTCCCTGTGTACCGTCTGAACCATGTGGGTTCAGGCCCCACCCAACTGTTTCTGGGCACAGTGCCAAGATGGGGAAGGGGTGGGTCTGTACATCTCTGCTGCTTCCACACAAACAGATGCAACATGGGGGCGCCCCTGGCACAGGGAAAGGCACTTGTGGGAATAGACGGGGACTCAAGAAAACATGTAACACACTGCACACGTGTAGCATCCCCGTGCCTAGGGACGTGCAACATTGCAGTTTACAGTATGCATCAAACATGTCACACTGCAGTAAACATATGTGGCTGCTACATATGAGTTACCCACAGTCCTCAACACACATGTGGCACCTGTAAGCTTGCATACATATAGCTTCCCTGAGCACAGGAACAAGCAACATGCATTGAGGACCTGGGCAGACGTTAATACACCATGCATGTGCGTAGCACTTGCATGCACCTACCCAGGCAACATGGCAGTGCACACTTAGGGCACCTGTATGCATATGCAAAGTTAAGCGCACAAGACTGGCACCTGCATGCACAGGGACATGCAATATGCAATGCACACGGGAAGGCGAGCACATGCTTCAGCCCGCAGGGCCCGGGAGACCCTGGCGGCGCGACATGCCTCCGGCCTGGGTATCGCTGAAGGGGCGTCGCGGATCGCCTCATTCTGCGGTCCGGGAGGCGGCGGGCGGGGCGGGGGCTTACCCAGAGCTTCTCCCGCGCCGGCGCCTGGGGCTCAAGGCAGGGAGGTGGGGGGCGCGCTCGGCTCGGCTGGCGCTGTTCCCCCTTTAACAGGAGGCGGCGCGCGTCGCCCCCGCCCCCCCGCCCCTTCTCCCGCGGCTCCTCGCGCCCGGCCCGGCGCGCGCCCCCTCCCGGGCCCGGCCCGCGCAGGCGCCGCGTCCCGCCTCGGCCGTCACTCGGCCCGGCGCGCGCTGCGGGCAGCGGCCGGAGCGGCCAGAGGAACCGGGTTCGGCGGCAGCGGCGGCGGCGCTCGGAGACCGAGGAGGATGCGGCACCGGCTTTCAGAGCCCGGGGCTGCGGCCGCCGCCTGCAAATAGGAGGCGGCGCGCGGCGCGGGCGGTGTTCGGGGCGGGGAGCGGGGGGCGGCGCGGCGAGGCGGCGGCGGCGGCGGCGGCGGCGGCGGCGGCGGCGGCAGCGGCGGCGGCGGCGGCAGGAGCCCGCGCCCGGCCCGGCGCCCGCCCGCCCGCCCCGCGCTGCTCCGCGGCGCCTTTTCTGCACCCGCCGCCGGGGGGAGCGGGAGCCTCGGCCCTCCGCGCGGCTGCAGCTACCTGCCCTGCGTCCGGCCCGGCCCCCGACTTAGGGATGGCAAACTTGCGCCCAGTGGCCGCCCCCGCCAGCGCCGGCCCCCGCTCCTGCTGCTGACGGCGCCCAGGTGAGTGCTCGGCCCCAGACCCAGACCTGGCCTCGCACCGAGCCCTCCCGGCGCGGTCCCGAGTTTCCGCACCGGCCAGGACTCGGGGCGCTCTCCTCACCCATCTCTGCTGAATTCTCCCCCAGCCTGAACTGAGTTCGTTCAGCGTTAGCCCACCCCCATCTTCGGGGGAACTCCCAAGCCTGGAGCCGAGGCCCCCTTGATCGCTGGTGAATCTCTAATCTCTGCCCACCGCCCCCCCCCCAAGCCTGGACGGACCCTCTTACCCATCTATGCTAAAGTCTCCCCTTCTAGAATCCTAACACAGACCGTGCCCCCTTTGCTGTCTCGAGTCTTTCCTATCTCGGCCTGGATCCGTGCAGTGCGTCCCCCACCTTGGTTAGAGCCCCCCCATTAACCTGCAGCTCAACTGTGTCTCCCCCTCCATCTCCCTTCCCAGTAGGAATGCCTGCTCCTCTCCTCCACTTCATCTCTGCTCGAAGTCTTTCCAGTCCCCATCTATGTCTGCCCATAGTTACTACCCTCCCCCGCGCCTGTACCCCGACCATGCTTCTTCTCTATTTCTGCCCCGAGTGCCCCCTCCCCCATATCTGCCCTGAGTCCCGCCTTCCCTCGCCAATCTTGCTGCAAGTCCCCTCCCCCCCAGCTTGGAATTGGGGCCGTGTTCCCCGTGTCTGCTCTGCGCCCCCTCCCCTCCAGCTGAGAACCCGACTGGACCCGCATCCCTGACTTCCATGTCCATCTTTGGCCGGAGTCTATCTGTCCATCCCCCATCCCTATCCTCCCACCCCTGGTCATAGAATTGGGCACCAGACGCACCCTCCCGCAGCCCCAGGGCCGGCATGATCGAGAGGGGGCTGTAGGCTGTGAAGTTGGCGGCCACTCCCGCAGTCAGCTCGGTCCGAGGGCACAGCCGCGGGAAGTCCTCCGCGCCGCGGCCAGTGCAGAGCGAGCGACGGATCTGTTGCCCGCGGGGGGGAGGGGCGCCCGGGCCGAGAGATGCCGCCTGCCTGCCCGCCTCGCCAGCTGCCGGCCGGGCCCCTGGGCGTCCTCTGGCGCCCCCTGCCCGAAGCCCGGCACCCGCCACCCCTTCTCCCGCGGGCAACACCGGGTTTCCGCAGCCAGAGTGTTAGCGGTGGCTGCGGGACTGACGCTGGGAAGTCCCTGGGGAGAGGAGATTGGTGGGCCAGGCCAGGTGCCTCCGCGCGCTAGCCATGCCCAAACACTCCTGGTTGTCAGGCTATATGTTCTGGGGGTGGGATGGGTGGGGTGAAGGGCTCACCCCAGCAGCAAGTCAAGAGTCCTTTGAGCCTTCAGGCACAGACCAGTAGGACTGGCCGCGGGCTCGCCGGCTCCAGGACCTGGTCGAGCTTGTTTGTGCTTGGTCAGGTGTTGCCAGGGAGCCTCTACCCCATGGCATTTCCCATGAGGGGAGGGCTGGGGGCAAAGGTGGGCCCTGCCTGGCAGCATGGAGTAGGTTGTGGGGGAATCCACCTGACCCTGGGACAGAGCAAGCACCTGGGGAATATCCTCTGCACTGCTACCGGGGTGAGGGTCAGTGTAGACTCTGCACAGGATATGCCCTGGTGATGGTAGTGGAGAGGTTAGGAAGGGTCTTCTCTGGATGAAAATTGAGAGAAGAGATCTTCCCCTCCTCTTCCCTCTCTTCTCCTTCCCCTCTCCCTTCTGCCCCCCTTCTGTACTACTCTTCAAAGGACATGTCTAGTCTGGGGTGTGTGTGCGTGGTCTGTATTTCTGTAACACAAAGTGAGATCCCATCTGGTCTCTGCCCCCATCCCTCCCTCCCTCCCCACCCCAGGTAATGAAGCTGAGTAAGTAGTTAGGAACTCAGCTTTCAGTCAGATGACCTGGGTTCAAAAGCTGTGGGACATGGGCAAGCTACTTAATCTTTCTGAGCCTCAGTTGACCCTCTTATAAAATGGGTCAGTGATCACTGCCTCATATAGCTGTAGGGAGAATGAAGTTAGGTTGTTTCTATAGGGTATATGGCACCTAGCAATGCTCAATCATGATAGGGGTGTGGGGCAGTTTCTGTTCAAGGCCAAGGTCAGGCCCCTCTCCACTCCATTCAAAATCCCAAAGGAGGAAAATGAAAAACGTGTTTCAGTGCCTTCAAACCAACCCCTAGAATAATACAGAAACACCTTTAGCCCCCGTGCCCTTTTCCCACCCCCCCCCCCAAAGTATGGGTGCAGGGGAAGCTGGTGACTATCAGTTTCCCTCATCTCCTTCCTGGCCCTGCAGCTTCCCACTATATTTCTCTAGGATCAGCTCTGGCCAGAGGGACATCAGTGAAAGCCAGGTCAAGATCTCTGGGGTCTTGGTTCAAGTGTAGAGGCTGCAGAGGTGGGAGAAGTACTGAGAAGAAACCCCAGTCAGAGTTCCCGAAGGCAGGCAGCCGGTTAGGGGGAGCCCAGGTGGGAAATCAGTCACTCAGCTACAAAAGAGCCTCTACCCTCCCCCAGGAGGTCAGACACCATCAGGAACTTCCCAGGGCCCTTCAACTCTGGTCAGAGTTAGCAGGGCCACCTGGCCTGAGGGCTTGAGGAGTTTGAAGAAAACTGGCATTGGCCTGAGTGGCTTGGGGGAAGGGAAGGTGGCGGGGAGGAAGGGGACTCGAACCTGTGATGACTGGAAGTCCTCTGGGCAGTGTGGCCGGACCTGGGTCCCACTGCGGAATGGCAGCCTCCTCGCCACCCGCCTGCCCCGGCAGCCCTGACATTGGGGAACAAAAGTATTTGGTTCCTGTAGCAACGGTGGCTCCAGCTGCTGCAAAGTTCCGGGGAGGCGGGCGGAGGGCGGCTGAGTCACCGCCCCC